>NC_133422.1:103715937-104020468 GCF_049350105.2 Macaca mulatta | reverse complement strand
CAGGCGTGCCAGTTACCATGTCTGACAAAACGCTAGCAAGAGGCGGTACCCTCACAGCTGGCGCATGGCTATGCCTTCTCTGAGGCTTGAGCTGGTATTTAGTTTTCAAATATTTAACTTTAACCTGTTTAATATTTAGTAAGGCTAAAGGAATAAAAGATGAATTATTGAGGATATTAATGTTTTAAAAAATAAAGTCTCAGCCATGCAGCTTTGTATCAAAAACTCATTTCACAGGCATTAATTTTTTAATAACATGCTGATTGTATGGTGAAGTACAATGTTTGCTAATAAGCTCCAATATTCAGCGGGAGGGCTTTATTATTTGGGGGGCACTAAATAAAATCTTTGTTGAATGCTTTCTCATGCCAGTTTCAGAAACTGTTGAAAGAAATTCGAAGGGTTAAACTCTGATTTTTTTCTTCTGATTTGTAACCTGAGTGGACTTTGGAAACCCCCTGCCATTGGAAACCTTCCCCACGAGGGGAGGACCTGCTTTTTCAGGACATCACTCGGCAGACAAAGGGATCACCATTAGAAATTATGTTTTCTGGGGGCGAAAGAAGAGGGAGGGGAGCTTGGGTGGGTGAATTAAAGCAGAATCAATAGGTGGGGCTTTGTTAATCAGGAAACCCAGTGCAGGAGTCAGTGCAGATGGCCGAGTTGGGGAGGGGCAGGCATCTGGGAGAAGGAAGAGAAAGGCCTGTGGTTAATCCCCTCTTTTTTGTCATAGATGTAATCTGCAATATCATTTTGTATTTATCTTTTATATCTGCATTTGAGAAAAGGGAGGCTCTTTCCTTCTATCATTACAACCCCCAGAAACTCTGTGATGCCTCCTAGACAGATATTGGCAATGCTGTATGGAAGTGATAATGCTAGAAAACCCTCAGTGGCATATTGTTTTAAAATGAATATGGTAGATAGGACATAAAAAGAATGTAGGTGAATGAGCTGCAATTTGGAGAACATTGACAGGATGTAGACTAGGAAACATTGTCACTGGGAGAAAATTTTAAGGTTATAAAATCAAATTGAAAAAGAGAGAGAGAGAATCTTGGCTTTCTAAAACAAAAAGGTTAAATTGTTTTAAGGGGAGAAAGAGAAAAGAGTTAGTTCTTGAGGCAAGCGCTCTGCGATTTACTTTTTGCATAGCGACAGTGTATGGGGATTTATGCTTGCCCCTCTGCAGGGATGTGTTTCTAATGCATATTTATAAGTCTTCCTGAAGCCTCTGCAGTCAAGAAGTGTGGCAGGTGAGGACCCTGATCAGGAAGTGAATCCTGTGCCCTGGGCTGAGAGAGACTCCAATTATCACAGACGAGAGACCCTCTGTTCTCTTGGGAGAGACCAAAGCTAGTGTCACTTTTAAAGATCTTTGAGACTCTCCAAGAGCCATGTGGTCTGTTCCAAAAGGTGGCATGGGGTTGCAGGCAGGGAATATTGCATTGGTGACAGAGAAAAAAAGAGAGCTCCAAAGTAAATGGGAAACGACTCTCTAGAGATTCTCTTTCAACAAGCTGGATGCATTCCTTTTGTGTTGATTCTTTTGAGGGAATGGAAATTAGGTCCTGAGGTGAAGGACAGTTGTAGTTGTGACAGAAACACACACTCCTGTACTTAGCTTTTCATTGGAGAAAATGCAAGAGAGTGAAAACACCTTTTTAAGAAACATCAATACCTTCTATTTATAGAGCTTGTAAAAATGGTTTGAAGTCAAAAGCAATAATGGCCAATGCTTTAAAACTCTACACATGCAAAGCAAACTTACATAGATCTTTTAAACATGAGGTCAAAGGTCCAGAAATGTACATCTAAGTCAACTGTCTCAATTTTGTTTTGTACCCATGGAGGAAGGTATTTAAAATGACCCTGGAAAGCAATTTTTATGGCAACTCTGACAGCCTGGTTTGACCTAACCTACATGTTTGCTTAAGAGATTTCTAGAGAATTCTCTGATGATTTCTTTGGTAGCTTGTGTATTTTCCTGAGATACAACTCATATTTCAGAAAAAGAAAAGTCTCTCAGGGTAGGCATTAGAGTTATGAAAGACCTTTCATTGCAAATGTTTGTGTCTGGCTGGATTTAGAATTGCAGAAAGGTTTTTAATCAATATCATTTTATTTGAAAATTATCAAAACTTTCAGTGAAATAAAAACTTTTTCCTTGGGCATTTTTTCTTTTTGGAGGGGGTGGATGGGAAGCTTGAGGGGTTATCTTACAAAGCCCTGTTACAATACACACACACACACACACACGTACACACACACAACTTTGTATAAAATAGTTTATTTTTTAGATCTTTGGGAAGTCTTGGTGTGCATGATGAGGTTTGTCTGATCGGATTGTGTAAATCTGCTTCACACACACATAGCGTCAAGGACTGAGACTCATGAGGCAGAGCTCTGAACATCTGAGGACTCCCTATCAGTGTCCTCACAGAGGACACACCAAATATTTCCTTATTCCTCAGGTTCTCCACCCAAGCCCCAATAACTCTCAACAGATGGCCTCCTCTATGAGCTAAGTAAGATCAAGATATCAGGTTACTCGATCTCTCTTTTCCTCACTCAGATTATGGCCTTTTGTGTTTGCAGCTCCCATTCTACTTCTTCCCTCACTCTTTCTTTTCCAGCTAGGAATGTATTCTCCCCAGCAGTGTTCCTCCCCGTGCCATCATCCAGGATATTCCAGACCTCCTCTTCAAGTCCAAGTGTGTGCAAAAGCAACTCTCTCTTCATCATCACTCCCAATCGCTGACACGTGCAACTGGCCCTCTAGCCCTACCACGTGATTGAAACTGTTTGTGAAAATCGTTCATACACTTAAAATCCTCTGATGCATTCTCCCCCTTTCCTCCATCTCTTCTTTCATCCTTCTTTCTGACTCTCCATTTTACTTTCCATGATCCACCGTGTCCAACTTGCCAATCCACTGTTGCACTGAAACTTTTCATGGAAGTGGATCCAATAGACCCTTCCCAACCCCAAGTTTCCTGACCTGGAGGTGGGTGAGCGAGCATCTGCTAATCCTGCTTGAGACACTCCCTAATGCTGACACCATGTCCTCCCTCTGTCTACATGACTCGAATGCCTTTTTTCCTATCTGTCTCTTGGACAATGTTCTCCATTTATTTTGCTCAGTCTTCTTTTCCTACCTGAACAACACATGTTAGCACTCCTGAGGCTACCTCTTCATTCTTCAAGCTGCAAGCTCTCATCCAGCCTTTCCCTCTGGAATTACTCATGGCACCTACAGGGCACCTGCGCCTGGTCTTGGAGTTGTTTCTGCACATGTTATGACGTCCCTGCCTCCGAGAGACAGATGAGAGATAGACAAGAAAATTGTCATTTATGCTGCAGTGAGATATAAATGTTAGATCAGGGGCACACAGAGCATCACGGGAACACATAAGAGGAAGCTGGGCAGAGAAATGCTGACAGGAAGAGGAAGAAAAGGGTAATTTCTTGTCTCTTACAAAGAGACAAAAAAGAGCACTATCTTCCAAAACCTGCAGGTAGCTCAGCATGGCTGGAAAACAGTAAAAAAGGAAGAGTAAAGTGGTACTATGCAGGAGATGGGGATGTGAACAGGATTATGATGCATTTTACAAACTATTATAAAGGAGTTGGTATTTTAGCATGAGTCACTTAAATATTTCCAGCAAAAGAATAAATATAGTCAGCTCTCTGAATTTGTGAGTGCCACATGTACAGATTCAACCAACCAGATAGAAAATACTCAGACAAAATTGCAACTGTACTGAACATGTGCAGTCTTTTTTCTTGTTATTATTTCCTAAGCAATACAGTGTGCCAGCTATTCACATAGCATTTACGTTGTATTAGGACTATAAGTAATCTAGAAGTGATTTAAAGTGTATGGAAGGATGTTCATTGGTCATATACCAATACCATGAGATTTCATATCAGGGACATGAGTATCCTCAGATTTTGGTATCCAAGGGAGATCCTGGAACCAATCTTCTGAAAATACTGATGGATGACTATGATCATCCTTGTACATTAGAAGCTGGACTCTGACAGCTGAGTAGAAAACAGACCAGAGCAAGCATATGTGAGGAAGCAGAAAAATCAATTAAGGGTCCGAGAGACAAGTTGAAAACAGTTCAGTAAAGTAGGCAGAGAGACTAGCTGCATAAATTAGCATCATGGCAGCTAGGATGGTCAGATAAATAACTTCTTGGCAGGTGGGAAGCCCACTAAGAATTCTTAACTCACTGCTAGTGTAGTATTGCCTGCAAAGTTGGTCAGTGTTTACTGACAGCTTTGGTAGGAAAGTCCTTGGTCAGGTGGTCAGGCTTTGATTGGCCACACAGGTTCTGTGGTGTGGAATGGTGTGGGGTTCTTTGACTCAACAGCCAAGGTTGGCTGGCCTGGGCTGAGGGGCAATATAGTAACCCTATCACAAGAAAAGTATTCCTGGTGAGAAGAAGAAACAGAGGGTAAGAAACGTAAAACAAAGTATTTCTGCGGCATATAGCTCAGCATTTTTTTCCTCCAATTTAAAGCACCTCTCCAGCATTTCTGGCTGCATTAGGAAATAAATGTTAGTAAAGGAATCTGTTTTAAAAAATGAAATTGCAGGCTGGGCTCTGTGGCTCATGCCAGTAATCCCAGCACTTTGGGAGGCCAAGGCAGGTGGATCGCTTGAGGCCAGGAGTTTGAGACCAGCCTGGCAACACAGCAAAATCCCATCTCTGATTAAAAAAAAGAAAAACACAAAAATTAGCTGGGCGTGGTGGCGCATGCCTGTAATCCCAGCTCTCTGGAGTCTGAGGCACAAGAATTGCTTGAACTTGGGAGGCAGAGGTTGCAGTGAGTGGAGACTGCGCCACTACCCTCCAGCCTGGGCGTTTAATACATAGCTAAATAATTAAATGTGCCCACGTTAGATTTGAATGTGTCCCCTCCCAAATTCAGGTGTTGCCAATGTGATGGTATTAAAACGTGGGGCCCTCAGGCTGTGATTAGGCTATGAGGGCTCCTCCTTGTGACCGGGATTAGGTACCCTGAGAGAGGGCTTCACTGAGGGAGCTCTTCTCTTTCTGCCCTTTTGCCTTCTCCCTGCGAGGACGCGATGTTGAAGGCCGGAATGAGAAGCAGAGAGCAGCCCTCACCACACAGTTGAACCTCACTGTGTCTGCATCTTAGACTCCCGGCCTCCAGAACTATGAGAAAGAGATGCCCATTGCTTATCGATCTCCCCATCTGTGTATTTTGTTACAGCAGCATGGACAGACTAAGACACTGCATCACAGCACACAGCTCAGTAATCGTGTGCACAGCTCTGTCTTCAAATAGAAAAGATGAGATGCTTTTATTGTTCAGAGCAGAACATTTCTAACTCACGAGCGCTTTCCAGAAGCAAAGCCGCTCTTGCCTGCAGAACCCCTCTGTCCCTGGAATCACATCCATCACCTTCTGTTTTGTGCTTTGCTTGGTAAATTTCCAAAGTTGCACATGGGATAGCATCAGAAAGGAAGGCAGAAGAGAGTTGGTCTTCAACAGTAAGCATTATCAGAAGGTGCACAGTTCATATAACATGGTGGTTGGAGCAGGGAGCATGAGGTTTATCTCTGTTCTGCCAATAATATGTGAGCCCTCCGTCTGTCATAGAGCCCTGCTAGGGCTGCAGATGCAGAAATGAGTCAAATCATCTTCGGTCCATGAAATTCACTTCTAGGAAGACAACTCTGCGATCCCAGCTACGGTGCAATAGAGCGAGTGCTTTAATAGAACAGCAAGAGAAAAAGTCTATGCAAAAGGTTTCTAATCCCAAGCATCTGTTTATTAAAAAATAAAAAATGAAATAATTTCAAGATATCTTCTGTTACATGATTTGCAAATTACGTTAAAGCGGAAGGATCCCATTTGGGAAGTGCATGTGTGGACACGGACAACCTCGGTGGCCCTCACTGGCACACTCACCTACTCCCTGTGCTTCTGACAGAGAGACAGATGCTGGGATTGTGGAAATGCACCATCAGAGAGAGAGAGAGACCCACTCACCCAATCCCAGTGTGGTGAGTGGTTCAGAAGCTTTAACAGATGTGCAGATGTGTGTGTCCCATCAAGGGACAAGCCTTTGCTCACAGTCACGGAGAGACCATTTTAGTGGAATCTGACCTTCGAGCATGGGCGAGTGTTTATCAGTCAAACATTCTGTCCTTCCTCAGGCAGGAGGAAACACAGGGAAAACCAGAAAACAAAGCAGAAGCTCCCTTTGAAAGGAACTCAGTGGCTGAGGAGTCTCTGGAGATGAATAGCTCTAAATGCATTTGTTGAAAATGTGTTATCTTTTATTATTATTATTACAAAAAACGCACCACATAAGACCCAACCTCTGAACACGTTTTTGAGTGTGCAGCACAGCAGCACTGACTCCACGGACGGTGTTGTGCAGCAGATCTCCAGAGCTTTCCATCTTGTGAGACGGAAACTCTGTCCCTGTTGACCTCTGCATCGCTGCTCTTTCTACCTCCCCCAGACCCCAGCAACCACCATTTTATTCATTCTATTTGGAGAATGTGCTATTTTTTGATATTCCTAATTTTAGAACAGATCTTCATATGAATAATATTTATTAATATAAGATTGCAGTGATTTGGGGGTGGGTTTTGGGATCAGAATTCCTCCTTGCTCCTTCTGTTCTCTGAAGATCCCTGCTGAGCTTACTACGCACACAAATGTCCACAGCTGACAGGGAAGCGGAATGTGAGTTTCCAGACAGTGGGGCCAGTCCCTAATGCTCCCTAATGTCTGGTGAAAGCTGAATTCAACAATTTGGGTTAATGATTCAGCAAAGTTAAGAGCCGGTAAGCAAGGATTTTTGCTTCCTAGTCTTTCCCTGAAGCCAGACTCCATTTAGCCATGTAACTGCAGAGGGTATCAAGGCAGGCTGGGGATGAGGGGCCACACTCAGCCCACTTACTGCAGATCTCATCTGCAAAATGCCAACAGATCAGGCCACCTACCAAAATAAACTCAGGGAAGAGTGTTTTATTCATGAGGCAGCAATCCCACCCATTACTAATGCCTGGTCCAAGAGTCTACCTGGTCGAATTAGAATTTCCTCCAATGTGGCATAGGGTAGGTGGCACAGCAGAAGGTGTATGTGTGTATCACACTCATAGCTCCAGAGAAATGGAGAGAAACAGAGAGAGAGCTTTGAGTCCAAATCCCTTCCTCCTTTGGGCAGACCTAGAGCGAGAAGAGAAGTGAGTCCCTGCCTCCAATCTCATTAGGCGTGAAGATGAAGGGGATAAAAAGGATACATGTAAGAGCCAGATTTCCCTGACTACATTATTCTGCCCTCAGGGAGCTTAGAGTCCAGACAAGAGTGACGCTGATTAAACAAAGTGATAATTGATAATGCAAATTAGCCTTATACATGAGTAATGTTGTACAAATTCAAGAGCGAGGATGCTAATATGGCATAGTCGGGGAAGATTTCGTATTGGAGGCAGGATTTTAATTAAACTTTGAATGATGAATTTCATTTCAATAAAAAGAGAGAGAAAGTCATTTTAGATGGGTCAACCTAAAGCAATATTAACTGTTAGGTTTCTTATGTGGTCTTTTAAGAAGCCCTCAGATATTAGGGTTTGGAAGTTGTGACGATGACCAAGTAGCCTCACAATTTCATATAAACATTTCCATTTGTTTTGTAGAAAGAAATGTAGTTTTTATAGAAGCAACCAAGAAACAGGCCTTCACCAAATGTCACCCCTCTTCCATTTCATGGCTATTCATTATATAGTCCATGGCAGTAGTGTACACTATTGCCCTCAGATAATTAATAGTTTTCTCGTCATTAACCACTTTAGTGATGGTAAAACTAGAACTGGAATGTTAAAATAAAGATTCCCCAAGCATTAGAGGAATTGAAGTGGAAAACGTTTGCTAGTTGAAGTTGCATCTCCTCGCTCTATGTCCAGACGAGGTTGCAGTTGGTGCCTTCGAGCCTTGGGGTATTGGGTGTTGTGGTCAGAGTGTTGCTACAGCCACATCCCTGGGCAGGAAGTCCGTCATAAGCATTCCAGTCATGGCTTTGGGGGTGTGGGCTTTGGGCACTGCCCTAATCTGAGATAAAAGTGTGTGGAATTAAGGAAACTGGCCTTCCTCAAGATTCTCCAGCATCCCACCATGCATCACTGTTAGTATTTTCATTTTTCAGATGACAAGAGACCTCAGGCTTCTTGTAAATTCACCTGGATAGAAGCTGGGTGCATTCTTCACATTCCATCTTTCCAAGTCCAGCTCCAAGTGCCAGGATGCAGGATGTGGCACCTGGAGGCAAAATCAGTCTCGTTTCACTCTCACCACACATGCCTTATAAACTGCTTCTCCCTCCAGACTCAGGAGCCCAGATATTTTAGACCAAGACGTTTACATCAGCGTGGAAAGTTGGAAAGATCACCTTTTCAGAATCCAGTTGTTAATTAAACGACCTTCCAGAAATGACTAGAGGTCTCTCAACCTTAATTTCTCCCTCTGTAAACATCAGGAATGATGATATTAATCCCACATAGAATTATGATAATGTGTAGGTAGTTTTATTATATGAATTTTTTAATTAAATGCATTTGTTTATTAATCAAACCCTATTTGTCAAGCGCCTAATATGGGCCATGAATGATGCTAGCCAAGGTGTAAGAGAGGTGAATACAGCAGATTCACTTCCTCTGTCATGGAGCTTACAATTACATAGAAGAGGCAGCTAGTACACTTAAATACATAAACAAATGTGTACAATAGGTGCTTTGAGGAAGATTAGCATAAGAGTCCAGTTGGATTTTCAGAACCAGGGTAGCCTTCTTTGAGAATATTACATTGAAGCTGATATCTGAGGAATGGTTGGGTAAATCTAGCAGAGAAGAAGAGGGCACGTTCCAGACTGACGGGAGCAGCATGGGGAGTCCTGGAGTGAGAACGACCATGGTGAGGGTGTGAATGGAGGCCATTGTGCCTGGCATGGTGACTCACACCTGTAATCCCAGCACTTTGGGAGGCCGAGGCGGGTAGATCACCTGAGGCCAGGAGTTCAAGACGAGCTTGGCCAACATGGCAAAATGCCGTCTTTACTAAAAATACAAAAGTTAGCCGGGCGTGGTGGTGCACACCTGTAATTTCAGCTTCTCAGGAGGCTGAGGAAGGAGAATCACTTCAACCTGGGAGGTGGAGGTTGCAGTGAGCTGAGACGGCACCACTGCACTCCAGCCTGTGCAACGGGAGCGAGACACCGTCTCAAAAAAAAAAAAAAAAAAGAAAGGAGGCCACTGTGGTTCAAGCACACTGCACCAAGCAGGTGAGAGGTACCTGAGGTGTCTGCAGACGTGGTGCGTTTCACACCCTGTAGGTCCCATGGAGAACAGGGGGACTACGACCAAAGCAAGGGAAGCCCCTCAGTGCCACTGCCGTCCACACGTTGTCCCTCCCACTGGATCGTAAACCCCGTGAAGCTGGAAACCAAATGAACGTGCTCTTGCCTATCTCATAGCAGCAGATATGCTGATTTGTTTGCTAAATATTTGCTAACTGGCATGTCCCAAGTTATGTACATAGGAAAAGTACTTTATGAAGTATTTTTCTGAGGCTTTACCACAACGTAAAAGGACCTTGAACTGCACGAAGAATGGAATGTTAATTTTGTTCCATTAAACTAGGTACGTTGTAAAATTAGAGGCAAATATTCACCCAGTGTAGTCTATATGTATATTTGAGTAAAGACGAATAGCTCCACATATTACATTTCCTTCCTTTTGAAGTGTTTCAGATTTGTTATTCCTAGTTCCCTTCGGGTTTTCCAGGATATTACAGTGATGCTGGTGAATGTTTCACGTAGCACTTGGCTGTCATTTCACAGAAAGGAAAACAAATAGAAAGATCTCAGGGTAATTGTCTATATGTTCTGGACAGGGATCAGTAGCCATTCTGTAAGCTTGCATTCCTTGTCTAGCAGACATCAAACCCAGCAGTGGATGTTTTATTTTATTGCTTATAATGTGAACAATGGGGGCTTCCTCTCTGTGGACTTCATAATAGTCCTATTATCATTCCTTCTGCTACCTTTATTTATTGCTCTTAACACTAGAGAATGATAATTTGATGTCTCCCTCCACAAAAGGCTTTGAAGAAATAGAAAAGCTCAAATTCTAATTATGTTTTTTATGTTTTCTCAAGGTATTTCTTGATGAATACATCCTTTTGTAAATTTAACGTTAAAACAATTAGGCATAAAAATGGATTTGATGCAAAATTCTCTAAGTGGTTGATCACACAGTTGGATCCCTTTTTCTCTAATTTGAGAAAAAAACTGCTGAGGGATTTGCTTTGCTTTCACTTAAGCCATCACTGCCTGTGAAAAATGTTTTATTTTAAAATTATTTTAGTGTTACCATTTGTGGAAAGTGAGTGTTTGAGGGAGGGATAAAGGGTAGGGTGGTACAAAAGCAAAGTAAACTTTGTATATACTGAGAATTCAGTGGTTACATAAAGCTTTCTGTGTTATGAAGCTGAAAATATTAAATTAATAAATACGAATTGAATGGCAATGAAGATATAGTAGTGACCAAAACAATGTTACTCCTTTTTTTTTTTTTGGAGACACAGTTTTGCTCTTGTTACCCAGGCTGGAGTGCAATCGTGCAATCTCAGCTCACTGCAACCTCCACCTCCTGGGTTCAAGCAATTCTCCTGCCTCAACCTCCTAAGTAGCTGTGATTACAGGCATGTGCCACCACCCCCAACTACTTTTGTATTTTTAGTAGAGACAGGGTTCCTTCATGTTGGTCAGGCTGGTCTCGAACTCCCGACCTCAGGTGATCTGCCTGCCTTGGCCTCCTGAAGTGCTGGAATTACAGGCGTGAGCCACCGCACCTGGCCTATCTTTTCAATTCTTTAAGAGCAGCAGTCTTGACCCTCTTCTTTTCTGGATCACTGCTCATTCTGGTAATTTTGTCCACTCCCGGGGATGTAAATGCCATCAGTGTGCTGAAGTCCCCGCAGGCCTCTTTCCCAAGCCCCAGCCCTGTTTAATCAGCTGGCATCTCAGCATCTCCCTTTGACTGTCTCACGGACACCACAAAGTCATCACATCCAAGACTGACTTCTAATCTGTCCCATGTAAGCTGCTCCGTCTGCAGCCTTCCCCTCTCTAAGCGAGGCAGCAAGTTTTCCTATTGCTCAGGCCACCAAACCATCTATTAGCAAATCCTTTTGGTTTTGCCCTGCAAATACTCTGCAGTCAAAACCAAACACTTTTCACGCCTCCACTGCGGCCCCTCCACTCCAAGCCCTCAAAAACTCTTGCCTGGATTGCTCCAATCACCTCCTCACTGGTCTGCCTTCTTTTACTCTTCCTTGCTTCTTTTCTATTTTCACACAATAACTAGAGTGAACCCTTTAATCAAAACCCCGCAGAGGCTCACCTTTTCAATTGGAATAACTGCCAGAGTCTTTAAAAGGACTGCAAGGCCCTACCTGGTCTGACATCATTGATGGCAATACTCTCCCTCTCTTACCCGCTCTGCTTCAGCCATCCTTGCTTACTCCCTATTCTTTAAACAAATGAAGGATGTGCTGGCCTCAGGGCCTTTGCACTGCCTGTCTCCTCTGCCAGAACACTCTTTCCCCAGACAGCCTTCAAGTCATTGTCCAAGTCTTCTCAATGAAGTGCATCCAGGCAACCCTGTTTAAAACGATGACCTTCTGCTGTCACTTCTGGCTCTCTTTAGTCTGATATAACTTTTGTTTTTCTGTATCATGTAGCATTTTCTAACACGTTATGTAATTGTCTATTATGCCAGGTGTTGATTATCTACCTTCCTTCGGATAGAATGACAACCTATGAAGGAAGGCAGTTGGGTCTATTTTGTTCAGTAGTGTTTATCCAAGAACTTAGAACAGTGCCTGGCACACAGAAGATAAAATAAACCAGTCATTAGCATTAGAATGACCACTGAAGAAAAGAAAAATGTTCAAATGTTGAAATAGAGGGGTTTCTACTTACATCAGCATTATGATGGCATGGAGATAACAGTGATAAAAAATTGAGGAAAACTATTCTCTGATGGTGGTAGAGAAGAACCGCCTTGGAAGGAGGTTTTGGGGCTCAGCAATTTAAGTTAAGGAGAGAAACTGAGAGGTTAAGAACTGAGAAGTGACAAGTAGCCCTTGGGAAAGAAGAAGGTGCTGCAACTCTTGAGAGTTTAAGAGCAAAACTGAAGCCAGAGGTGAAGGCGGGCTTGATAGAGGCTGGTGCATGTTCTGGAAACTGATAAGATGTAACTCAGGCATTAGTTTCTAGGATGAGTGAATTTCTCCTTCTCTACCTCATTTTCCCAATTTTTGGAATGGGAATGATCTTGCTTTCTTAGTGCTTTCAAGTGTTATCAAGTGCAAAAGAGAATGGCAGGGAACAGCCCAGTAGATCGGTATTCCCCAGGATAAGGAGCTCTATAAATACAAGGTTTTGCTGTGACAATTCAGCAAGTCTACAGAGGTACAGCTTGTCATACCTGCGTTGCAGGCCTACTTTCAATATGACCTATCAAAACGTGTGACTGTCAGCAAAACATTTTCTATCGCCTTGCTTTTGCTGATTTGCATTGTATGTTATTTATGGTCTCTCTGACAACAAAACTGCCCAGCGATTAGAAAGGTTAATATGAAAAAATGACCGAGGCATTGAAGACCGGCTCTAGTTCAGAAAGCTCCTGAGAATTTTATATTCCAGGAGAATCTTGAGGATAAAACTAAATAAAGTATGTTTCTTCCTATTAGGAGAGGGCAGATATTTCCTTATCTTTTTAGTATTGATACTTTAGGAACTATGTCAAGTTACATAAAATGCTACCCCACTTCAGAAGGATTGCATAGTTGTAAATCTCTAAGTACTATATACCTTTTCAGTTTTTAAAAAAGTTTTTGCCATCTGATTGTCAATAGTTATCTATTGAAGTTTTTATCCTCCAATTAGATGTAAAAGTGTCAGCAGAAAATTCTCTTTAGCACAGTTTTATATACTGTTAGAGAGATATAAAATTATTCCTCAATGTTTGTCTCCTGTATTAGTTCCACAAATTGTTGTGATTAAAAATCTATGGGCAAAGTATTTCCTTAATGTCTGGGTCAATTGGATAAGTACAAGTCAGTACATCTAATCTTGGAGGATTTAACTCAATGGCTGAAACCACACTGGGGAAAATTACAGAAAGGACATAGGCTACTGGACAAAAGGAAGACTTCACAGATGAGGGAGACAGCCGTTGAATTTTAGATCTGAAGGATGTCAGTCCAAACCTGTCCCCTCAATTATGAAAAGGAAGTAGGGAGAAGTTAAAGGATTTATGTAAAATGCAGGTAGAGTGAAAAATGGACTAGCGTCTTTAGCTGACCAGCAAAAATGTCGGCACTTCTTTAATGACACTGGAAACCAGCGATGGAGAACATTGATAGGTACAAATAAAAGGATATGACATAATCACCAGCCAACAGTTTGAGTTAGGTTACCAAAGATGCAATGGTCAGGTCAGGCACCTGGTCTGAAGTGGGTGGAGGCTGGGTCTCACAGAGCCAGCTCACAAGAGCAGAGGGTTTGAGTTGGTGTCATGGCAACAGGATGGCACCACCTCACCTTCCAGCACAGACAGGAGAAGCCTCACTGGCTTGTCCTTCCCATTGGTTCTTGCCACCGTCGTTCTCTAGGCCCTTTGCATTTTCCTTCACTCCATCATTCCCATCCCGCCCCTGATGGTTCAGCTCACTCTCCCAGCTCCTAACCAGGCTCCTTGGGCCCTCTGCAGGTTGAGTGCAGCCAGCCTTCCTTGCATGAGTGTAAGTGTTGATGGGATTATGTTGGCTAGTCTTTTGCTCTTTCTGAGTATTTTTTCCCTAATTGACTTGAAATTGTTTGATAATTCCTTTATGTCCAACATTCTTAACTTTATCAAATTGCTGCTACTGTTATACCCAGACCGTTTGTTCCCCAAAGAAGACCACCAGAGTCCAGAGTCAAAGCCAAGCAGCAAGGATCTTTTACTGCAAGTTCGAACTTGGTCCCTCCATTCCACAGCATACAAGAGGGCCTCAAACAATGTGAGTGCTTGCTTTTTATAGCCTGATGTAAATAAGATACGTAAAGTTACAGAGGAACAAGGGAATTCTTTTGGTTACAGCATTACAATTGGTTTACATTTTAAGTTATACATTTAGCAGTTTTCTATTGGTTCCCGCGCTTTCAGTAAAACCACAAACGGCTGTGTCCTTATCGGGGACTTTCCAGGTGGTGTTTTTCTAAAGTTGAGATATATGGTAGTCTCTGAGCTGAGAGATGTGTTTGTACTGGGCTCAGGAAGTTGAGAGATATATGGTGGGATGTGTTTGTACTGGGCTCAGGAAGTTGAGAGATATATGGTGGGATGTGTTTGTACTGGGCCTGTTTGTGTTGAGCCCGGGGCTGAGGAATGTGCCTAATTTCTTTCATTCCCCCCTTTTTCTCAGGTACCTCTAGAGCCAATCTTGGGTCTTATAAGTCTGATTCTGTTTCAGCATTTACAGGTTGGTATTGGGCTCTGAGGACCATGAGCTGTACGGTGTCAAACCTTTCCCTGACAAACTGTAAAATTCTGTTAACAACACAAGGTCCTACGGTAAACAGTAATAGTAGACTTAGCAGGGGTCCAAGGAAGGGGGCTAACAGGGAAAACATAGAGGAATTCCACCATTGGTCTGCAGCTGAAGCAAACTGCTGTGTTTTTACTTCTGTGCTTAACTTGCGTAACTGCTGGACCCGGTTCTCTACAAGCCCTGATTCATTTATGTAGAAACAACAGTCTTCCTTTAGAAACATACATGTACCACCTTTTTCAGCAGTGAGTAGGTCTAGGGCCCTCCGGTTCTGCAAGGTTACCTGAGCTAGGAACGTGAGCTGTCGCTGAAGGGAGGCAAGGGACTCAGCCGACTCCTCCATAGCAACGGCAAATTGTTGGTACAACTTGTTACTTTCTATGAGGGTGTGACCTAGGGCTCCCCCTGCCAGCCCGGCCGCAATGAAGGATGCGGTGAGGGAGATTCCTGCAATGAGGGGGAGAAATATGGCTCGTGCAGGTCTCGGTCTAGGGACTGGGTGAATAGCAGTACTAGTCCAGTTACCGGTGTACCCCAGGAACTCACCGGCAGTTAGTAGAGTCAACCGGGGAACTAATGTGACAGGAAGACACAGTAGGTTGGTAACAGAGGGACCAGATAGGTTCTTAGATAATGTTCCATTACACCAGAAGAATATGCCCGGCGGAGCCCTTAGGGTGATATTAGGGGGCATTGCAGTGATGTTGCAGAGGCTGGAATTGGTTCCTGAGAAACAGTAGGGAAACTTCTCCTGACTGGGGTTTAGGTATAGTGGCTCGTTAGGGATAGGGGCATATGAGAGGTTTTGGAGGTTGTTAGCTTGGGCAGAGGTAGAGGATCCCCATGGCAGAGGGACAGCGGTTAGTGGTGGATGCCCTAGAGTGGCACACAAAAAGCAGCCAGACAAGCTGTGAAGTCCTGTAAGGTTAGCAAGTTCTAATCCTTCTTGTAATAATTTTAACCAGGAGAAAGGATGTAAGTCTTGTGTTAGTCTGTTTTCTTATCGTTGGATATTCCCATGGACCAGGGGCCGTACCTGTACTAGACCTCGCCACAGATAGAGGTGACTGCTAGGCCATGTGGAGAAGGAGGAGTAGTATACAGCCCCATGTTGAGGCATGGTCCAGTGGGAGTTCCGGGGGTCTCTGACTATCCATGTATATGAAAAGTCCCCGTCCCGTCTACGATGGAAGGGCCACTTAGGATTTAACTGTTCTTCCTTTCCCCAATAATGGGATTTATGGATGTTACAATAGTTATAAGGACAGCCGGCATTTTGGTGCCACCAATAGTGTTTACAATTGTATTTAGTCTGATCAGACTCAAAGCATATTATTGGTGCCATTGGTTTGGCTATTTGAAAACCAGTAAAATTTAGTAGAATTGGGCTATTGCACCCTGAGGAGGGGCAGTCAGCACTGGCCAATAATTTCCCGGGCTTATGAGGTTGCCCAGGGTGGGTTTGGTTTTCATAAAGCCAGAATCTCCAGATAAAGGGATTAGGAGCTGGTTTTGTGATTTCCCCAGCGGCCACTAGGGCGACTAACGTTAGGGTTAGACTACCTAACTGCATGTTTGCAGTGAGCTATGCTGCTGGCGCAGGGTGAGCTTTAAGGGGTTGTTCTTAGCTCTGTCCACAGTCCACGTGGCCGGTGCTTCAGCCGCTGCCGTGATTGGCCCCAGAAGGTCGGAGGTTGGGTCCACTGGCTTGACGTGGGTGTAGTGGATCCACGACGCGACGCCTTCTACCTTCAGGGTGGTGGGTATGGTTAGGAGTACCTGGAGTGGTCCCTTCCACCTGGGTTCTAGGGTCTCTTGTCGGTGTCACTTAACCAGGACCCAGTCTCCCGGTTGGTACAGATGGGGTGTCGGTGGGGGACCGGTCTCATATAGTTCCTTCAGCTTGGGCCAGATTTCTTGATGAATTTTCTGCAAGGCTTGTAGGGAAAATAAGAGTTCAGAGACATTTTCTGTTTCAGACTTGAGCAGATCATCTTTTAGGCTGGGAATCAGGGGTGGGGGTCTGCTATCCATGATTTCGTAAGGGGTAAGGCCCAGTCTGCAAGGGGTATTACGGGCCCGGAATAGAGCGTAGGGGAGAAGGACCACCCAATTAGCACCAGTCTCCATAGTCAATTTAGTTAAGGTCTCCTTCAAGGTCCGATTCATCCTCTCTACCTGTCCTGAACTCTGGGGCCTGTAAGCGCAATGTAGTTTCCAATTTTCCCCAAGGATGGAAGCCAAATCCTGACTTACCTTAGCGATGAAGGCCGGCCCATTATCTGACCCTATCTGGACGGGGAAGCCTTACCTGGGGAGGATATCTTCCAGAATTTTCTGTGCTACAACCTGAGCAGTTTCCCTTTTGGTTGGGAATGCCTCAGTCCACCCTGAAAACGTATCTACAAAGACAAGTAAGTACCGATACCCGTATTTTCCTGGCTTTACTTCAGTAAAATCTACTTCCCAGTAGATACCGGGCCTGGTTCCCCTGAGCCTTGTTCCCGTTGCAGCCTGGGATTGGGGGTAGGCGTGGTTAAGCTGGCAGACTTTGCAACTTGTCACAATGCTGCTGGCCGTCTCGGGTGTATGTCTGAATTTGAGCGTCTGATCAGGTCTATCATCCGCCGGGCACCCAGGTGGGTTGTTCGGTGGATGTGTTCTAACACCTGTTGTCCTAATTGTTCTGGTAGGATGGTTTGGTCATTAGTTTCAGTCCACCACCCGTTCTGGATCTGTTTCAGGGGAAGTTTGTCGATCCACTGGAGATCTTGTTCTGAGTAATCAGGGAGATATGGCAAGTCCCGGGGGCCCTGATCAGGGAGCTGGAGTGCAAGGAGTTGGCTGGGAGCCTTTGCCACACTCCTTGCAGTTTGGTCTGCCAGAAAGTTGCCTTGAGAAATTGGAGTGGTTGGTTTCTGATGCCCTGGGCAATGTACAATAGCCAATTTTTCTGGTCTCCATAGGGATGTTAACAGGGATAGGATCTCTTGCTTGTTTTTTATCTCTTTTCCTTCAGCCGTTAGTAACCCTTGCTCCCTGTAAATGGCCCCATGTATGTGCGCCGTAGCAAAAGCATATCGGCTGTCTGTGTATACTGTCAGTTTCTTCCCTGCCCCTAAGGTAAGAGCTTGGGTGAGCGCTATCAGTTCGGCCTTCTGGGCCGATGTCCCCGGGGGCAGGGGTTCCGCCCAGATTACCTCAGTCTCTGAAGTCACTGCCTCTCCAGCATACCTCTGGCCTTGGTGTATGAAGCTGCTCCCATCAGTGAACCAGACGAGGTCAGCGTCAGGAAGTGGGCGGTCCTGCAGGTCCTCTCGAACTCTGTGCACCTGAGCTAGTATCTCGGTGCAATCATGGAGCAGGGCGTCCAGGTCCGGGTTGGGCAGCAGCGAGGCAGGGTTTAAGGTTGTTGGGGGCAGGAAAGTTATCCTGAGGGGATTTAGTAGTAGTCCTTGATAGTGGGTGAGCTGGGCGTTACTTAACCATCGATTAGGTGGCTGTTTGAGTACACCCTCAATGGCATGTGGGGTAATGACCCGTAATTCTTGACCCATGACAAGTTTATCAGCATCTTGTACCATCAGGGCCGTGGCCGCAATCATTCGGAGACAAGGGGGCCACCCGGCAGCCACTGGGTCTAATTTCTTTGACAGGTAGGCAACCGGCCTCCGCCAGGGGCCTAAGTTCTGAGTTATTACCGCCTTGGCGACACCCTTGCTCTCGTCCACGTATAAGTGGAAGGGCTTGGTGACATCAGGTAGTCCCAGTGCAGGCGCAGAGAGTAGGGCGGTTTTGATCTGTTGGAAAGCCGACTCGGCTTCTTCTGTCCAATTAAATGGCTGCTGCCCCCGTGTTGCCTGATACAAGGGTTTAGCCAGCTCTGCGAACCCAGGTATCCATAGTCTACAAAATCCTGCCGACCCCAGGAATTCCCTTACTTGTCGGGTGGATTGTGGCCTGGGGATCTGCAGAACAGTCTGCTTCCGGGCGTCTGTTAACCAGCGCTGCCCTCCTTTTAGCAGGTACCCCAGATATGTTACTTCTGATTTACAGATTTGAGCTTTCTTTGCCGAGGCTCGGTAGCCTAGATTCCCTAGAGCTTGTAAGAGACCCTTGGTCCCTTGAATACAAGCTTCTTGGGTCTTGGCAGCAATCAGGAGGTCATCAACATACTGTAGCAAGGTTATTTCAGGGTGTTTGCATCGGTACTCACCCAGGTCTTCATGGAGGGCCTCATCGAACAAGGTAGGAGAGTTTTTGAATCCCTGCAGCAGTCTGGTCCATGTCAGTTGGCCACTTATGCCCCTCTCAGGGTCAGTCCACTCGAAGGCGAAGAGCTTTTGGCTCTGAGGGGCTAAAGGCAAACTGAAGAAAGCATCTTTCAAATCTAAAACAGTGTACCATTGATGTTTAGGGTTTAGGGTACTCAAGAGGGTGTACGGGTTAGGCACAGTTGGATGTATGTCCATAACCCTCTTATTGACTTCTCTCAAGTCTTGTACGGGTCTGTATTCTCCGCTATTAGGTTTTCGTACCGGCAACAATGGAGTATTCCAGGGCGAGTGACATGGGCGAAGGACCCCTTGGTCGAGGAGCTGGCGAATATGTGGTGTAATCCCTTCTTTGGCCTCTAGGGGCATCGGGTATTGGCGTACCCGAACGGGGTCTGTCCCAGGCTTGAGCTCAACAAGCAAGGCAGGATGGTGTTTTGCTAGTCCTAAGCCCCCCATTTCCGCCCAAGCTCCTGGATATTGCTGAAGCCAGGTTGCTATGTCCTGGTCAGGGGCCGCTCGCTCCTGGTGGAGCTGGTACTCATCTTCTAGGGTTATAGTCAGGACGGACACGGGCTGATTTTGGGAGTCAGTCACGACGGGCCCCTCAGGGAGGAAATGGATCTGTGCTCCCATTTTAGTTAGCAGGTCTCTCCCTAATAGGGGACAGGGGCTCTCAGGGATGACCAGGAAAGAATGGGTTACATTCCTGGCTCCGAGGTTTACTGTTCTTTGTGTTGTCCAGGGGTATTTCTTAATTCCTGTGGCCCCTTGTACCCACGAGGACTTGGAGGATAATTTTCCATTAGTTTTAACTAGGACCGAGTGCTGCGCTCCCATATCGACCAAGAACTGAACTGAGGACCCCTCCACTTGCAAAGTTACCCTAGGTTCGGGGAGGGAGTCCGAACCCTGTCTTCCCTAGTCTTCGTCTTGAGTGACTAGTACGGGTGTAGACCTAGGGGGTCCCTGTCCTCGTTGTTTCTTTTTGGGGCAGTCTCTTACCCAGTGGCCAGCTTCCTTACAGTAGGCACATTGGTCTTTGCTCAGATTATCATGTCTGGGGGACCGCCTAGGTTGGGTGTTCTCTGGCTGTAGATGCTCTTTCTGTACTACTGCTGCCAGAACTTTGGTCATTTTTTCAGTGGCCTTAAATTGCTTTTCCTCTGGAGTATCTCTGTTATTGTAAACCCGCTGGGCTATCTGAAGGAGGTCCTGAATCTGTTTTCCCTCTAAATCTTCTAATTTCTGGAGTTTCCTTTTAATGTCTGGGGCCGCCTGATATACAAAAGACATTACAACAGCTGCCTGACTTCCTGGAGCCTCTGGGTCTATGGGGGTGTACTGTCTAAAAGCTTCCATTAATCTAAGTAGGTAGCTGGGCTTTCTGTCTTTCCCTGCAAAACAGAGTATACTTTAGCCAAATTAGTGGGCTTGCGAGCAGCTGCCCGGAGACCTGCCATTAGAGTCTGGAGATAAAGGTGTAGCCGTTCCCTACCTTCTGCCGTGTTGTAGTCCCACGCCAGCCTGGTCAGAGGAAAGGTCGCATTTATGAGGTCGGGGTTGGCAGTCGGTTGACCGTTGTCCCCCGGGACCAGCTTTCTAGCTTCTACCTGTATTCTCTCTTGCTCCTCCGTTGTGAACAAGATTCGGAGGAGCTGCTGACAATCATCCCAAGTGGGCTGGTGGGTGAACATGACACTATCCAGTAAAGCCATTAAATCTTTGGGGTTGTCTGAAAACCAAGCACTCTGAGTCTTCCAGTTATACAGATCACTGGTGGAGAACAGCCAGTACTGGAGCCTGGGGATTCCCGTGTCATCTAGGGGTCCTATTTCCCAAAGGGGTAGAGCCACTGTGGAGTCAGGCGGCTGGCAGAGGCTAGCCCGCAAAGTGCGCCCTTGCGTCCGCCCCGCCGGCCCTTCAGAGTTACTTCCACTTTCAGCGGGTCCGGGTGCGCCGGCCGCCTCCCGTCCGCCTGCTCCTTCCCGTGGCTCAGCCCGGGGGCTGGGGCCTGGGGCCCGGAGGGGTATGGAGGGGGTTCTGTGGACAGTGGGTCCCCGCTATCAGGTAGAACAGGATGGGGGCGGGCAGTCGGTTGCTTGGATTTTAGCGGCCGAGCAACCAGTGCCTTACAGGGTTCAGGAGCTGATTGGAAAGGGGACAGTCAGGGAGGCGGGTTCTCAACAAGGTCCTGCCATACGAGGATATATGGGATTTGATCTAAGTGGCCCACACGCCCAGGTAGGAAAATCTTGGACTTTACTCTAGTGATGACAGGAAGTCGGAACGTCCCTTCGGTTGGCCACCCCACATCAAAGGCAGGCCATTCGGAGCAGCACAGAGTAATGAGCTTTCCCTTCCTGATTTCCATACTAAGATCATGGCCCCTTGCTCTAACATCCTTGAAATTACTTGTAAGGAGAGATAGGGGAGTGCTCTGCATATTACCCATCCTGTAATAATTTGTAGTCTCTTCCTGTAAAAGAATATGGGTTAGAATTCCTGTAAAGGAAATCTGGTGTATTAATAATATCTAGCCGCAAGCACGCTCCAGAAGCCCGGGTCAGAATCAGTTCAGATAAAAATCTAGATCAGACGAGAGCCAGGGGACGTCTCCCACCGGTCTCTGCTGGTCGTCCTATAGCGCGTCCGCCAGGACTGCATCAGCTTCAGTTTCAGACCTTGCGAGTCACAGATACAGGTTCAGAACAGACACAGACAGACAGACAGAGACAAGCCGGCTCACCTATCAGCAGATCGATCCTGGTAGATCTGTTGACCAGGGGTCTGGTGGGCTTGGGGAATCCCGGACGAGCCCCCAGATGTTATACCCAGACCGTTTGTTCCCCAAAGAAGACCACCAGAGTCCAGAGTCAAAGCCAAGCGGCAACGATCTTTTACTGCAAGTTCGAACTTGGTCCCTCCATTCCACAGCATACAAGAGGGCCTCAAACAATGCGAGTGCTTGCTTTTTATAGCCTGATGTAAATAAGATACGTAAAGTTACAGAGGAACAAGGGAATTCTTTTGGTTACAGCATTACAATTGGTTTACATTTTAAGTTATACATTTAGCAGTTTTCTATTGGTTCCCGCACTTTCAGTAAAACCACAAACGGCTGTGTCCTTATCGGGGACTTTCCAGGTGGTGTTTTTCTAAAGTTGAAATATATGGTAGTCTCTGAGTTGAGAGATGTGTTTGTACTGGGCTCAGGAAGTTGAGAGATATATGGTGGGATGTGTTTGTACTGGGCTCAGGAAGTTGAGATATATGGTGGGATGTGTTTGTACTGGGCCTGTTTGTGTTGAGCCCGGGGCTGAGGAATGTGCCTGATTTCTTTCACTACCAAACATAGTTTTAATCAGGACATTCTCCAGCTCAACAAACAACAACAACAACAACAACAACACACACACATATACCCACATACACACACAGCTCTAAGGATTTATAATGTCAGCAATAAATTTCAACCCTCTTTGCTAGCCATTCAAGAGCCCTACAATTTAGTATCAAAAACCATTTCTTCCTTATCTAGTCATCTTCCTGGTGTGATTCTCTTTTCTGTGGAGGGTGAAAAGATGAGTCTTTGCTGATTATTTTAGGCAACCTTCTATTTTTGCTTTTGCTCCAGCCATTTGCCTACTTGGGTTACCTTTTCTCTTCTTATTGATTTCTGTGAACATTGTACCATGCTTTCACCCCCTACAAGTGCAGCAGCTTTCTTTATGGAACCTCTCTGAATCCCTGTCCTCCTGAACCTTTATACATGATACTCATATCCATATTCTACTAAGTCAGGAGCCACAAACTTCCTTGTGTTGGAATTATTTGAGCATTCACATAGGAAAGTGCCTATCTATGAATCCAGTCAAAGCATAAAACCTCACTGATATGGTGTGGCTGTGTCCCCACCCAAATCTCACCTCAAATTACAATTCCTATATATTGAGTGAGGGAACGGGTGGGAAATGATTGGCTCATAGGGGCAGTTTCCCCTATGCTTTTCTCATGATAGTGTGTTCCCAGGAACCTCACAGTTTAAAAGTTCTTGGCATTTCCCTCTTCACACACTCTCTCTCCTGCCACCTTGTGAAGAAGGTGCCTGCTTCCCTTTCACTTCCACCCTGATTGTAAGTTTCCTGAGGCCACACAGAACTGTGAGTCAATTAAACCTCTTCTCTTTATAAATTACCAGTCCCAGCTAGTTCTTTATAGTAGTGTGAAAATGGACTAATACACTTACATACAGGATGTAGCCAAACAAATAAAAAATAAAAAGTTTTCAAGGCTGACTGACTAAAGGAATTTTTAAAATTCCACTTGTATGTTCCCTGTCACAGTTCCCTGCACATGGGTTAAGCAATATTTCCACTGGGATATGATCATCTACGAGTCATTCTGTATTGCTGTCTTGCATGCATTTAGATGTATAATTATTGATAAGATTTCAATGATGTCATAATAGATTATATTTTTTTATTCTGGCCCCTGGCTTACAAATGGCAGTTTTAATTTTTTAAAAGTGTATATCCAGATGGAAAAAATCCCTTTTAACTGTTTTTTTTTTTTTTTTTTTTTTTTTTAAAGACACTCTCTAAAGACTGTGTCAAGAGTTCAAATTATGGTATGGAGAAACAGCATTAAAAGAACTCTTGGTAACCTAGTTAATACTCCTGGTTTTCAGGCCTATCATTTGAAAGCTGGTTTCAGCAATTTTCTTGTTCTTATAACTTGATGGTAAATAACACTAGAAAACATACTGAAAAGGAACCACGTGTTCAGTCACTGAAATAACCTTTACCATGAAAAAAAATAAAATAAACGCTTAAGGGTAAATTTATTCCTTATCTCAGGAATCAGAAATCTGACTTCAAATATATACAGTAGTTTCAAGCTCTACTAAGCCAGAGCTATCCCATTAATTATGGATGACATTATGTTTTAAACAAACACAAATTGTTTTGCCCTCACCTTTAGAAGTTCCTGAAGCAAATGTTTTATTCCCAGTGAGAATCATTTTGCATAGCTCAGACCCTTCAATTACTAGAAAAGCCACAGTAGTATCATACCACTCCAAAATATAATGTTGTCTTGTGGATACTCGATTTTCCTTTGTAATACGTTCTGTTATTTAATGGATAGGAAGAACATAGTTCTCTATCCAGCTCCCACAGATAACTCCATAGGTGGGATGGTGAGGGCAGACGTCATCTCCAGGACAAGGATTGCTCATTTGGACATTTCCCCCTCTCCTGGGCTCAAAGCAAACATCACTGATGGGTGAATGCCTTTCCTCTCAGTGCAGATGCAGCTTAAGAAATTGCTAAGATGGGTTGGATACGGTGGCATATTCCTGTAATAACAGTGCTTTGGGAGGTTGAGGCAGGTGGATCACTTGAGGCCAGGAGTTCAAGACCAGCCTGGCCAACATGGTGAAACCCTGTCTCTACGAAAAATACAAAAATTAGCCATGCTTGGTGGCACACACCTGTAGTCCCAGGTACTCGGGAGGCTGAGGCAGGAGAATGACTTGAACCCAAGAAGCGGAGGTTGCAGTGAGCTGAGATTGTACCACTGCACTTCAGCCTGGGAGTTACTGCGAGGCTCTGTCTCAAAAAATAATAGTAATAAAAATAAAAAAAAAGAATTTGCTAAGATATAGTACTCCAGTGAGACACTAGCAATGATGGAAGAGGCTCACCTAGTACCTCAGTGATTGCTGATCACAATTAGTAAGTCTTTCTTTGGGGTTACTATGGCCTGGAGTGGGTTGGTCTGGGTTATTTTATTCTACTCTTCTCCCTTCTGTTTTATTCTCCCCTGAAGGTTCAAAGTGCTTTGAAGATTCATTTAACCCTTCCTTTGCTGGACTTGTGAGTGGTGTTTGGACAGCAAGGCCCTGAGCCCTGCCCTTTCCTACAGCCCAGCAGTCACTTTTCCAGTGTGTTGACTGTCCATTTCACCTTTGCAGTCCAGCCCCTAGAAGGTGCGTGGTGAGAAGCAAGGGGCTTCTCTGCAGGAATGAACCATGTCAATCATTATTCACACGAGAAGTCAAAACACAGACAGGAAAGCTCACTTTGGATGCAGGGTACGGTCATCTAGCGATGGCCTGTCCTGACATCAGCTGCCATGGTATCCAATTCACACCTTCAAGTCTTCTCTATGTGGCTCACAAATCTCTCAACCACCTCCCAAGAGAGATGGTAGTTTAATGAAAAGGGATACTGGATCTGGAGTCAAAAGGCCTACATTCAGACCCAGTGTTTTATCATTTATCTTTTTGACAAACATCTGTTGAGAGCTTATGTTTTAGATACTTTTGCATTCGTTGTCTCCTTAACTTCACAACGGCCCTTAAGCAGGTTCACTTGTTACCCACATTTGCTGTTATGGAAATGAAGGCAGAGATGCTAAGTAGAATGGTACACAGAGAACATGCAGAAGCTATGATCTGAACCCGCCTCCAGCCAGCCCCGGAGAGGATGCTCTCCATGAAAATGCTGAGTCGCCCCCTTGCCAGCTGCACAACTTTGGGCAAATGACACATCATCCACCCTTAGACTCCCATCAGAGTTTCAGTTTTCTTGTGTGAAAAATTGAGGATGAAGATAATAACACCCTTGGGGGATTTTAGTGTTTGTCAACAGAGATGTGAACATTCTTTACAAGCATTTTGGGTTTATAAAAAATGAAGGAAGAAAAAGAGCACAGTTTGGAAGTGGGGAATGGTGAGAGGTAACCAGGCCACGAGTGCACTGTGCCTGTCCTCAGAGCATCCATGCTTCCTGCATACGAGAGGCAGCAGAGCTCACATTTTCTCTCTAGCCCTGGGATTTATGAATATCAGACCACTGACAGAATAGCAATGGTACACAAAATTGGCTGGGCATGGAGGCTCATGCCTGTAATCCCAGCACTTTGGGAGGCCAAGGCAGATAGATCACTTGAGGTCAGGGGTTTGAAACCAGCCTGGGAAACATGGTGAAACTCCATCTCTACTAAAAAATACAAAAGTTAGCTGGGTGTGGTGGTGGGCACCTGTAATCCCTGCTACTCGGGAGGCTGAGCCACAAGAACCACTTGAGTCTGGGAGGTGGAGGTTGCAGTGAGCTGAGATCGCGCCACTATACTCCCACCTGGGTGACAGAGCAAGGTTTTGTCTTTAAAAAACAAACAAACCAACCAACCTATAAAATTGATACTAGGGCTGAGCACAGTGGCTCATGCCTGTAATCCCAGAGCTTTGAGGGGTTGAGGCGGGAGGATGACTTAAGCCCAGGAGTTTGAGACCGGCCTAGGTAACATAAAGAGACCCCATCTCTAAAAATTAAACACAAAATTAACTGGGCACAGTGGCGCATGCCTATGATCCCAGCTGCTTGGGAGGCTGGCAAGAGGATCAGGAGGTCGAGGTTGCAGTAAGCTGTAATTACAACACTGCACTTCAGCCTTAGTGACACAGCAAAGCCCTATCTCAAAAAAGTTGATATTAAAACAGAAGCATTTATATCACATATAAATAAATTCATGGAAAATAGAGAAACAGAAAATGAAAGAAAGGAAGAAATGTTCTCCATTCTATTAAGTAAAAGATTATAATCATAATGGTAATAGGGTTTGTGAGTATCAAGACTTCAAGGAAAATTTTTATCAGCTCCTTATTGACTGTGATGATTGGGAATAGCAGTGAAAATCCAGGTTTCAAAACTTAATCTTTTTTTTTTTTTTTTTTTTGCTGTCTGTCCTTGGGGCATAAAAAATATTTATAAAAGGAAGTTTTGCAAAATACTTATAAGACAAAAAAAGAGATAAAATCAATAGGTAAGGCAATCTGGGCAAGGGGAAGAAAATACAAGTAAGGCAGGACCCAGGATGACCCCTGTGGCCAAACAGGTGGAGGGGCAGGCAACACCTTTTGCTGTAAGCCTTCCCTGCAACCAAGTCAAAGATGGATACATGATTTCTAGTATGATAAGATTAAACAGACAGCAAATGAGCAGCCGCACAAGAAGCGCAAATCTTCTTCTAATACTTATATACAAGTGGGATTTTTCCCATGGGTCCTCAAAAATTGAACATGTGAAATCATGGGGACTTCCATATTAAATAGCTTTAATTTCAGGAGAATGGTTCTTAAAATGTCCTTCAACGCAGTTCTGTGAAAAGGCAAAGCAGTGTGATCCAGGTATAGAGCCCGCTGATGGTCTAACCCAGTTCTGGTGGAAAATAAACCTATAGTTTTCCTAACATTTCAGAGATGCAAGTTGAGGGGATCATTGTTCTCTCCACCTGGTGGATGAGAAATCGGGAAACAGAGAGTAAGCCCAGACTGCCAAACTTGGAGCCAGGAGGCACAGCGCTCAGAGACACTGACATAGCTCATACCCTGACTCACAGGTTGCAAAAATGATCCACTCACTGACGTGGTGCCACTTTGCTGGACTGCACTCTGTAGAGGCCAGCGTGAGATGGATGTGAAAACAGAGAGCTGATTTCAGGTACAAAGGAAGCTGAAGCTCAACAAAGATCAAGTTTCTTCATCATAGGCTGCTAGCCATTCCTACAGTCTTCAACAATCTGTGGGGTAATTAAACTCTCTAAGTAATCAACTACTCATTTAACTATTCCCTGAATTTTTATTTTATCTACTTTATCCTAGGAACCATGCTAAGCACTGGGGTATGAGATCATTCCTGACTTCATGGAGCTTATCCTTATACCCAGAAAACGGACACAGTGCATAGTCCTCTAAGATAAGGAAGTCAGGAGTGTCATAGGAGCAGAGGGCTAAGGAAAGGTCTCTCAGGGCAAAACCATTCAATATGAGAATCAAGGATGAATAAGAACTAGCCAAGTGAAGGCAGTGACAATAGACAAATGAGGTGCGTACCAGACAGAGAGCTAGAAAGACTGGGCCACATTTGTGGAAGGGAAAGAATTCGACTATGCCTGCAAGGTGCAGGTGTTAGAAAAATGGTGAACAGCACAAAGAGAGTCAGGAATGAAAAGGAAGAAAGAAGAGTATAAGAAAGGAAACAGAAAACAAAATGATCGACACATTGGTGTTACTCCTTTTTTAAAAACATTCAATGGGAGTGGCTTAAAATATTAAAAGATAACACTCTCAGACTAGATATCCAAAAAAGCAAAAGCCAACCATATGTCACTAAATTTAAAAATACATGAAGAAGATGTACCTGAAAAAATGCAGAGAAGGCAGGACAGCAGGAAGAAAGGCAGGAAGAGAGGGGAAAAAAGAAAGTAAAAGGAAAACATAAGAGGGTATAAATATAATCAGTGAAGGTATAATCCATGACCCTGATTAAAAAGAAAACGTAGATTTGAAAAATGCAAATGTAACATGGAAATAAAATGTCATTGAATTTTCAAATATGAGGAACATTTGCTTTTTTCCTCTAGTCCTGCCAGGCAAGATAGAGTATGGGTTTTAGCGAGCAACTCCAACATCATTTGAAAATCAGATATGCTTTTAGCTCTGGTGTTGCTGTGCTGCTGTTCTGACTGCCTGTAATTGTGGTCATTACAACCTGGTGTATTTCTGTGCAAGGTGGGTCCATCACACAGGGAAGATAATCCTCGGCAGAGATGAGTGAAGATGCCTTTAAAGAGTATAATTAAGTCAAAGGCCCCCTTTGTCTCATTCCAACAACATAAGCTTGAAATGTTTAGGTGAAATGTTTGGGGTTCTAAAATGAGGGGCAGTGCAAATTGGTTTTAGGGGCACCATATCTTTCTGCAAGAGTTTTCTTAGGGATGCTTTTATCATTGCAGATTTAGTCAGTAAACTGACAGCCAATGCAACAACCTTGAAATCCCATGGACGCAGGATGGAAAGTTTCTAACAGAAAGATGGATGTTTGAGTCAAGTTGAGATGATTGACAGTGGGAGAAGAGAGATGAACCGGTGCCAGGAGAAACGTGGTATGGCTCAGTAGCAAGGGTGAAAGTGTGGGTGGGGCTGGTTTTTCACTCACACTCCAGCCCATGGTGTTCCAGCCAGACATGTTTGCACACACAGCACCCAAGAATGAATCCTGCCTTGCCGACATGAAGTAGAGCTCAGGACAGTCAAGGAATTGCGCTGATTTTCCCTACAGAAAGAGGATGTCTGGTAGAATAGACAGTGAATAACTAAGCTAAGCAATTAAATTAAGGTGGATTAATTTCATTCCTCTGAGCATAAACCTGGAATGTAATGTAGTGGTAGGAAGAAATAGTAGGCAAGGGTCCAGAAACAGCTTCATAGCCAGCATCTGACACTATGCTGTGGTGACCCTGGTCTCAGATTCTCTATGTTTCTGTGGTGGTGTGACAGATGGTCCTGTAGTCTAGATTTAACCCCATGCTACACTGCAACTGCAGACACGGGGCAAGGGGTCTACTCTAGTCCTTTTGTTGAGTAAGGTAGGAGATTGTGCTCCTACCATTAAATGGTAGTTATATGCCATTTAAGGATTTCTGGCCTAGAGATAGAAGGAGTAAAATGCTGGACTGGAGTGCATTTACAGAGGGCACAGAAGGGGACATATGAACTGACAACCTTGGCAATGGGTATTAATACTTAGTTAGTGCTACAATGAATCATATCATTGCATGCCATCTTTTATCCTTTCACGTGGACACAAGCTAACATCCTAACTGGGTTCTTAAAGTGACTATGCACATTTGTTACACTATGGGTAATCCTTGTGCACCTGATTTAACAACCATTTCAGCAGCCATGTGCTTCTCCCAGAAAAGATAATTCATGTGTGTGTGTGTGTGTGTGTGTGTGTGTGTGATTTTTGTATCTAATTATGTTGTGTATACTTGATAGTACACATACTTGATATTACATATACACATAAATACATACATATAATTTACATATATGTATATACTTTATGCTACATAAAGCAAATAAAAATTCTGTTATGGCAATTTCCAGACCAAATGACAGAAGGTGACAGAACCAGAGGCACTGCCACAGGCACCTGTTGGGAGAGGACAGTTCAGACTGTTTTCACAAGAAGCAAAAACTCAGAGAACTCTGTGAAGTCTCTAAGAAAAGGCCAGGAGGGCACCTGCAAGTGGTTGGTGGCAGCTTTAAAGATGCCCCTATGGGACTGCCAGGACGCTCTTTCTGGAATGTTACACGAGGCTTTGAAGATGGATATAATTCTATCCTGACAGTGTTACCCTAGTCATTTCTATGTCCTTTTTAGCTCCAATGCCTTAAGAAATCCAGCAACCCTCTTTGCAGTCCCCAACCTACGGGCTTCTAAAATGCCCCTGCGGCTGGCGGCCGAGGACTCAGGGTTCAGTGGAGGACAGGCTCTGGGTGTCCCCCTGGACAAGTTTCCCACTAGCTGAGAGGCAGGCTGAAGCACAACAAAAGAGGAAGAGCAGAGGAGTTTTGAGCTGGCCCGGGACAGTTCAAACTGTTTATGCTTAGAGGTATAAAACAGTGTTTTACACCTTTACTTGGAGGTATAAAACAGTGTTTTACACCTTTACTTGGAGGTATAAAACAGTGACTTCTTGGTGCTGCTTGCTGCATCCTTCTTGAGCGTAATGAGCCCCAAGTATTCCTGATCACCTTTCCTGGCGCTATGGCGAGCGCTCATTCCTCCTGCGTGGAGGGTGCCAGGGACTCGGGCTGCCTGTGCCATGCTGTCAATTTTCTTCCCGAACCCCCATACGTATGCTAATCATTCTGTTAGTCCTCCACGCAAGGCTGTGAGGTGGTGGTTGTTGCTGCTGTGTTATTTCTTTAGAACTCTGAAAGGACATGCTCACTCCAATGTCCCCATTGGTCTGAGCTGAAGGACTCTGCCTGCAGTGTCCTGCTCCATCAAACATCGCTCAGTTCATCTCCTCGGAAGAGGAAGCTGCCACTTCCGAGTCAGATCTGACTGTCACAGCCTCTGTAATCACCTGTGGTAGGCAGACTCATCTGCCCCCTCCACCCCCGCCAATTGTACAAGCCCAAATCCCCAGAACCTGGGACTCTGTCACCTTACACGACAAAAGGGACCACACAGATGTGAATAGTCAAGAACTTAAAATGGGGAGATGATCCTGGGTTATCTGGACAAACCCAAGGTAATCACAAGGTTCTCAGAAATGAAGAGGAGAGGTAGGAGACTCCACATCAGTGTGTCCCAATATCAGAACACTTGTCTCACCCTCACAGGCTTTGAAGAGGGGGAGTGCACCTCCAGCCTCACAACGCAGGCACCTCTGGAAGCTGGAAAAGGCAAGGGAACGATTCTCCCCTGGGTCTCCAGGAGGAATGAGGCTCTGCAGGCAGCTCCATCGTAACCCGCTGAACCTTATTTTGGACTTCTAACCTTCAAAACTGTAAGATAATACATTTTTGTTGTTTTAAGCCACTAAGTTTGTGGTAATTTGTGATAGCAGCAACACAAAACCAATGCATTGCTTCATCTTCAAATGCTACATTTCTAGTGGCATTTTTAAACAGTTTATAAAGTGTACAGATACATGATGCAGATATAATGATATAATTATCACGCAAATAAGGACCCATTCTTGGGAGTGAAAGAGGTGTCATTAATAATTACACAGAAACAGGCACAGTGACTCAGGCCTGTAATCCCAGCAATTCAGGAGGTCAAGGCAGGTAGAACACTTGATGTCAGGTGTTCGAGACCAGCCTGGCCAACATGGCTAAACTCTCTCTCTATAAAAAATACAAAAATTAGATGGGTGTGGTGGCGGGCACCTGTAATCCCAGCTACTCGGGAGGCTGAGGCATGAGAATTGCTTGAACCCAGGAGGCAAAGGTTGCAGTGAGCTGAGATTGCACCACTGCACTCCATCCTGGGTGATGGAGTGTTTTTGTGTTTCTCAAAAAAAAAAAAAAAAAAAAATTACATGGACACAGTAGGCATGACTGAGAATATCTGGCTCAAACTGTGAGGTACCATCACCCTGTGGAACATGACAGACACGTCTCCAGTTCTGTTATGTTTCTGGTGCAGCTCTGCAGGTTTGCATCTTGCTTACATGGAGCACCGTGGGTGAGAGGCGCAGTCAGGTAAGAAGCAAGTGCAAGTGAGGTTTTTTCTTTCATTTCCCAGCCATCTTTCTTCAATATGATGGACTAGGGTCATGTCTGCTCCTAAGATGAGACTTCCCCTTCCTCTCCATTCGTTTTTCCTCTGACACCCTCATTCCTGAATACTTTTACTCAGGCGCTCAAGGTGCCAGTACATATGTTTGGTGGGAGGAGGAGGATGTTTCTTCACAGGTCCAACACTGCAATATCTTATCCCTCATCACCTTTGAGTGCCATCATGCCAGAATTCCACATTCTCTCTTTCCTGTTATTCCTATCAATAATTTAAACAGGAAAATAAAGCATCAATAGACTCCTCAGAGGATAAGATAGGTGATTAACTTTGGACTCTGGTGGTTTTGTCTCTGAATTTATCCCAGGCCACAGCAAAAAAGTAAGAAAGTTGATGGAAATCTAAACAGAAATCTGTGACTATTTTCTAGGGAATCAGAGCTCTTTGAGCTCTCATTGAGTATGTGCTCACAGAAAAGAACAGCCACAAGGCATCTATCCAGTACTACCCCATAAAAGAAAGACCACATGCTGAGAAACTTTTAGCAGGGAGAATATAATTACTGGAAAATACAAAAATTAATTTAAATGAACAATAATTGCTAGTATTTATTATGTTTCAAGAACTGTTCTAAGCAACTTACCTACTTTGTTCATTTGCTCTGTTCAGTAGCTCTGTGACATAGGCACTTATTTCTGTTTTGCAGATGAATAAACTCAAGCAAGGAGGAGCTAAGAATCTTTCTAAAAGTTACACAGCTAAAAAGAAGACAGAGTTTCAGTTAGGACCAGGAGGTCTAGACACAGGGCCCACAGACTGGAACTCAAAAAGACCCTAACAGAACATATGGGAAATATGAGCCAGGATCAGGCTGTCACCAGGTCAAGGAAATGAAAATATTTTTATGAAAAATACAATCGCTTAGACGAAAAACACAAAGAAAGGCTAAATATTAAGTTGGTGTAAAAGTAATAGTGTTTTTTTTTTGCAGTTACTCCTAATTACAAAAACTGCCGTTACTTTTACACCACCCTAATCGCAAAATGACTAGCTCACAGCAGGCGGAAGTGAGCTGGGAAAATCAGGAGAGGAGGTCTCCAAATAACTCCCTTAGTGATAAGCGGATGGAAACAAATTTAAAAAGAAAGTTAAGAGGAATGGAAGAAAGAAGTTGAAGTATCGAAAGTCCTGATATGAATGACTCAAGTAGAAAAAATATCAGACGATACATTTTGTTAAATAATGACAGAGAGCCTTGCAGTATTAAAGAAAGTCAGAAGGCCGAGGATGGAAAAGTGTGCAGTGCCAAGCAGAAGCGACAGGGGAGACCCCATTTGGCCATGTCGCGGTGTAATCCCAGCACTTTGGGAGGCTGAGGCGGGCGGATCACAGGTGAGGAGATAGAGACCATCCTGGCTAACACGATGAAACGCCGTCTCTAATAAAAATACAAAAATACAAAAAATTACCCGTGCGTGGTGGCGTGGCCTGAAGTCCCAGTTGCTCCGGAGGCTGAGGCAGGAAAATGGCGGGAACCCGGGGGGCGGAGCTTGCAGTGAGCGGAGGTGGCGCCACCGCACTCCAGCCTGGGCGGCAGAGCGAGACTCCGCCTCCAAAAAGAATGTCAGACACAAAGAAAACTGTTTATTGCCACACTATTCACAATAGCAAAGACTTGGAATCAACCCAGATGTCCATCAGTGACAGACTGGATTAAGAAAATGTGGCACATATACACCATGGAATACTATGCAGCCATAAAAAAGGATGAGTTTGTGTCCTTTGTAGGGACATGGATGCAGCTGGAAACCATCATTCTTAGCAAACTATCACAAGAACAGAAAACCAAACACCGCATGTTCTCACTCATAGGTGGGAACTGAACAATGAGATCACTTGGACTCGGGAAGGGGAACATCACACACTGGGGCCTATCATGGGGAGGGGGGAGGGAGGAGGGATTGCACTGGGAGTTATACCTGATGTAAATGACGAGTTGATGGGTGCTGATGAGTTGATGGGTGCAGCACAGCAACATGGCACAAGTATACATATGTAACAAACCTGCACGTTATGCACATGTACCCTAGAACTTAAAGTATAATAATAATAATAATAATAATGGAAAAAAAAAAAGAAAGAAAACTGTGAGGTGTTCCGGAGGGATAAACACGGGGCCCGGCGAAGCGAAAACCCCGGCAGCAAAGGGAGGCGGGACCCAAAGCCCCAAGGGAGGGGCGGCCCCGAGATCTGAGCGCACCACGAGGATGGCAGAAAGGAATTCCCTGGGACAAAGGACCACAGAATGGTGACCACAAGATTCCTCTTCCAAAAGGTACTTGAGGGACGCGATTCTATGAGGAGATATAAACTGAGGCGCACACAGGGATACATGGAAAGCAAGGTTCATTTACCAATAAACAGGCGCGTTTTATTGTATTTTCAGTAAGCAGTGACTAAAACCAAAACCACGTCAACAAAACAAAGAGAAGCACATCTGCAGGAACCGGAACCCAAACTCCAGGTGACAAGGCCCCGACGGAGTGCAGAGCCCGACGGCAGCAGAGGCGGAGGCGTGGCCGACAGAACATCAGAATATGAGACCATGAGAAGCAGGTGAATATTGTATCTTGTTTTCGGTAAAGATGGAAATTAGGAGGGAAAGTTAAAGGTCTTTATAAAATAAAGACAACTCTAAGAAAATTAAAATTAAATAGCTTTTTAAAGCACTAGAAGAAAATATACCTAATTAGAAATAACAAGAAAAGAAAAAGAAATAAAAGCGAAGTTTAGTAAATAAAGCACAATATGAGGTATCAGCAATATCGGCAAATGCAGAGAAGCTAAACTTCCCAAAGGACAGATCTCAAATTTGCTTGATGAAGAAAATGAACAAATCCAGCTTGTCATGAAAAGACACACTGAAAACAATATGTACTGACTTTTTTTTTTTTTTAAGTAAAAGGATTTAAGAAAGATATGCTACCAAATACAAACCAATAATAAAATTAAGATGGTGATTTTGTTACCAGGCAACAGAAGATTTAGGGCAAAATCATCCTAAAGAACACAGAGGGGACACTACTGATAATATGACACATTCAACCAAGTGGATAAGGGTGACAGTAGGCACACACGTTCCCCATCAGTGGAAAATGCACTTTGTTGAAGACACAGGAAGCTGTCATGAACATCTTCTGTGTTAGAGTATCAAGAAAAACTCAGTAAATTCTAAATCAGAAACTAGCTCTGAACAATATTTCTGACCATAGTCCAATAAAACTGTAAACAAAAGAATTATTTCAAAATTTCATATAGGAGGAAAGAAACAAATCCATATTAAATGTGTTAAAAATGAGACATGAACTTGGGAAATACTTAGAACTGAATAACAGTGAAAACAGTACACGTTAAACTTTGTTGGAAACTGTTAAAGTTGTACTTCAGAAAGAAACTTGTAACTGTGACAATACTAATTAAAAACAAGAAAAATAAAAAAGCAAAAGAACTCAACATGCAACCCCGAAAGTGGGGGGAAAAAAGAGAAGACACAAAGAAATGGAAGGGAACAAAATACGTTTTTTTAAAAATCAGCAAAATTCAGGAAAAAAAACCCTGATAACATAAATAATAAAATCTGCTTCTCTGAAATGTTAGCAGAAAATCTCTGGCAAAGAAAATTTAAAAACAATATTGAAAGGAAAGGAAAAATAACTGCAGATTTAACTGATTTTAAAAGAAAAAAGCATATTAGAAACAACGACAATACATTATAAAACCAATTGACAGGGCAAATTTCTGGGGGAAAAAATAAAATACCAAAGAGGGTCAGAAAAAATCACAGAAAAAAAATCAAATAGACAGATGATCGTTAAAAAATTAATAGGAAGAGAAGACCTCTATGAGCAAAAAAGGCCCATGCTTTCTTACAAGCGGGTTCTATTAAAATCTCAAGACTGGCTATATTGTCCAGAGGACGAGGTCAAGACACCTGAGAGGGAGACTGGCCTTACCATAAGAAGAGTTAAGGATGATACTCACACACTCTCCCCTGGCCTTATCCCTCACCTTACTACACACAGTCACCTTCAAGGTCAACAATCCAGCTTCGTCATTATCAACAAATACCTTTGCACCTCAAATTCAGATGCGTGAATCTTGCACTCTGGCTACCACCTCTTATCTCTCTAGCTCCCTTCCCGTTTCCCTGACTCTGAACCATCCTTTGGTTCCACCTTGAACTACAATCCATAGATCACCTCAAGCTTTCAGTGTCGCTCTATCCACTGAAGTCCTCTCTTCTCACCACCCAGTGTGACCCAGTGTGACTGCCACGGCCATTCATCATGATGCCCTTGAACACATCCAGCTCCCTTCCCGGCTCTTGCTTCCTGATCCTCACCCATCGAAACCACAGCTTGACTGTCGCTCTCTGTCTAATTCCTGTGTGCATCAATTCAGCCCGAGTTTCACTGGAGAAAAGCCAAGCACTATATGGGTCTCACGTTAACTTAATGGCCATGAACCTCAGTGGGGCTTTGGTGCTGCTGGTATTTACACTATTCATTCCTGCTCCAATTGTTTCTTCCCTCCTCTACATGAGTAACTTCCATTTGCCCCCTCTCCTGAAGCCCCCAACAAATCTCCCCTCTTCGCTCACAGACTTGGAGTCATCCAATGAACTTGTTCACATAATTCCCTTAATTGTTTCTACCCACTTCTAAACATCAGGAATGGAACGCTGTGCCTTCCCCCCACTAGCAGAGGGTAACTGTACCATTATCTAAGGCAAACCTCTCCATTTTGACAGGCCTCAGGCCCTCCTGCCTACTCCACGATACTGAACTAGTAATTCTTTCTTCCCTTCGATGTCATCAGTTTTCCCCGTTCTGGATCACTTCCATTAAGACATCTTTACAATATGAGCTTTCCTATCTTAAGAAAATCCCAAGCTGCAATATGTCTCTATCTTGCTACTGCCCCCATGTAATTCTCTGCTTCCCTTTAAAAGCAAAACTATTCAAAAATGTTGTCTGTGTTCACTCTTTCTTCTTCAAACCCAACCCAAAATAGATGGTCATCACACCTCTCCAATTCCCTTCCCCAAGTCACTGATGGTCTTTTCCTCAATAATTCTGACTTTCAGTTTTCATTCTTGTACTTGACCTTCCAAATGTATTTGGCAAAGCATATCCCTCTTCACTCATTGATAAAGCTTCTTCTTTTGCCTTCTGGGACTACGTGCTCCACTGGTTTTCCTTCTATCTCACTGGTTGCTCCTCGTAGACTATCCCCCCCTTGTCTCCAGCCTCACCAAGTTGGAATAGACAAGGGCTTAGGATTTGCCCCCCTTTTCTTCCCTGGCTGCATGCTTTTCCTATGGGATTTCACCCAGCACTGTGGTTCTAAACACCATCTGCATGCAACTGATTCCTGAATTGCTGTCTCTATCACAGGTATCTCTCATGAAATTCAGACTATATATCCGATTGCCTATTCCATATTTCCATGTGGATCTCTAATTAAACACTCAAACTTAACATATTCAAGACAACTCCCAACTTTTTTTCTCACTCCCAAAAGCTGCACCTTCGGCAACCCTCACCTCAGTTGATGAGAATTCCAGTTACTAAGTGCCAGGTACTTGGTGTTTCCTTCACTCCTTTCTTTGTTTCATATCCCATATTGATTTCACCAGAAAATCTTTTGGAACCTACTTTAAAAATATACCCATAATCTTTTTCTCACCACTCCCTACTGCTGCTACTTGGTCCAACCTTAAACCATGTTGTTTCAAACAGCTGTGAAATTGAAAACGGGCACCCTTATTCCTTGTGGGAAGAAGACAGTCACCCTGCAGAGCACTCTATGGCATTTATTAAAGGCAAGCATGCATCTATTCAGGGAATCAGAGAGACTTATCCAGTTCATAAGAGATATGCACAGCATTGTTTGTGGGAGGAGAGAGTTAGAAGAAACCTAGGTGTCCTTCGCTAGGTGAACATGTAAGTAACCATGTAGTGAAAACACATTGTTAAATTGCATCCCACAGTCAGAAACGCAATTTAGCAACATGGAGAGATCTCGAAAACAGCACTGAATGGGAAAACAGGATCCGTAACACAAAACTGTGTGGCTTAAAATCACATATCTATGGTGTATCTTTCAAGGATACATTTGTATCCAAGGACATTTAATAAACACAATTCAGTTGATGCTTTGGTAAGGGAAGGATTGGGTCATTGATGGACAATGAAGGGAAAAATAATGAAATGAAATAAAACAAGAGAGTCCTTGACAAACCGGTAATAGCACTGTGCTACATGACTCATCCAACTCTCTTCACTGGTGAGAAAGAAAGAGAGCATACTAAAGCTAAAAGAAGTCTTAGCAATTATTTTAACCCAATCTCTGCCTTAAAACACACACATTCTATTATATCTAGCACCAACTCTGCTTCAGTCATTTTATAGAAGAACATCAGCTATACATTTAAGGAAATCCAATTGTCAAGAAACCCCTTTTAAGAAGAACAGAGCTTTTCTAGGAAATCTGCTGATGGAAGAGGGGTAGATCAGGTTTTCTAAAATGGCTTCATGCTGGATAAGTTATTTTAAAATGCCTGTTGCTCAACACACACACACACACACACGCACACACACACACACACACCAGAACTCTTTAAAAGCTGGAAAAAAACGCGAATAAAATAAAACCAGAGCCGGGTGAAGGTAATCATAGAAGCCAATGTACCAAAATTTGCATACAAAAGTCAAAACTGGCAACATAGTTTTGAGAATTATTGTGGCCACTTAGCGGAATGAGAGATAGGACTCTGAATCTGCTTGCAAATTTGCATAGTTGAATTAAAACCTCCTACACAAAGCCAGGACAATTGGAGGAACTCTAGCTTCAGAGAAACGGTGGGTGAAAAAAAAAATCTGACTGCCTGCAAGAGAACCAAGGAAGAACATCTTGAGCTCTGTCCTTTTTCCAAATGGAAAAATATCATCTCCATGAGAATATAAGAGCAAAGCTTGGTCTCATGCACCTGGAGTCCAAATGTGCACCACCCCCCCACCCCCACGCTCAAGGAGCCCCAGGCTGAGGCATTAAACATTTCCAGGCGGGCAGCACCCATTACATTTTCAGGCAAATCTCTGAAGAAAACAATCCTGAATCTTGGTTCCTAGGGATTCTCACATATTGTATTTGGCCAAATATTAGTGCATACACATGCACACACACACACACACCCCCATTAACATGCAATGAAAAAGTCACTGAGTGAGAATAAGCAGAAGCCACAAGTAATTTATTTCCATTCTCAAAGACTTCAGACATTGTAAAGATTAAATACCAAATAAAAATAGCCAAGAAAATTGAAAGAATATAAGTGAGAGAACAAGGAAGATATAACTGATAAGTTTTCAGAACTGACAAAATTAAAGGAAACCAAAGAGACACACCAGGAGAAAGTGGAATGGTATCTTTAAAAAATTAGAAAAACAAATGCAATACAAATTGCTGTACATGATCAAGTGATCTCCCAAGGTCAAGAATGGGATAATAATATTTTTCAGAAAAGCAAAAACTGAAAGCACTTACAACCAGAGTCGTACGTAGAGAAACTTTGGCAGGATCAACCTCAGAAAGAATGTAAAGCATCCCAAGAGAAGATGTGATAACTGAGGGAACTGAGAGCAAGTGGGAAAATCTAAACCAACATTGGCTTATAGAACAATAATGGAAATGTCTAATTTCTGGGGCTAAAATTTAAAATATGAAAGTATATGTACAATGATAGCAGATTAGTCAGATGGAGGATGATAAAAAAACATCCTAAGGTCTTTGTTCTATTCATGAAAAGGGTAGATATGTTAAATTCACTTTAGATTTATTATTTTAATTGGATATATACAGGGAGAGCCAATACAGTAAAGAAATGCAAGAAATAAGAAAAAAGTAAGCATGATACAGGAAACAGAAAAATAGAAAGCACAAAAATGAGATGGCAGAAATAAACCAAATGCACTAGTCATCACCAGGAATGGATTAGGTAAAAAGACAAAGATTTCCAGATGAGAATCAAAAAATTAAATTATATGCTTTTTGCAAGAGATATGCCTAAAGCCTAAGAATATAGAAATAGAATACTTAGGTAATTAATTGAAAAATGTATGCCAGGCAGATAACAACTCAAAGAAATCTGGCCTAGTAATATTAATATCAGAGGAAAAGCCTAAAAGGCAAAAATCATTATTATAGATGAAGAGGGTCATTATATTTTTATTTAAGTTTAAATTGCCCATGAGGTTATAAAGATCTAAATATTTATGGATGTAATAAAATGCCACAAAATATAAGAAAAATTGACAGAATTACATGGAGATATAGGCAAATTCATTAATACACTTGAATATATTCATATAACTTGGTTAGAAAGTGATAGACCAGGCCAAAAATATTTAGTACCGATAGAAATATTTGAATGAGACAATTAACGAGCTGGATTTAGTGGGCATATAATGAAAGCTGCTTAACAATTTGAGAGCCATTATTTTCATTACTACAAAGAACATTTATACAAATATCATGTGCCGTGTCACAAAAGAAGTCTAAATGAATTTCAAAGATTATATTAAAGCAGGCCACATTCTCTGATTACACAGCAATCAAGTTGTAAATCAGTAAGAGACAGACAACATTAAAAATGCACGTATTCTGACATGTTATAGCTTTCTAATTCCAATGTCAACCATCAATTTAAAAAATTCAAAATGCAAACGAAAAGAATGCACCTCAACAACAATAAAAATTCCGCATTAAAATATGTGAAGGACAGTTCAAGTAAGGCTTAAAAGGAAGTGTAGAAGATTATGTGAGCAGAGAAAATTAATAAAGTATTAACTGGTTAATCTTTCTATTTCAGAAGTTAGAAAAAGCATAACAGTGGAAGCCTAGAAAGTAGAAAAAAAGGAGATAATAACAGATTCAACAGGGAGGGCCAACAATGTCAAAACTGGTTCTTTGAAAAGATTAAGAATAAACCTCTGAACAAGAAATGTAGGGAGGGGTCACAAATACTCAGTATTTGACCTGCAGAGGAGATCACAGGTAGATTTCAAAGGTTGTTAAGAATTTTAAAATTTTAAACAAATTCCTAGAAATATACCAAAACTAGCTTCAAAAAATCTGAGATTAGCTGTATTTAAATTAGAAAGCCTGAATAATCTCATAAGTATTAAACAAACTGAATGAATATTTTAAAATCCTTCCACAAAGAGAACACCAGACTCATACAGTTTTACAGGTGAATTCTGCCAAATCTTTAAGGAAAACACAGTTTTAAAGTGATACAAACTTGTATCAAAAATAGAAAAAGAGAGAGAAGACTCCCCCAGCCATTCTTTGAGTCTCGTATAACCTTGACATTAAAATAAAACAAATAAAGTATGGAAAACTGAAAACCATGAGCTGGTGTCATTCAGGAACAGATAGATGTAAGATGCTTAGACCTGTGAAAATAATAACAACGATAACAATAGCAGTAACTATTGACTAATCCAATTTGCATGTGGCTTCTTGGTTGCAGTGAGTCGGCCTTCATACCTGTGCTTCCTGGTCCCTGGCCCTCACCTTTCTCCCTGAACACTGTGAAGTGTGTTGAAGAGTGAAGGGAGAAGATCTAGCCGACTTAGGGCCTCTGTGTGAGCCGGTGTGGAGGGATGTGAGGAAGGCAGGCAGGTGGGGCCGGTCCACAGGGATTGGCCACTGGGAGCTGGCCACGGGCATAGGCTCAGTGCTGTGGGTCCCTGCCTTTGTCTTCCGGGCTGTGAGTCTTTGCTCGGCACCAGCCAGTGCTGGCTTGGTTTGCAACGGTCGTGATTCAGGGCAGAAGGTCTTGGTCCTTATCCTTGAGAAGCTTCCAGTCTTCTGAGAAAGATACACATTCATCCAAAAATTAAACAAATAAATGCAAATGTGCAACCTGTGATAAGAAGGAAGGACATGCAGTTCTGTGGAGCTCTAGAAGAGTCCGTAATGGGGATGCAGTCTTTTCTGATGATGAGAAGGCTGCTCTGAGGAAACACCATTTGATCTGAGCTTAAAGACACACGAAGATTCAGCCGGTCAAAGAAAGAAAGAGAAGACAGATCTGGGCAGGGGCAACAGCAAGTAAGTCCACCGGCCCAGCACAGGAGGGATCTCGTCCTACTGAGGAACTGGAGCCCAGTGAGGATAGAGAGAGAAGCTCAGAGGGAGGCTAAAAGTCGCAGGGCTCAGTCAACCAGGTCCAGAGCCCACAGGAGGAGTGGACTTGAATGGAGAAGGTCCTTGAATGGCTTTAAAAAAGGAATGACACAGCCAAGATAGTCATTATCTAAAACTCTTTCTGACTGTGGTGTAAAGAACAGAACAGAGCAGGAGACCTTTGCATCAGTCCAGGTGAGAGATGACTGTAGCTTAGACAAGGGTAGTGGTGGAGGTGGAGATACATGGGGGAGTGTTGGTGAGATTTACGAAGAAAAAGGACAGGGCTTGATGATTAAATATGAGATGTAAGGGAAACAAAGAAATCAAAGATGGGTTATCAGACAGTTGGAGAGGCCATTCACAAATAGAAACTAGTGGAGAAGGGCCAAATTAGGAGTGAAGTGAAGAAAAGATAAAACTCTATTCAACATTATCTGCTTCTGAGACAGTCAGATGGAGATTTTCTTTTTTAAATACAATATTTCTTACAGTTCTAGAGGCTGAGAAGTCCAGACCAAATTGCCAGCAGATTTATCACTGTCTGGTGAAGGCCTGTTTCTTCATTTGCAGGTGGTTTCCTTCTTTCTATATCCCCATGCAGTGAAGAGAATGATATCTCATGTCTCTTCTTTTTTATAAGGGCATAAATATCATCATAAGAGCCTAACCCGGATGGAGATTTTGAGTGGGAAACACATGTCTGGAGCTCAGAGATGAGTTCCGTGTTCAAGAAACGAATTTAGAAGTCCTCTGTGCATAGCTGAAAATTTCTTTTCTTTTCTTTTTTCTTAGGCAGCGTCTCACTCTGTTGCCCAGGCTGAGTGCAGTGGCACGACCTTGGCTCACTGCAACATCTACCTCCCGGGTTCAAGAGATCTTGTGCCTCAGCCTCCGGAGTAGTTGGGATTACAAGCATGCACCACCATGCCCGGCTAACTTTTGTATTTTTAGTAGAGATGGGATTTCGCCATGTTGGCCAGGCTGGTCTCAAACTCCTGGCCTCATGTGATCTGCCCACCTTGGCCTCCCAAAGTGCTAGGATATAGGCATGAGCCACCACGCCTGGCCTCATAGCTGAAAATTTTAATCACATCAATTGTAGATGTTGACAAATAGGAAGAGACTACAGAGAAGTCAGAGAAAAGAGTTTAGGATTAACCTTTGAGGAACTCCAACACTTAGAGTTTGGATGGAAGACTGTAGAAATAGAAGGAAAACCGGCAGAAGGTGGTGTCATGGAGAACAAAGGGAAGAACGTGCTTCAAGAAGGAAGCTGTGATCACCAGGGTTACATGCTATTATTGGATGAAGTAATTAGAGAAATGAAGCATTCCTGTTGCACCTAGTGATCTGTGTGACAGTGATGTTAACAGGGTCTGTTCTGGAGCCAGGTTGGAGTAGGGCAGGAAAACGTGGATTGAGGGAAATTGGAGAGTCCTTTGGCCAACCCTGATACTGGTGCTATTGATGCCACATGCCACTTGCCACTACATGTGCCAACGCATTTACCCTTCCAGGCAAGAGAATTGGTCCCCTGGACAAAAAGGGAACCATTCCTTTCCTACCTCTTTTACATATAGTTTCTTTGCTTTCAGTTGAGAAGGAAATTCAGGGTTGAAGAAAAACATGTATCATTGAATGCATCGTGCCAGCTACCATGCTACAGAAAATCTATAATGAGCCAGTCAAGAGAATAAATCACTGGGGTTTTATCCACTTTGGTTTTAAAACAAGAAAGTATTATACCATCACTACACTACTTGCCTCGAGTGATCAGAGATGGGTTCTCAGACATAGTATCATCTTCTGTGCTGGCATTGCTATTGTTTCAATTTAGTCTCATAAACATTATATCCTAGTGTTTTTTATGCTGTAGTTTCCCTGTGGTATAATTAATATTCAGTCACTTGTCTGCTGGAAATTTCATCAACTCATTTTAGCATCTCCAAGTTGGTGGGAATGTGTGTTACGGAGCCCCTCTTAAGTCCGCATTCCCCTTAGGGCATTCACCTCATAGACAGAGCTTTTCACAACAAACATTCAGTTCTTTGTTCTCTCATGTAGTCTCTTACATGAGACTAACCAGTGAAAAGGGTTAGTCTCATGTAAGGAGATATTTATATCTGGCACTAAAAAATTTGAAGAAAACAGTAAAAATGCCACAAAAATTGCAAAAAAAAAATTATTCAGTCACTTGTTCATTGAGCATCAGAATGATTAAAAATGTGTTAAAATGCAGTTTCCCAGTTCGTAAGCCTTTAAATTCTCATTTATTGGTTCTTTGGTCTAACTCTGAACCATTTCTCCAAGCTTTGCCAATGTAGCTGGTCCAGGGACCAGTTTGATAAAACACTGCTCTATATGTGATACTATCATATTTGAGGGTCAGAATAATTAACGTCATTATATGAATATTCAGCATTAAGCAAGAAACTCAATCATATTCTTTTTTTTTTTTTTGCTTATTAAGATAGGGCACATTTTAGAAAGACTTTCACCAGTCTGAGAAAACAAGATATATCTTGCCAGGTTTCAGCTGGCCAGTAAACAAATGTGACTGCCTCTCTGTGTGTATGAAGAGTTCACTGCCTCTCTGGAGGCTGTTCCCACCTGGGGTTAGAGATATCCTTTGGGAGGCAGGGAGTTCTTGCCCCTCTTTTCAGAGGCGCCCCAGCAGAAGGTTGTCACTTCTTTCTCCTAGGGTAACCCTGCAAGGGCTGCCCTTTAAGAGTAATCACAAGTAATATCCGTAAACCAAGGGCCTAGAATTGAGTTTATATTCTTAAGGGGTCAAAGAAGAAAGAGATAAAGAACTAAGGTGCTTTGTAATTTAGATTTTTTGTTTCCTCAAATCTTTGAGATACCAGGCCAAATGATAGTTGAAAAAAATGAAAAGTAAAAAAAGGGGACTGCATGTTCGAAATTCTATATTTAAGTTGTTCATAATGTGATTACTTTTGCTGGTTCTATTAATCTTCAGAAGAGTAGCTAAATGCAAATGTAAGCATTTTAAGGCATTAAAATTATGCAGAAAAATCTGAGTAGAATTCTAAGAATATGTATGTACATGTAATATATAAATTATAATTTAAGAACCTTTCCAAGAACATTTGCTTAATAAATAGAAATGAGAACGAAAATTTTTGCAATGCTAATTATTATACTACTATCTCTCTCCAGCTCTTACAAGATGGTAAGGGATATGTTACAGGTGTTCATTTGAAAAAGAAATAGTTTTAACTTCTCTTTTACGAGAATAATAGAAGATTAAAGAAAGTCAAAGTGAGTGGTTTAGAAAGGGTGTTCCAGAATATTGTAATTATTAACGAGTGCTTGTGTATCAATGGAAAGAAAACATCTTTACTCAAAGGCAATAAAGGTCTTCATAGTCCAGGTCCAGGAAATGAGTCGGAATAAGCCCATGCATCAGTTTAAAAGTAGAAGATGGAGAGGCGTGGTTTCAACCGGGATTGCCTAAACTACCTTTTCGTTAGGGAAGAGGTTATGATAACAGAAGTGCAGGCTTACTAAGTTACCTCATGAGTATTTACACTAATAGACTAATAAAGTTCTCAAGTGATATTCTGGCATGCACTGGCCTCAGGTCAGCTCCTCAGCATGTACAGAGGTCAGGTAGGAGCTCAGGAATGCAAGCGACAGTCTCACTGCCTCCAAATCTGCGCAGTCTGAACCATCCCAGAGTCCCTCCAATTACTGTCCCTTCAATTACTGTCTTCAGTCCTCTTCTTTCTTCAGGCAAAGGCAGGTTTCAGCTACTTCCATAGCCAATGGTCAAAACCTTGGAAAACAATTACCAATGGTTCAGAACCAGAAATAAAAACCAAACTTCCTGAACAATGCTGGGTGTTGCTAGGCAAAGTGGATAAAGGTCTCTCCTCCTAGTTAAAAATATTTACCATTTACCCGCAATGTGTGCCTCTTTCTTGTTGCCATTCTTTTGTGCTGGGCTTGGATTTTCATGGTGTTGAACACATAGATGTGCCCAATAAATTCTAAGTAACTGGAATATGAGCTATGAAAAACTCCAAACGTGGGCCCAGTGTTGCCATTTAGCAAGGATGCTGTCTGCCCTGAAAATCCTGTGTAGGTAGAAAGGACTGGTTTTTCCACATTGCATACTGGGACATGATGTACCTAGCAACTGAATTACTTATTTAAACCTGCCCTAATAAGCAGCTATCACTCAAGAGTGTTGTCCTGGGATATGGTTGCAATGATACAGGGTACCCATTGCATAAAGCTTGTGCAAAGTTCAGCTCTGTGAAGCAAAGGTATCACAAACACAAGCAAATCATTACACCAGTCTTATAACTCTTGTTTTCCTTCAAAGGTAGTAGACTATACCAAGCTTTATTTAAATGGAAAAGGAAATGAAAAATGATTGTCTAGGCACATACCCTAATCATCCTAGTGAAGATGAAGAACTACTTTATGAGTCACAGCTGGGAAGCGACCCTAATCTCTGTGATCAGATCCTGAGACACCATCACAGATTCACAGATGTTTTACTCGGGGGGGGGAGGGAAGAGTACTCAGCTTTGGTTTAAATATCAGAAATGAGGATAAAAATGCTTCAAGTTTTCCTGAAGGTGCTGCATCTCTTTTTGTTTGAAACTCTGGATATGGGTTTACAATCACCAGTGGTTGTGCATTTAGTGGGGAATGTGCATTCACCAGTGCCATTAAAGTGGCCTAAATTGAAACTGAATCAACAAGTAGCCAATTTATTTTTTATTTTTCTTTCTTCTATATTGCTTTTCCCTCCTCTTTCTTTCCTTCCTTTTCTCCTTGCTTCTCTCCTTCCTTCCCACCTCTTGGGCCACTTGAGGCCTCTGCACATCCTAAGAACTATCAGAGATTACTGGGGTAAAGTCGGAAAGATGCAAGTCAACTTGAATAAATTCCCCTTGACCAATGGTCAATAAGAACATCAACAATAATAACTACACTGAAATACATAAGATGCATTTAAGCCCATTGGTTCTTGATGATGTTGAAAAACGAAAGGATGCCTCATTTGCCTTCTTGTTCTTTGGGAAGAGGTGAGAGAAGCAACTAATTATTTGGTAACTGGTAAAGAAAGGAAAAGAAGCTGGGCACAGTGGCTCACACCTGTTATCCCAGTACTTGGGAGGCCAAGGTGGGCAATTACCTGAGGTGAGGAGTTCAAGACCAGCCTGCCCAAGATGGTAAAACCCCCATCTCTACTAAAAATACAAAAAATTAGCCGGGTGTGGTAGTGGGCACCTGTAATTCCAGCTACTCAGGAGACTGAGGCAGGAGAATTGCTTGAACCTGGGAGGCAGAGGTTGCAGTGAGCTGAGGTCATGTCACTGCACTCAAGCCTGGGTGACAAGAGTGAAAATCTGTCCCCCCCAAAAAAAGGGGGGATTCTGTTCCAAGATGGCTGAATGGGAACAGCTCCAGTCTGCAGCTCCCAGTGTGATTGATGCAGAAGACAGGTGATTTCTGCATTTCCAACTGAGGTGCCTGATTCATCTCATTGGGACTGATTGGACAGTGGGTGCAGCCCATGGAGGGCAAGCCAAAGCAGGGCGGGGCATCGCATCACCCAGGAAGCACAAGGGGTTGGGGGATTTCCCTTTCCTAGCCAAGGGAAGTCATGACAGATGGTACCTGGAAAAACGGGACACTCCCGCCCAAATACTGTGCTTTTCCAAGATCTTAGCAAACAGCCCACCAGGAGACTATATCCCACGCCTGGCTCAGTGGGTCACATGCCCACGGAGCCTTCCTCACTGCTAGCACATCAGTCTGAGATCGACCTGCGAGGCAGCAGCCTGGTAGGGAGAGGGATGTCTGCCATTACTGAGGCTTGAGTAGGTAAACAAAGCAGCCAGGAAGCTCAAACTCGGTGAACCCACTGCAGCTCAGCAAGGCCTGCTGCCTCTGTAAACTCCACCTCTGGGGGCAGGGCATAGCTGAACAAAAGGCAGCAGAAACTTCTGCAGACTTAAATGTCCCTGTCTGACAGCTCTGAAGAGAGCAGTGGTTCTCCCAGCACCATGTTTGAGCTCTGAGAATGGACAGACTGCCTCCTTATGTGGGTCCCTGACCCCCATGTAGCCTAACTGGGAGACACCTCCCAATAGGGGCCGACTGACACCCATATAGGAGGCTGCCCCTCTGGGACGAAGCTTCCAGAGGAAGGATCGGGCAGCAATATTTCCTGTTCTGCAATACTTGCTGTTCTGCAGCTTCCGCTGGTGATACCCAGGCAAACAGGGTCTGGAGTAGACCTCCAGTCAACTCCAACAGACCTGCAGCTGAAAGACCTGACTGTTAGAAGGAAAACTAACAAACAGAAAGGAATATTATCAACATCAACAAAAAGAACATCCACACCAAAACCCCATCTGTAAGTCACCAACATCAAAGACCAAAGGCAGATAAAACCACAAAGATGGGGAGAAACCAGAACAGAAAAGCTGAAAATTCTAAAAACCAGAGTGCCTCTTCTCCTCCAAAGGATTGCCACTCCTCGCCAGGAATGGAACAAAGCTGGAGGGAGAATGACATTGATGAGCTGACAGAAGTAGGCTTCAGAAGGTCAGTAGTAAGAAACTTCTCTGAACTAAGGAGGATGTTTGAACCCATTGCAAGGAAGCTAAAAACCTTGAAAAAAAGATTACACGAGCAGCTAACTAGAATAAACTGTGTAGAGACAGAGAAGACCTTAAATGACCTGATGGAAGTGAAAACCATGGCACTAGAACTACATGACACAGGCACAAGCTTCAATAGCCAATTTGATCAAGTGGAAGAAAGGGTATCAGTGATTGAAGATCAAATTAATGAAATAAAGTGAGAAGAGAAGTTTAGAGAAAAAAGAATAAAAAGAAATGCACAAAGCCTCCAAGAAATATGGGACTACATGAAAAGACCAAATCTATGTTTGATTGGTGGGCCTGAAAGTGACAAGGAGAATGGAACCAAGTTGGAAAACACTCTTCAGGATATTATCCAGGATAACTTCCCCAATCTAGCAAGGCAGGCCAACATTCAAATTCAGGAAATACAGAGAACACCACAAAGATACTCCTCGAGAAGAACAATCCCAAGACATAATTGTCATTCACCAAGGTTGAAATGAAGGAAAAAATGTTAAGGGCAGCCAGACAGAAAGATCTGGTTACCCACAAAGGGAAGCCCATCAGACTAACAGCAGATATCTTGGCAGAAACTACAAGCCAGAAGAGAGTGGGGGCCAATATTCAACATTCTTAAAGAAAAGAATTTTCAGCACGGAATTTCATATCCAGCCAAACTAAGCTTCATAAGTGAAGAGATTTTGTCACCACCAAGCCTGCCTTACAAGAGCTCCTGAAGGAAGCACTAAACATGGAGAGGAACAAACGGTACCAGCCACTGCAAAAACATGCCAAATTGTAAAAACCACTGATGCTAGGAAAAAACTGCATCAACTAATGGGCAAAATAACCAGCTAACATCATAATGATAGGATCAAATTCACTCATAACAATATTGACCTTAAATGTAAATAGGCTAAATGCTCCAATTAAAAGACACAGACTGGCAAATTGGATAAAAAGTCAAGACCCATCAGTGTGCTGTATTCAAGAGACCCATCTCATGTGTAGGGACACACATGGGCTCAAAATAAAGGAATGAAGGAAGATCTACCAAGCAAATGGAAAGGAAAAAAAAGCAGGGGTTGCAATCTTAGTCTCTGATAAAATAGACTTTCAACCAACAAAGATCAAAAGAGACAAAGAAGGCCCTTACGTAATGGTAAAGGGATCAATTCAACAAGAAGAGCTAACTATCCTAAATATATATGCACCCAATACAGGAGCACCCAGATTCATAAAGCAAGTCCTTAGAGACCTACAAAGAGACTTAGACTCATACACAATAATAATGGAAGAGTTTAACACCCCACTGTCAATATTAGACAGGTCAATGAGACAGAAGTTTAACAAGGATATCCAGGACTTGAACTCAGCTCTGCACCAAGCAGACCTAATAGACATCTACAGAACTCTCTACCCAAAATCAACAGAATATACATTCTTCTCAGGACCACATCACACTGATTCCAAAACTGACCACGTAGTTGCAAGTAAAGCAGTCTTCATCAAATGTAAAATAACAGAAATCACAACGAACTGTCTCTCAGATCACAGTGCAATCAAATTAGAACTCAGGATTAAGAAACTCACTCAAAAACCACACAACTACATGGAAACTGAGCAACCTGCTCCTGTATTACTACTAGGTAAATAACAAAATGAAAGCAGAAATAAAGATGTTATTTGAAACCAATGAGAACCAAGACACAACGTACTAGAATCCCTGGGACACATTTAAAGCCGTGTGTAGAGGGAAATGTATAGCACTAAATGCCCACAAGAGAAAGCAGGGAAGATCTAAAATTGACATCCTAACATCACAATTAAAATAACTAGAAAAGCAAGAGCAAACAAATTCAAAAGCTAGCAGAAGGCAAGAAATAACTAAGATCACAGCAGAACTGAAGGAGATAGAGACACAAAAAACTCTTCAAAAAATCAATGAATCTAGGAGTTGCTTTTTGGAAAAGATCAACAAAAATTGACAGAATGCTAGCAAGACTAATAAAGAAAAAAAGAGAAAAGAATCAAATACACGCAATAAAAGATGATAAAGGGGATATCACCACCAATCCCACAGAAACACAAACCACCATCACAGAATACTATAAACACCGCTATGCAAATCAACTAGAAAATTTAGAAGAAATGGATAAATTCCTAGACAAATACAGTCTCCCAAGACTAAACCAGAAAGAAGTTGAATCTCTCAGTAGACCAATAACAGGCTCTGAAATTGAGGCAATAATTAATAGCCTACCAACCAAAAAAAGTCCAGGACCAAATGGATTCACAGCTGAAGTCTACTAGAGGTAGAAAGAGGAGCTGGTACCATTCCTTCTGAAACTATTCCAATCAATAGAAAAAAAGGGAATCCTCCCAACTCATTTTATGAGACCAGCATCATCCTGAAACCAAAGCCTGGCAGAGACACAACAAAAAAAGAGAATTTTAGACCTGTATCCCTGATGAACATCGACGTGAAAATCCTCAGTAAAATACTGGCAAACCAAATCCAGCAGCACATCAAAAAGCTTATCCACTATGATCAAGTGGGCTTCACCCCTGGGATGCAAGGCTGGTTCAACATACACAAATTGACAAACATAATCCATCACATAAACAGAACTAACAACAAAAACCACGATTATCTCAATAGATGCAGAAAATGTCTTTGACAAAATTCAACAGCCCTTCATGCTAAAAACTCTCAATAAACTAGGTATTCATGGAACGTATCTCAAAATAATAACAGCTATTTATGACAGACCCACAGCCAATATCATACTGAGTGGGCAAAAACTGGAAGCATTCCCTTTGAAAACTGACACAAGACAGGGATGCCCTCTCTCACCACTCCTATTCAACATAGTGTTGGAAGTTCTGGACAGGGCAATCAGGCAAGAGAAAGAAATAAAGGTATTCAATTAGGAAAAGAGGAAGTCAAATTGTCCCTGTTTGCAGATGACATGATTGTATATTTAGAAAACCCCATCATCTCAGCCCAAAATCTCCTTAAGATGATAAGCAACTTCAGCAAAGTCTCAGGACACAAAATCAATGTGCAAAAATCACAAGCATTCCTATACACGAAGAACAGACAACAGAGAGCCAAATCATGAGTGAGCTCCCATTCACAATTGCTACAAAGAGAATAAAATGCCTAGGAATCCAACTTACAAGGGATGTGAAGGACATCCTGAAGGAGAACTACAAACCACTGCTCAATGAAATAAAAGAGGACATAAACAAACGGAAGAACATTCCTTGCTCATGGATAGGAAGAGTCAATATTGTGAAAATGGCCATACTGCCCAAGGTAATTTATAGATTCAACACCATCCCTATCAAACTACCAATGACTTTCTTCACATAATTGGAAAAAACTACTTTAAAGTTCATATAGAACCAAAAAAGAGCCCGTATTGCCAAGTCAATCCTAAGCAAAAAGAACAAAGCTGGAGGCATCGTGCTACTTGACTTCAAACTATGCTACAAGGCTACTGTAACCAAAACAGCATGGTACTGGTACCAAAACAGAGATATAGACCAATGGAACAGGGCAGAGGCCTCAGAAATGACACCACAGATCTACAACCATCTGATCTTTGACAAACCTGACAAAAACAAGAAATGGGGAAAGGATTCCCTATTTAATAAATGGTGCTGGGAAAACTGGCTAGCCATATGTGGAAAGTTGTAACTGGATCCCTTCCTTACACCATATACAAAAGTTAATTTGAGATGGATTAAAGACTTAAATGTTAGACCTAAAACCATAAAAACTCTAGAAGAAAACCTAGGCAGTACCATTCAGGATATAGGCATGGGCAAGGACTTCATCACTAAAACACCAAAAGCAATGGCAACAAAAGCCAAAGTACACAAATGGGATCTAATTAAACTAAAGAGTTTCTGCACAGCAAAAGAAACTACCATCAGAGTGAACAGGCAACCTACAAAATGGGAGAAAATGTTTGCAATCTACCCATCTGACAAAGGGCTAATATCCAGAATCTACAAAAAACTTAAACAAATTTAGAAGAAAAAAACAAACGACCCCATCAAAAAGTGGGCAAAGGATATGAACAGGCACTTCTGAAAAGAAGACATCTATGCAGCCAACAGACACATGAAGAAATGCTCACTATCACTGGTCATCAAAGAAATGCAAATCAAAGCCACAATGAGATACCATCTCACACCAGTTAGAATGGCACTCATTAAAAAGTCAGGAAACAACAGGTGCTGGAGAGGATGTGGAGAAATAGGAACAGTTTTACACTGTTGGTGGGAGTGTAAACTAGTTCAACCATTGTGGAAGACAGTGTGGCGATTCCTCAAGGATCTAGAGTTATAAATACCATTTGACCCAGCAATCCCCATTACTGGGTATATACCCAAAGGGTTATAAATCATGCTACTATAAAGACACATGCACACATATGTTTACTGTGGCACTATTCACAATAGCAAAGACTTGGAACCAACCCAAATGTCCATCAGTGATAGACTGGATTAAGAAAATGTGGCACATATACACCATGGAATACTATGCAGCCATTAAAAAGGGTGAGTTCATGTCCTTTGCAGGGACATGGATGCAGCTGGAAGCCATCATTCTGAGCAAACTGTTGCAAGGACAGAAAACCAAACACTGCATGTTCTCACTCATAGGTGGGAACTGAACAATGAGAGCACTTGGACACTGGGTGGGGAGCATCACAGAAAGGAAAAGACTCAAAGACTCAAGCATTTATCCTGCATTTCCTAAAGGGACACAATGTAATCAGAGTTGATGAGGTGAAGTTTCATTTCATAACATTTTCTGGCTTAGCAATGAAAAAAGAATAATGATAGAATTAGAATATCATCATTTTATCACCCATAATGAAATAATCGATTAGTTAACATCACAGTTAACACCAGCTTTTAGCAAATTTAAGTGGAAGAAAAACACATTAAACATTACCATAGAAATGCAATCAGCAAAATTTTTCCAACAATAAATAGCAGAAAAGTGGGGAGGCAGATCATTTAAAATTTAAAAGAGCCTTAGAAGATATAATCAAACATCACAATATCTGTTTTGTTTTAAATTCTGATTTTAGAGAACCAACATAGGTAGGTAGGTAGGTAGGTAGGTAGGTAGGTAGATAGATAGATAGATAGATAGATAGATAGATAGATAGATAATTAAGGACATTTAAGCATTGACTGATATTTAATAAAATAGGAAATTACTATTTTGATTTTTTTGGACTGTGATAATTAAATTGTGGTGATTTGATTTTTAAGAGCCATTATCTTTTAGTCATTTTAATAAAATAGTTACAAATGAAATGATATGAAGACTTCAAAATAATTTCCTGATGGCAGTGGGGGTGGGCGAGCATAGACCGGGATATAAATGGAACAAGATCGGTCATGAGTTGACATTTATTAAAGCTGAGTAAATGGGTGCATTTGAGTTCATTATACTATTATGTCCACTTGGCATATATTACAAATTTTTTATAATAAGACTTTTTTAAACATTTAGAACATATATTTTCTTTTTCTATTCATAAATATATGCATGTAGGTATATATTCTCTACATGACAGACATTCTTTTATTATTTATTTATTTTTTGATAGTCTACATTTTTCTATGTTATTAAACACAACATGACATAATGACAGTTTATGAACATGTCATAATTTTTTGACATTTAAATTATTTCCAGGTTTTCAGTGTTATGAAGAGGACTGCTCCAATTACCATGATAGATAAATCTTTGTGCAGATCCCTGTTTATTTTATTAAGAAAATTTTCTAGAAATATAATTGCTGGATATGATATGCACCAATTTCTAGTATTTGTATACTGACTGCCAAAATACCCTTCACAAAGTCTCTACATTGTTAATGGCTATTTCAAAGTGGACTCTCACCAATACAGGTTGCATATTTTTTCATTTTGCCATTTTGATAGGCAGACATGGATATCTCATTTTTACTTATACGTATTTCCTATGGCTTATGGTCACAGGCCTAAATGGAGAACAATCAGGACTCCAAATCTGGAATCTTCAAAACCAATTTAGGACTGAATGCATAGTTTTAAAGAAAAGTTCCATATTTCATATTGATCATCACTGAAATCTCAGTCTCATGATATGAGGCATTTTGCCACTTTCACATCTGTAAGAATATATATCTTTGTATATAATATCCCTGATAATGGTCTGTATTCAAATAAAATAACTGATGTAATTTCTGAAATCCTGTTTTTAAAAAGTACCAAACTAAAAAGATAAATGCATGGAAAAGCAACACAATTCATTAATTTATCTTATTGACTCCTCCATACATTTATTGCACATACATGTTATGTATCCTTCTTAATATTAACATGTTTAAAAATATCTATAGCAGTAGTCTCCTTCTCTTTGGTGATGCGTGCCCTCCAATGACAAAGCTGTTTACTTTCCTTCGATCCTGACATATCCTAAACCTTCTTTTTCTAAAAGCAAAGACTTTGATGTTCCCCCAACACAAGTCCAGGTCAAATCTTCTTTGCCAGGCAGTTCCTGGGGATAATCAGGGCAAGTCCGGTCTTCCCTGCCTTGCAGCTGTCTCTGCTTTTGTCTCACAGCTCACAGTTCACAGCTCACAGCTCACACCCCCACTCCTCTGCCCCTGGTGGCTGCTTGCCTAGAAAGATGGAGAGTTATCTGCCTGGTGCTGCCTGGCTTCGTGGCTGTCCTTTCTCCCATCCCCATCCTGCTTCCGTCCACAAACTGTGCTGCTGTGTGCAGACGCTGATGTGACCTGGTGAATCTATCTTGAGAGCACCACCCCTAGGGTCTCTATGTTTCTTACAACTGCCTACTTTAATGCCTATGTAAAAAGCCCTGCAGAAGCGAAGTGTGCTTGTGTGGCCTTGAGAAGACACCTGGACTTTTCCTCTTATTTGTGATGAGCAATTGATCACACTGTGAATAAGAAAACCCCACGGGGTTATTTTAGATGACTTGATTAAGAAAGTTTGAATGATTCCCCTATAATCCTTCCAGTCACTGAAATTCTGAACATTATTACCTTATTCCACCTTGTAAATGTTACTGATTTCCATAAGAGCAACATGAATCCAACAGAGGGGACTTCCTTTCCCAAGTGCACCATCCTCCTGCTTTCCTGCTCTTTGAGATCTGTTTGGAGCAATTCTATCTGCAGGGATTTAAAAACTCAAATTCAAGATGATCCTAAATGCAGATTGTAGAGTAAGCAAAAAACAATAATTAAAAAGTGAAATATGAACTTTCTCATTCTTCCAAAGTACAGAGCACCTCCATGCCAGAAGTTTACGTTTTCTTCACTCGAGGCCTTTGCAGCTTCTGTTGATTTTCCCTAGCCTAGAGCCACCCCTTCTTCAACGTATTAATGTATTAATTTCTTTTCCATTTAAAGTCCATTTCAGAGAAGTCGTTCCAGACTCTACTTTTAGCCGACCCACTGTGTTCTGGATTTTCAGTGCCCTGCCTTACCTAATTTATGATTGTTAATAGACAAGCTTAACCTGTGTCAACTGCAAGCTCCCTGCAGGCAAGATTGGGGTCATCTTGTTCAGTTCTGTGTCCAGCACCTGCCCCTCCTGTCCACGGATAGCAGAGTTTCGTGACATTTTGCTGAAGCAAACCGAGTTAAATTCTCCATCCCAAATACCCATCGAATCTTCTCCGCATCCTTGTTTCCCAGTCATCAAGGTATCTGAACAGGGAGGTCCTGCCTTCCTACCACACATCTTAGAGCCAGCAGCACACTGGCCTCAGTGGGCAGTTCCCCCAGCCTCTCCAAACATCACATACTGAGCGAAGGCAGGGTGCTCGGAAGCTGTGGGTCTGGACAGGTTCACACCTCGCTTTCCAGAACCCCCACATGGGCACACACTGCCCTCCTGCACAGGATGGATGAGATGGGAGGGAACTCTGGGGCATGAGGCCAGCCCTTTGCTGTTCCTGCCATGGCTGTCTCTGTGCTGACCTCTCAGAACCACCAGCTCTGACCCACCTAGTCTTGAGGCCACTCTTTTGAGAAGTGCATATGAGTCCCAAATCTGATATTAAATATGGTATATAGAGTCAGGGAATCCTAGACTCTAACCTAAAGGAGGGTAGAGATTTTATCTTCTCCTTCTCTGTTACCTCTCATAGCACCTCCCGAATGACTACAAGTACTGTCATTGTTTAATATTTGAAAAATAATGGACAAAGTGATCCAAAACTTTTTTGCCTTTTGCCATTTGTGATGAAACGTTTTACTGAAATCAGGCAAATCTTGCGGAAACTACTTTTTTTAATGGTTTCAATTTGTTTCCTTCACCAATAAACAGATTAACTAATAACTACGGACACAGAGTGTGATTCCATCACCCCGTAAGACTTCCTGGTGCCTTAGGTGAAAACAAGCTTTTTCAATGCCGTGTGGCCATTCCCAGGCGTTTATGAACTCTGCCTGTTAGATCATATGGGTTGAGTGTTATATACAGTTGATCCTCATTACTCGTGGATTCTGTATTTGTGAATTTGCCTACTCACCAAAGTTTATTTGTAAACACCCAAATTAATACTCTTGGTGCTTTTGTAGTTCTTCAGGGCGAAGAAGAAAGTAGCCAACACTTGGAGACCCCCAGCCCGCACGTTCCCAGCTGTGGTGCACAGGGGCTCAGCTTCCCTGTTTCAGCCCGTACTGTGAACCGCTGTCCTTGCCATGGTCTACTGGGTGCCTTGTGTTTCACATTTTCAAGTTTTTGTTGGTGATTTTTCTGTTTAAAATGGCCTCTGTGCACTGTGCTGAATTGCTACCGAACGTTCAGAAGAGCAAGGAGGCTGCGATGCATCTCACAGAGAGAACCGGCTTGTGAGACAAACTGTGGCAGGGCGTGAGTGACGGTGCTGTTCGGTGTGGTCCAGGGCTAATGAGCCAGCAACATAAACTAAGTGAGGTGTCTTTAAACAGGCACACACATAAAACCAGGTTATGTATTGATCAGTTGATAAAAACGTGACCAGAGGCTCACAGAAACCTAACCCTGTACTTATCAGGGAGCAAAGCTTCAGTGTCCACTAGCTCTGCCTTTGCCTGACTCCGTAGAATGCAACTACTGTGAATAACAAGAATGGATTGGGCCTCATGTTTGACTCTCCCGTCCCCACACTGCCTTATAATATTTGTATTTGCTCCTAGATTCAAATGACTTTCCTGGGACAACCAAGATAAATTCATAGCAGCTGTTATCCAACCTGGAGGGGCAAGACCTTGAGCCTGAACTGCCCCGGCGTGGAGACAGAGAAGAAGCTGTCACTGACTCAGTGGCACTCTCCACCAAGCCCTGTGTGGAGGAACCACAGGTGCAATACTCCCCACGTGCTCACAAAGACCTTACATGGTGGAAACCTCTCTCCCGCTGATCTGTGTTTGTAAACACCAAAGCTTTGCAGGGTATGCTAACTTGTCTGGTTTGACACAGTGAGAAAGAATCAAAGTTGGATTTTAAACCCTGATCTGTGTGACTTCAAAGCCTACCACCCTAAACCACCCATACTCCTCTCCAAGAGCTAAAGAATTAGAACAATTTTTCTCTTGGGAATATTCCCACCACCATGCCACCAGCTCCAACTTGAAAAACTAGAAACATTTCATATAGTTATTATTTCAACCATTTTCAGCTTGCTTAATGGCTTGAAGCCTGTTAAGGTTTTATGTGGTGTGTGTGTGTGTGAAAGAGAGAGAGAGACAGACAGAGGCAGACACAGAAAACGACAGATGTTTTCTCCTTTCCTTCTCACTTTCTCGGCTTTCATTTTTATCCTCATTTATTTTTCAAATGTATACAAATTGTCCACATTTATTTTCTCTCAGATTTTGGGTACCGAATAAGCCAAGAGGGCATACTCCTCACGGTGCCACCTCACATCCAGACTCAGGTTGATAGGAATTCATGCGACACTCTCCACAGGTCCCCAGACACGTGGTTCTTTAATAAGTTAGCCCTAGCTGGACCACTCTTGGGTTTTTCTTGTTCTGAACATCCTCCTGCCCCCTGTGAAGCTCTCTTTACTTCAGTCCAAAAGCATGGAATAAATATCCAGCAACGTTTAATTATTAAAACAGGAACAATAAAATCGAGACTTTTCCCTGTAACACTGAAGACGTAATTGAAACCAACTGTGCCCTAGAAGCTTAGGTAACTTTCACAATGCATTCCTTATATGATGTGTCAAAAGAAAACTTTCTGTCTTTTATCTTTTTTCAGAGGCAGAGAGAGAACAAAGATATTAGGCTCACAAAATCCACTTCTGTGAGTGGGGTACTTCATGTTTTTATGGAGGATCTAGTGTTACCATTTAGAAAGTTCAAATGGTAGAGGGCAAGCCTGCAGTTGTACACGTGTGCTTCCAAGAAACCCATCAGGATGGGGTCAGGAGAGGAAGAGCGTTTTTGTGAAGCGCATTCTACAAGCTTATAGATAGTCCAAGCCGCGGCACCCTTTGCCACGGGAGCACGGCCACATCAGTGTTACGCTGTATTGTCCTCTTCCAAGTCCTTGCCGCTCTTTGAATTGACCCCGAGGATTATTCACTCATTTACTGTTGGGAGAGGCCCTTCCTTTTGTGGCCAAGTGGAATGTAAGCTCTAAGAGAACTTGATTCTTTACTACAGTTCTGCTTCTCTCTAATGTTTGGGACATAATAGATGCTCCTTAAGTAAAGGCTGAATGAATGATAAGCAGAAACAATTTGAGTGCTGGGGTCCTTTAGAGCACACACTAGAAGAAATAATAAAGTCCAGCTTGCCAATCAGCTTGCTATTAAACCGCCACCAGTCCATTAATTTCTGTAAGCTGCAGCCCGTCTGAACATAAAATAACTCATTTCATAATTTAGCCCCATATACCTCAAAAGAGAAGTATGAGAAAAATGTAATTGGTCTGGAAACTTACCTGCAGGAACTTCAGTTCATTTATTGCAATGGCTGGGGTGAGAAATTCTGGAAAATTGGTGCATAATTTTATACCAATTCACCTATGATTAATTCAGACTCACATAATCTCATGAAGAAATATGAGGGAAAATAGATTAAACTGTCATCAGCCAATGAATTGGCTTAATTATATTATTATATATTAATCATATTAGTTATTATAGTATGTATGGGGAATAATTAATGAGAAGCAGTGACTTCTTTAGAGGGAACAACACTCCATAATCCATTGTGTACTTTGTTATTGCCCTGGTTAGATACTCTTTTAAAATAAATCATACATATTAAATTATTTTATAAGGCCTGCACTAAAATGAGATGCATTTATTACAAACATTGGTAACATTATTCTGCTTTGCAATGTGTGATACAATATTTGCCTCCCCTCCCCACACAGCATGAGTAAAGACAAGTTGAAGGACAAAGATAAAATCACCTCAGATTCTATGCTCTCCCCTTTACCCTGCAGGAGAAGTCTAAGTTCTCAAAACGAATGTTTCTCCAATAAAATAACATTTTTTGCAAGGTGAGCAGACATCACTAATGCACTATGAACACCCCATTGGCAATAAATTAGTTTTATGCTAGCTTTTAATGTTTGTGACTAAAATCAAGTTGATATTTCTTCACAAATACAGTACTTTATATCCTCAGCTTTATGAGCTAACTGACGTCAATCTACTGTGATTAATAGCCGGAGATTAAAAATAAATTGTTTTTGAATACTGTGCCATCATAGCATCTAAAATATCCCCAGAAATCATAAACAGGGGCGGCCAGGGCCAGTCTCTGTCTGCATCTGCGATGAGACATCCCTTTGTCACCCTTTCCGGTCTGTAAAGCCTTCTAGAAAACACAACTTCTGTGAAATCTAGGTTGTCAGCATGAAAAGCAAATTGGCAGAACACAGGGTTCCGTTGCTAAGCGATCCCTGGCAAATACGATACGTGTACATTATGACACTTGATGACACCATGAGGAGAGGAGAACACAGGTCTCCAGCTTGATGGAAAAGTGCAGTTTCTGAGAGACGAGGGGCAGCAGGGAGAGCGGGGCGGGAGGCTCAGGCCTGGTTGTCTGAGGGGCCAGGTCTGGGGCTGCGGTGGTTCTATTTTGTGATTGTTCACCGCAATTGGGAAGTAGGTGGACATTGTATTTAATCTTTAGAGTCTCAGTACTCTCTGCTTGTGTCTAGGCTTGCCTCATTTTTGAAAGAGAGAGTGATGATTCTGCTGTTTCCATTCACGAGTGCGTCAGAAGGGCGATTTAGTCATAGCCATGTGCCCAGGTGAGCAGCAGTTTACAGGGATTCTTGAGAGCAAAACAAAAGGGGAAACGTATTTAACACCACTGCATTTGCTGGAGGAAGCATCTGGTAAAATGCCAGGGATGTGGTGAATTTCAGTCCCAAATTCTATCCAATTAAAGAGCTGCAAGAGGCTCTGAGACCAACTGGCCCAATCTCAGTTTGCAGATGGGGAAACCAAGGGGCAGAGAGTTTAAATGGTGGCCCAAGGTCACACAGATGACCCATGGTCCACTGCCACCCAAGTCCAGTTTTATTTATTTATTTATTTATTTATTTATTTATTTATTTTCAGACGGAGTCCCACTCTGTCGCCCAGGCTGGAGTGCAGGGGCACGATCTTGGCTCACTGCAAGCTCCGCCTCCCGGGTTCACGCCATTCTCCTGCCTCAGCCTCCCAAGCAGCTGGGACTACAGGCGCAGCCATCATGCCCAGCTAATTTTTAAAAATTTTTTAGTAGAGACAGGGTTTCACCATGTTAGCCAGGATGGTCTCGATCTCCTGACCTTGTGATCAGCTCGCCTCGGCCTCCCAAAGTGCTGGGATTACAGGCGTGAGCCACTGCGCCCGGCCAAATCCTGCCTTTAACTCCTTCCAGGTCATCCTGGGTGACATGGTGATGTCTCTGTGAGTAAGCTACACGATAGAATAGACACGGTGACCTTCGAGAACTGTAGAACCTTCATTTATCATCCCTTTAATGTCAAGTAAGGTTACCCTTAGTGATACAACACAGACACAAATTAAGAGAAATTAACACAAAATCACATGAAAGATTTGACTGCAGTATTGCCAGCTGTGATTAGGTGGAGTTGTCTCAACCACTTTTGTGTGCTCTCTTCTCTCCATTGGCTTGGCTGTGGATATTGTCCCTTGCTTTTAACTAAATCAGTCATATTTTCTGGGCCATAATTCCAAAATAGAATGGACACTTTCATCCAGGTATTGCAATGCTTCAACCTGACAGGTATGCCCATGATGGCAGAAGGTCTCTTGCTCCATTTTTACTTACTAACTTTACATTCTTAGTTACATATGCCTCTGTGTAACTGTTGAATGATCAGGCTATGAGAAGTTCCCCAGGATGGTCAGTAGTTAGGACATTTGACAAGGATAATCAGAAATTTACAATACTGATGGAGAAAACATTTCAGAATAATATATTATTCTGAAATTGAGACATTCTGTAGTATAACAAAAGGGCCCTGACAGTTAAAAATTGATTGGATGAAGGATGTGTGTCCAACATTCATATCATTTCAATGGGGAATACTTTACCAGATGTAAAAAAGCAAACAAACAAACAAAAAAAAACCCCAGCATATTAGAAAGCCTCATATAGTTTTTAATACTCCATAATTGACACCTAAATTTGTCTTGTTAAATGACTTACTGTGTTTAAAGTGCTTAGTACAATAAATATTTATTATTTCTTCATCTGTAAAATTAGGATAATAAGAGCTACCTCCAAGGGTTGTTGTGATAATGAAATGAAATCTGTAGGTAAAGTGAATATGCACGGTAATAATTAGCTAATATGATGCTGATGCTGGTAATGGCCTTTCATTTAGTAAACTAAGAGGGATTATGGAGTCTATATTAATATCAGATAAATCATCAATCACCCCATCCTCACTAGTTTCTTGTTAATCCTGATTATCCCTTTTATTAAAAAAAGAGAAGATTTCTAGAAGAAAAGTGTGCCTAACTTGCAGATATACATTCAGCAGACTCCAGCCTGGGGGCCTTCTGTTCCTTCCTGAGTCCCTCAGACCTGTTTATTCATCAGTCACATTTGACCTAAATCTCTGTGACCATATCACATAGTTATACATTTTATGTCAATAAAAAAGTTTATCATAAGCCTAATAGCATTTTCTATCTCCTATGAGCAGGTAAATAGGAACCATTGCACACTTTAGCTTTCAAGTCAAATAGTTTATGTCAGCAATGGAAAACTGTAATGGGATCAATTAATTTGCCACTATTTTCCATTTACATAATGTGCATTATCAAATCTCATGAAGATTGCTTGGCCGTAATCACAATCTTCGACTGAAACAACTAGGTTCTACCATCACAAAGATCATTGGCTTGGTGTTTTCATGCACAGGACCCAGCTATAAGCTTAAGCCTCAGTTACCACTGGTGATTTAAAATTTCATCACTAAGATTTGAAAAACCATAAGAATTTAGTGGAGTTAATATTTGTAAATAATAATAATTATTATTTTCTGTACTTTGCACAAAGACCTCATAAAAAGGAGTTTCTCTGCTTGAAAATGCTATTGGTTTAGAATAATTGTATAAATGTTTACTCACAAAGTGTGAGGAAGACAGACAAGACGAGAGCGAGAGGGAGGTGTGGCCTTAGGAGAGGAAGTCATGTTTAGCCATTAACTTTTTCAGATCTGTCGAGTGACAGATTTTCATTGTTGCCCTGGTCACAAGGGAATTAAGTCCAAAATTAATTTTAAAGATAGAAAACGAACAAACAAAACCATGACTGCATATAATTACATATATTTACCAGACAAACAAAACCAAAACAAAAATCTCAACCGTAGGATAAAATCAAAACCAAAATGTTATAATATATGAAAAATAGAGATACTAGAACACTCTACATCAGAATCTGTGCCACACAGCAAAAACAACACTCAAAGGGTGATTAATAGCCTTAAGTATTTATATAAATAAGAGTCAAAACGAAGGTAATAAACACACAATTAAATAAATTGAAAAAGAATAAGAAATATCACCTAACACAGCAATGGAAGGTACTAATAAAAATGGAAATTTGTCAATCAGAAAAGAAAAAAGTTCTATACGTGATTGTTAAGAAACAATAATCTTAACAGAAACAGAAAGACAAAAAATGGATGAATTAGATGAGATTATTTTGCTTAAACTTGTGCACATAAATTTGAGAATCAGGATAAATAAGTGATTTAGTAACATTAACAAAATTGATCCCAGATGACAAGAACAAACAAAGCAGATAAATTATTGGAGCAAGAAAAAACAAAAGTTGACTAAGTGCTAATTCCCACAATGCAGCAACTTAAAGAAGTTCATAGGGGAAGCCCAGCAATCTTCCAATATTCAGGTAACTTCAATGCTATCTAAACTGCTTGAAAGTGCAGAAAAAGAATTGCAAATTCTGTTTATAATTCTTGCATAGATAGTTAAAAGAAAAAGAAATCAAAATTACAGATCAATCTTATTTATGAATAATGATGCAAAAATGCTAAATAAAATATTTTATAAAATCCAAACCTCTATTTTAATAAACACCCTATGAAGAAGTACGATGGTCTACTTTTAGAATACAAAGATGACTCAATATTAGAAAATTCTATAATTTTTATGTGAAAATAGTAAAAGAAATCACAAGCTTGTCTCTATTGAAGCTGAAAACTTAGCATCTATTTATTTAAATTAAGCATCTATTTCCAATTTAACAAAATAATTACCAAAATAGGAATAAGTAGATAGTAGCAAAATACAAATATTTCTATGTATCAACTCAAAATCCAATATTATATGATGCTTAAAAGGCAAACATGAGGCAGTGTTCCTGGTAAGATCAGTCACAGGCAGTAGTGTTTACTATCATCACCATATGTGATGTTTCGGAGAAGCTATCTGCACTGTTAGGTAAGAGAAAGGAATAGGGATGCAAATTTAGAAAAAGAGAGAAAAAATAAATAATTCAGGAACATATTTATCACATACAAGATTTCTGTATGTGATAAAGATGGCATTTATAGTCATTTGAGAAAAATGGTTTGATTATTTAATAAATCATGTTGGAACAATTGCAAATGACTATCATCTGCAGGAAAAAAAATAATGAAGTGAGATTCCCCTCCTCTCAGCCAACATCAGAAAAACTTTAGCTGCATTAAATACTTAAACGTTAAAAAGAACAACAAAAATAACCCCGACAAACATACAGATAAAGCAGGTTTTCATGAGGATTTGTTTCTTGATAACTTAGACGGGAGAAAGCTTTTCTAATAATGCTCAAAAATCAGAAAACTCAAAAGGACTAATGTATTTATCACATTATACTCATTCAAACACTTCATTAATAAAAACACCAAAAAATAAAGATATGATATATTTGGAAAAAAATATTTAAAACAAAAATTCCAATGCTATAAATTGAAAACATTAGTCTAGTTAACCTTTAAAATTCCTACAGGCTCTAAATTTCCATTAACTTAATGTATTTAATAATTCACATTTATTGAGCCATACACACTAGACTTACCCTAAGTGAACATAAAACAGAAGATTTGTGTTAAATTCCTCACCCCTAAAAGAATCCAGAATGTGGTTCAGGCAGCGAGATAAATCTATGAGCTAATTAAAATTTTGACTTTGAAAAACGAGCACCAGGAGTTCTGAAAGGATGGTGTTGGTGGTGCCAGCATAGTTTGGGATGTTCCTGAATCCCTCTATAAAAAAAGAGCCATTAGATTTCTCTCTCCCCCCCAAAAAAGTCAATCGACAACATCAACATTTACAATAAAATAAAACAATAAGATATCCCCTGAAAGATGACTTACAAGTCTCCCGAGCAAGCCAGCAACACCCACAAGGCCATGTGTTGCCAGCACCTACATGGAAAGGAATGTCAGAGAGCACTAGGTATGCAGACAGAAGGACCCCCGGGGATGTAGACATGACACAAGGACCCCCAGGGAGGTGGACACAAGAGCCCCCAAAGAGCCAACAGACAGAGCAAGGGAGACATGCCAATTTGGGGGGACAAACTCAAACTGAGAGGATTTTTCTGAGTCTGCGTGCAAGGGGTCTGTGGTAAGGTCGGAAGAGGCTGGGTCTGGACCCTATTAACTGCTGAAACTAGTCTTCCAGGGCATCCTTCCAGGGTAGAGTGCTGGAATGAGGAAAATTGCTTAGAGCAGCAGTCCCCAAACTTTTTGGTACCAGGGACCAGTTTCGTGGAGAGGATGGTTTCAGGATGAAGCTATTCCACCTCAGATCATCAGGCCTTAGATTCTCATAAGCAGCACAAAACCTCGAATGTATAGTTTACAACAGGGTTCCTGCTTGTGTAAGAATTGAATGCCACTGATCTGACAGGAGGCGGAGCTCAGGCGGTCATGTTCTCTGGGATCCCACAGGAGGCGGAGCACAGGTGGTCATTGAGCTCTCTGGTCTGACGCTCACCTCCTGCTGTGCGCCCAGTTCCTATCAGGACACAGACCAGTACCAGTCCGCCGCCTGGGGATTGGGGACCCCAACTTAGAGGATTATAACTGAGCGAGAAAATGACCATGGAAAAGAAAGAAAGAGAAAGTGGAGGAGAGGAATAGGGACATGACATGTCAAAAAGCAAACTGCTATATCTTTAAAAATGATACAAAACAACATAAAAGAGAGTTCTTTACAAGATAATAAAAAAGCTATCTGAAGCAAGCCTCCTTCTAAAAATCCAGGAAAATTAAATTTACATAAAATCAACAGGAAAGCATGGAGGTCAAATTCCATACAAAGTTACTTTAAGAAAAAAGAGAATAAGAAGTAGAATAACATCTTGGTAGACAATGAAAACAAGATAAAAAGACATCCTGAGAAAACAGCAAAATTGTAAAGTATAATTTCAGAATGAGATAAAAGGTTTAAAAAAGATGTGAGACATAAAAGAACATAAATCATAATTACAAACATTTTAGCAATGAGGTGAAAAATTTAAGAAATAATATAAATACAAAATAAAAGTTTTAGAAATACAGTCTTAAAAAAAAGATTGAATGGACACAACTTATGTTACCTTAGGAGAAGCAGAAGGTGAAAAAGGAAAAAAAATTAAAAAGACAATGAAGATAACTGAAAGCATGAAAGTGGCAAACATTGAAAACAGATAAAGACAACTGAATAGGAGACTGATGTGTGAAGCCAAAACAACAGATAATGACAAATACTAAAATTTGCGATCAATAACTTTCTTTCAATTAAAAAATAGATTTGAAGCTATGAATCAAAATAACTCATTATAAACCAGGAAATATAAAGGAAACAACTAAACTAAGACATACATTAGTAAAATTACTAAATTTTACAGAAAAAGAGCAATAATAATTTGATTACTATCTAGGCAAAATAAGACATGGCTTATATAGAAAAGAAAATTAGATTATCATCAGCTTTTCTTTAAGACACCAATATTTTATGCCAGAAGAAAATGGAGTAACATGTTTAAAATACCCAAGGTAAAGAAAAATGTGAGCCAAGAATTTTATAGCTAGCAAAACTGGCATTCAAGTACACAAACCCCAGACAAACAATTGTCAATGTTTAATAATCTAGGGAATTTTCTTTCCTGACTTCTTCCTACAGAATTACCGAGAGAGCAAACTTCAGAAAGCCAAAATGACTGCAGACAAACTGACATTATTCTAAATAGAGTGAAATAAATGTATACTTACTGATGGGACTAAGACTAAATGGATAAAACAGACAGCATAGTATGAAATGGTTATGAGACATGACAATGTAGAAAAGTACAAGATAAAAATTGGAGAGAGAATGAGCATACATACATATATTTAAACTATTCTTAGCAATCAAACTCAGTGTTGGTAGCCTAGTACTGTTATTCTGAGACTTATTTGTGCAATGTGGGAAAGCAATGAACCCTTTGGAGACATTATAAATTATCATCTGTGTCTTTGAGAGCCAGGATTCTTCGTATTAAAGAACGAATATAGAGATTTAATTAGAAGAAGAGAAATATGAATGCTTTAGACTTGAAGTTTAAATCAAAAGCATTGGTAGGTCCTCAAGAAGTATTTTATCTTTAAATAGATAATTAAATTACATATCTACCTGTCTATTATTCCTAGCTTTTTCTACTGAAAAGGCCTAACAATGATGACTAACCAGACAGCAATGAACATCCTTAATGCCAAGACTGTGGCCTTGAATTATCATTTTCCATTAAAAGAAACAGAGTCGGAACATCTTGACATACCAGATAATAAGGAAGCTATCAAAGATTTGTAGACTCACTTCAAAAGACTCAGGAGTTTATTTTAAAAGGCCCCTTTGGCCAAATATGGGACAATTTGAGCTTTGAAAGGGATAAAAATTATAATGAATTGAAACCCAACAGATAGGTTTAAATTCATAAGTTCATAATGATATTAAAAATTAACAACTGGTTGCATTTTGAAGATGACAGGAAAAAAATCATTGTCTTGAGAACTAGGTAAATGCAAGAAAAGAATCGAGCACTTGTACTTACTTTTAAAATGCAAAATGTAGCATTAGATAATTAAAAAAAGAGATAACAGAAATTATTTTCTTTTAAAAATTATTCCAGACAGCTTTTAAAAAGATAGAATTAGGATATTCCTTTGCAACCCTTGTGAAAGAATAGGTGTAGGCTTTGACCATAAACAGCAGCTACCACCAAAAATGAATGAAATTTCAATATTTTGTGCTTTCTGATGAAACAATAGAGTGACACCCATACTCTTGCCAAAGGGATCAAACCTGAGTCTCATCAACTCTTGCCAAAGGGATCAAACCTGAGTCTCATCAACTCTTGCCAAAGGGATCAAACCTGAGTCTCATCAAGTCTCTGGATACAGCTGTCAATCTGCAGGAAAAACAAAAGGTAGAGAGGTGAGTTGAGCTGCACAAGGAACATACAATCAGCAAAATGCAGGCTGAAGGAGATGGTACTGTCAGATACTATGTCCAGAATTTTCAGCAGATAAATTATCAGGCAAATAAAGGGCTGTGGAAGGGAATGTAAGTAAAAGAGACTTGCCCCAAGTCTAGTGTATTAGTTCATTCTCACACTGCTATAAAGAGCAAACTGAAACTGGGTAATATATGAAGAAAAGAGGTTTAATTGACTCACAGTTCTGCAGTCTGTACAAGAAGCATGGCTGGAAGGCCTCAGGAAACTCACAATCACGGCAGAAGGTGAAGGAGAAGACGGTATATCCTACGTGGCTGGAGCAAGAGGGCTAGAAAGCAGGGGCGGTGCTAGACACTTTTAAACAACCAAATATCGTGAGAACTCACTCACTATCGCAGGAACAGCAAGGCGGAAGTCTGTCCCCGTGATCCAAGCGTCTCACCCAGCCGCTCCCTCCTCCGACACTGGGCATTACCATTCAACATGCAGTTTGGGCGGGTACACAGAGCCAAATCATATCATTTAGTGTTTTTTTATGTTTTATTTTTTGAGACGGAGTCTCGCTCTTTCACCCAGGCTGGAGTGCGGTGGCGCGATGTCGGCTCACTGCAAGCTCCGCCTCCCGGGTTCACGCCATTCTCCTGCCTCAGCCTCCCGAGCCGCTGGGACTACAGGCGCCGCCACCATGTCCGGGTGATTTTTTTGTAGTTTTAGTAGAGACGGGGTTTCACCGTGTTATGGTCTTGATCTCCTGACCGTGACCTCGTGATCCGCCGGCCTCGGCCTCCCAAAGTGCTGGGATTACAGGCGTGAGCCACTGCGCCCGGCCCATATCATCTAGTTTTTAAAAACATTTTTAGTGAGCAACCGTAAACAGTAGCTTGTAGTGACCCAGGCTTGGGTGATTAAACCATAAAGAAATTCAAGGAAGTGACTACCACGAAAATGAGGATGTGGAAGGGATCTTTGGGAGGTTTCCAAAGGCCCCAGGGCAGTGCTTCTGAGGGCTCTGTCAAAGTTCTGTCTCCACACCCGGATGGGGAATGTCCCCCTTGTGATGTTTCACTCAGCCATACCTTTGTGCTGGGTGTTTTTCTGTATGTATGTTTTATGTTACCATAAAAATCTGTAATGTAAATAATAAAAAAGGATATTATCAAAAATAATTTACGTTAATCTGTGTGTGTATTTGGCAAGTATATACTGAGCAGTTAGGATGTGCTGGGCACTGGCTCTATGCCAGGCGGAGCTGGACATTGCCCCCCTGATAGAATGTCAAAGGGAGCCAGAAGGTGAAGAATGAGACAAATGTTCGAGAAATTTCAGGAACCTGGGGTCTCGTCCAGTTAAAGAATTTTCTGAACCTTGTTCATTATTCCAACCAATTTGAAAATGAGAGAAGGTGCTCAAAGGTGTTTATCCCTGAAGCAAATACCTGAGTGTTAAGTTCTGCTATTGCAAGGGTAACGAAACCCATCCTGAGAGCGCCCCATCACCTGTGAGGCAGAGAACAGGGTGGGGGGGGGGCACCCTGTTATACTCTCACGTCACATAGGTTTTTGGCCAGTCAAAGCTCAAGTCAAAATTTAAAAACAAAACGATAGAAAATGGCTGAAAGTTTAGCTAGGACGTTTCCTAACAGCAATGGCAAAAGAGAAAACTTTGTAAGAGAGCCTTGAATCAAATCTAGATGCTTCAAACTTGTATCATGAATTAGTAAGCAAAGTGGCTTGCAGTGTTTTAAGGCAAATAACAAAAGTAAAATCTCTGCATGGTTATAGCTTGCATCCATGATATAAGACCAAAGATTATCCTTCAGAACAGATTTTAAAGGACATGTAACTGTTGGCAAAGGATTTGGGTGCTGGGAAGATATCTTTAGTTAGCAGCACTTGTTCTCTGTTTGAAGCTATTTTATATTGCATTTGTGTGTGAGAAAGAAAAGTTTCTAAGCGACCGTGTTGTGTGCCGATTGTCTAATCCCAGTAAAATCAGAGTGTTTTTTTTTTTTCTTCAGGAAAAGGACACATATTTATTTCTTATAAGCAGAATCCTTTAAGTGTATGTTGCTTAGTTATCACAACTGTTTGGAAATTGATAATGTTTTTGACATCAAAGTTTCCAGGTGAGAGCAAAGATAAAGACAAACAGGGTAACAGACAGACAGAGACTAGATAGTTTTCTCTTTGCCTGCAAAGAAAATGCCTCCAGCTTATTCCCGTTTAATCTTCAACATTGCTGACAAATAAAAAAATCAAATGAGTTTTCTGCTTTCACTCAACACGCTGCTTGATGGATATGGTGGTAAACTTAGGGAGCTTATGGTCTCCAGTGGCAATGACTGAGTTGGAGCTGTACAACCCGTGTCTCCAGCAGGGAAGAGGTTTCCTTAAAACAAGGCAGTACAGCCAATGTCTGTCATTTGCCCTACACTCCTTAATGTAATGAACAAAGCATTATTCTTAAGGCTTTCACTGAAGCTGGTTTTATCCTTTGGCTTGGGGAGTTAATTTAGATTATTGTGTGTTCTCCTATGGTCTGTACCTGAAGGATAGTGTCTAGTTGTCTTTGATATAACAGTATTTAATTCATTATATTATACTTACAAAGCAACATTCTGGGACAATAATTATAAGACCAATACTCAACAGTGGCTCTTTTCTTAGCTCCTTAGAGCTCCTTAAATGCTGAGAGGGTGTGTTTTTGTAGCTAAGCAAGCGGGTCGGCAGCCACGTGGGATTCACGTCTCGAACCTGCCACTTGCTGCTTGTGTTTATGGGCAAAGTTGTTAACCTCTTTGTCTCTTCATTTTTTTCTTACAAAATGGAGCTAATAGCATCTATCTTATATTGTGAAGCAAATTTATGGGAAATTCTGTGCTTAGCACAACAGCTTTGCCACAAAATAGATATTTATATCAAATCAATAATGTGCTAAGGGTTTTATTTCTAGAGTTCCCTTACTTATATATATATGCAAAGGCTAGCAAATTCAAGCATGTCTAACCTCTATTTGGGAATCAGTCTTCAATCTTATTAAAGTTTTTTGGGGGATCATCTATTTTGAGAAAAATTTAGAGAATAAAAATCTTAGGTCCCTACTTCGTTTTTTTGTGGGTGACTTGATTATATATTTTTGTGGCCAGTGATACAGAAAAATTAGTTTGTATTTGGTATGGACAAAAACAAACTCTACTTTGCATCTGCACACGGTGGAGAGATAGCAGCTCTGTCCTGAGCAGAGCAGGAAGTGAGGGGAACTTTGCTTTTTGTCAACATCCTTTCCCAGGCTGGCTCTGCGTCACTTCACTCTTCTCTCAACAGCACTTTCTCCACCAGGAGGGGAAGTAGCCAAGGAAATACCAGGACAGAATACTAAATAGAAAATGGCCAAGGGATTCAACTCTGGGTTCACTGCCAGGTCAGCTGGAAGTGGGGACAGAGAAAAAGAATCCAAGAGAATAATGAAGCTGGAAAGTGTGGGACCCAGAGCACAGACAGCCCTTCCGTGGCTGCGTGCCAGAGCCTCGTGTGCCCTTGTGCATGTGTGAGCTCCCAGGAGAAGGGCAGAGAGTAGAGATCTCACTGCTGTCGAGTGCCCCCTGCAGAACGCATGACTGTGAAGCTCTCCCTGGGATGCTGTCCTTCATCTCCATGTATGTCAGTGTTTTGAACTTTGGCAGAGCAAGACGTAGCCTTGGGGAGACTGAAGGAAAGGCCTCCTTTAGTACCTGTTATGCACCCATGAAATGCACAGGGCAGGTGTTGCACACCTTCTCCTTGGACAGAGGAGGAGCGGGGAAGGGGATGGGAGTGAGCAGGAAGGAGACGTACCTCTGACCTAGAAAAGGAGGGGAAGAAGCTCCAAGGCCCAACCCCATCCTCCACTTGCTCTAGCTCAGTCTTGAGTCCTAGGAGGACCGGAGTGACCTACGCCTCCTTGGAGAACCCTGGAGTATTGCCATGTCTTTTGCCTTTGCCTGGAGCACAAGGAAAAGCACATTGGAGCAAGGTCTGCAGAATGTCCATGAGGGTAGAGCAAAGGTGGGAGAAGCGTAGGGAAGGAGAGAAAGCTTGCCCTGCTTGCTCAGCCACTCAGGGCCCCAGGTGGCCCTCTTGCCTGCCCCCTCCACCAGAATCACTCCATCCTTGGGTGTTCCTGCTCTTGGCGTCAGTTAGTACCGATGGATCGAAGTGGAAGCTCTCGCAGGAAGAGAATCTTGGGTTTGGGGATCCCTATTCACCGTGTCCTCTCAGCTGCAGCATTGGAACCTGGAATCCATTGTGGGGGCCAGGTCTCCCCACTGACCCGGCCCCCTGCTTCCCTCTCCCTCTCCCCCTTTTCTTCCCTCACCAATACCCAGAGTTCCTGGATCTGAAATCCCCTCAGGGTCCGCCTCTGCTCTTGAGGACTGAGGCCCCATACACCCAGTTCCTCTCCAGTAAAGGCCCAGGGCTGGAAGGACTTGCCAGCTCCAGGCGTCATATTGGCTGCGTGTGTGTTCAGCACTGCTTGAAACCCAGTGCGTGGTTGTGGAATTGCTTCAGTTGGTCATCACCATTAGGTTTTTAATTGAATTAAATGGAATGGAAAAGAAATGTTGATCACATTTTATAAATACAGGTGTTCCTTAATGAAACTTTTGTTCCAGTGGGGTGCGTGTGTGTGTGTTTGTGTATGTGTGTGCCCACACATGATTTTGTAGTGGAAAATGCATCTCTTATAAGAGGTCGTTGTCTAAAATGTAGGAAATCACAGAGAGAGAGTAGATGCTCCATGAGGCCAGGGGCTGCCTGTGTGTGACTCCCCCCGTGGACCCGTGACTTGGACAGATGAGAGATTGAATGGTTTAGACACTACAATATAGCGTTGCCCACCACTCTCCTTAAATAAGTCACCATTGGCTTCAGACACAGCAAATTCAGTGCCCTTTCTTCAATTCTCATTTTATTTTGTTCAGTACTTGATAAACTCCTTATTTCTGATTCTTTTCTCTTGGCTTCCCTACTTGGTATGGGCCATTCCTTTTGTCCTTTGGTCGTTGTTGCTGATCCCATGATCCCATCAACTGAATCATTTCCCAGGTCCCTTGGGGAGCTCCTTCTCTCATAGCAATCCGGAACGTGATTACACATGGATCAGACTCACTGTCAGACGGTCTGTTTATAGTGCTACATTTCGATTATGTTGTTATAGTCTTCTCTTATTTAGTATGGCCCGCTGGCAATATAATCAGTGGACACGTTGTATGTGGCTATGTAGTATATATAGTGTATCTGTGTGCTACATATAGAGAGAGTGTGTATGTGTCAGAGACGGAGAGAGAGAGATGCAGAGAGAGAGAGGTGGGGAGCGCAGTTCCTGATATTCTCATCAGTTTGAAAAAAAAAATTGTATTGTAAGCCACTTTGCATATACACAGTTATGTGCTGATGCACTCTTTGTGATTATTAATAGTAACAGTGAAGTTACAACAGCAATAATGGTGGGCCTTCAGAACAGAGTCCCATCGCCAGTCGGGGAAAGCTCTGAACCAGTGGAAGTTGCTGGAATGGGTGGTGAGTCAGCCTGAGGCTCTACCCCAGTGGGCTGATGCTGTCTGCCAAGGGACTTCCGAATGCATCGATGTAGTTTTATGCAATGGCTGTGGAGGACAATTAAAACATCTCCATGCAGCGTGCTCTGTTTTCAAAATGATCCACAACATGACGTCCTCTCTAAGTCAGCCCTTCCTGTAGACTTCATTCAGTGATTTTCTATGCAGCTTGTTGTTCCTAATCCCATAGCTAAATTGATCTTCAGCATCACATTTGAAAGAGAGAAATGAAGCTTTTAAACTTGCTGCCAATTCAGAGAGCTCCTCTCCTGGGTGTTGTCTATGGCCTCAGCAATTATACTTTTTTATCTAAGACATTTTTATGTGAATAAAATAATCTCGATTTCTTAAATGAGACAATTAAACTCCATTTTACCTGGCTTCCCCAGGGCTGTGAGGTCTTTAAACTGAAAGAACATCTTTGTTCAATCCTCTGACAGAATGGCTTTCATTCTTTTATTGACTGACATCTGTGTTCTGAATTTCTCACACTTGTGTTACACGGACAGGACAAGGTGGGGTTGAGCTGCCACCCTGGGGATGCCAGTCTGAATTGCTTAGACTTGCATGCTATTTGCCCATCAGAAACTGAGGGTCTCACTCCATTTTTACATGATGATATGGTCTTCGGTGTCAGTAGCTCTTTTACTCCAGCCTGTACCCTGCTGGGGACAACAATAACTTAGCTGCTCCACTGCCAATTCTTGTAATCCAGGATATACTCTAACATTTCCTTCTACGTGCAAGGCTACATAGCTTGCAACTCTGCTTATCTCTGCGAGGCCCCAAGGCTGAGTAGTTAAAGTCACAAGTGAAGTCTGTTGCAATGGGGAAATTCCTTACTCCTCATGGTAGATTTTATTATTGCTCTAGATACTCATCCTCCTTCCCTAGAGCATATCAGTCTTGGCCATGGGGCTGCACTATCCTTCCTGATGGGAAAATTGGGAGGGTCCCCTAAGCTGAGGACCCACTTTGCTGAGTGGCATGCCACTTGTGTGTCCAGCGTAACATGAGAAAGAATAACCTGCGTCATCTTTGAGCAGATGTGTCAAGAGCCGGCTCGTGAGTCCCCTTATCTTGCCTTGCTTTGAAGACTGGCAGTGTCCCAGATAGTGACTCCATCAGACTTGCTCATAAATTGAACAGAATGTTGAGCAGAGCCAAACCCCAGACAGATCTGTAACACGAGGGAGACAGAAATGTGCACTGCCGCAGCCTCTGCAATTTGACAGATGTTTGTTAGTGAATAGTGTACTCTCGATTGCCTGGATGATATTTTCTCACCTGTGGGTGTTTCCTAACGTGTCGCCATTAATTGGCACCTGGAGCATCTCTAGCTCTTGTGTCCCTCAAATTATAGGATCTTGGTTCTATTTCTCCTTCTTAGGAAATGCTGTGCTGTATACATTTTTGTTACAAAAGCTGCACAGTGGGCTCTTCAAGAAAGGCCTCTGGTCCAGGGATGTTGCCCCAGGTGATGGAGGACACATGAGGGAGGAGGGTGGCAGGAATGACCTGAAGGAGATGCAAGACTGAGAAGGGCCTGACCTGCCCCGGGAGGAGGCTGCACACTGTAGGCACAGGTACTGTGTTAGCTCAGAGCACCAGCAGAGGCACTGCAGGATCCTCAAACATGAAAGCCACAAACAGCTTGCCCTTGTACATCCTTCCACAAGCTTCCATCCCATGTGCTACTAGGGCCTGTACACGTTTATATCAAATCTTAAAAGACAGGGAATGGTAAAGGAAATCCATCCGTACCACTATACTGGTATGATGTGGCTTTCACAGGTCCTATGCAACAGTGCCAGAGATGGATGGTGAGAAAGTTGGATGGGTGAATTTCAATCATTTAAGAACTTACCCCTACTTGAAATTCATGGGTACATGATATGTATCTATGTGTTTATATAGTGGAGTATGTTCATTTTGACAGGTTCATTGAGCACAGACATATCAGAAAATAACAAAGGAAACAGGATACTTTTTGTCGGTGGTATTGTCTAAAACATGAGAACACTTCAAGACCAAGATGGGGGTGTCTGGCTTATGGTCTTCAGAGAAGCAGAAAGTCATGTGCGTGCAGAGGATGAGGGTCACACAGCAAGCTGTGATTACATAGCAGTACAGAGTTGTGTTTGTTCCAGACTGCACTGGCCTTGAGGAAAAGACAAGGGTGTGCCCCGTAGTGATGATGAGACTGAATATCTAACAAAGCTAGTAGGGTTTATCTTAATGTCTTTCCTTAAGGTTCCTGCAGCTTCTGCTTTGTTCTGAGTAGCTTTTGTCAGTCCCATCTCTAAACTCATCTCTAAACCCGACGTAACTGACCTGGGTCCTCTCCCAGCTCTGGAAAATTGCACTTTCTTGGACAATTAACTTTATATCTTTCTTTCTTACGTTTTTTGAAAAATATATATGGTGAAGGTTTTGAAAGTACCTACTTCAAATAATTGTTTAGAGTAATAAGTAAAATAATTCATACACTTAGAATAGTGCCAAGTACTCTGAAGCCATTAATAAATATTAGCGACTCTTCTGGTTGTTTTATGTTATTTAATTTTTCATTATTGGATGCAGTTTGTGACCGATTCTCTGCTCCATCTAGCTTCACTTCTTACACTTACCTAAGGTAATAACTTAAGTTTAATAACTAATAATCTAAGTTTAATAATCTAAGCTTAATAACTTCAGAAAAGTAGATCTTGGTTATTTCAATTCTTCTTCTTACCAATATAAAGTTACAGTGAATGGATTTCCCCCCATCTGAAACAACTAAAGACACAGTCAGAACTATGAAATGGGTTTTCTGACACTGGGCATCAGCCAGCACAGGACAATGACAGTTGGAGGTGGGAAACAGCATCAGCTCTGGAAGCACCGCCACCTCCTGCCAGGAGAGTGTATCCAGGCTGCTGTGCAGCGGGGGTTCCCCAGGAGGACCTGGCTCATCCTTGCACTGAGGAGGTGGGGCTGAGACCCCATAGAGGCCAAGTGGATAGAGTATCCCAGGAGGGTACCCAGGAGGAGAGAGCTGCACAGAGAGAGGGAACTTCGAAAGTCACAGAGGCCTCCCTCAAGTCTTTAGCTGAAGTACATCATGGGAGGACCAGGAAACTACCCTTGGCTGGGGAAAGAACCACTCAAAAAGGCCTGGAGGAATAGCCCTGGAGCTGACACAAGGCAAGAAACATCATGTGTTCCCACCAACCAGAGAGAAAAGTGCTTGTAATTCATGGGACATCATCAGGGCACACAGAAGGGTATTGCCTCAGCAGGAGGCACACGCAGCCCTCAACTAAAGCTGTTTCAGCCCCACCTAACAGACAACAAAATGTCTGTCTGTCTATCTATCTATCTATCTATCTATCTATCTATCTATCTATCTATCATGAAAAGAAGGAGATAAACAGATCTCCCAAGACAGATCTAAATATATAGATACAGATGACAGAATTAGTGAATAAGGACATTATAATGGGAATTAAAGCTTATTCCACACGATCAAAAAACTGTAGGAAGAAAATGAGCCTGTTATCAGCAGAGACTTAGAAAATATAAAAATAGCTCAAATCAAACATCTGGTGTTGAAGGTGACAGTGGCAAAGGTGAAAATACACTAGGTGAAGTCATTAGCAGATGAGACCTTGCAGAGGAAAAGATTAGTGAACTTGAAAACATAGAAAACTATCCAAAATGAAACACACAGAGAAAAAAAGACAAGAAATGAACAGTGTGGTGATTGGTGGCACAAGTTCAAGTGGCCTCTGATTATACTCTGTGTATAATTAGAGTTTCTGAAGGAGAGAAGAAAGGAGAAGCAGAAGAGATATATTTGAAAAGTGATGTTCCAAAATGTCTCAAATTAATGAAAAATATACACTCACTGATCCCAGCAGCTCAACCACTCCGAGCATGTGCATGCACACATCACACACCACACACACAGACACACACACACACACACACACACACACGAAGACAAAGATGTTGAGGCATGTCATAAACAAGTTGCACAAAGAATCCCTCTTAGCATGACTTTCGAAAGTTTGGCATGGAAGCCGGTGTTTTAATTTTGCTCCCAAAAGTCACCTGGCTGTCTTTGTTCCAGCCCACTGTGAGGACCGTGGGGCAGACGCCCAGGACTTGGTCTGGAGGGTCACCATATGACACCGCCTTGCGTGGCTTATTGCCCTTGCTGCTCTTTGGGCTGAACACAGACTACTGCCCCCAACTTGTCTCCAGGCACTTCAGGTCTCTGCCCCCTTTATCTGGGGCTTTGGGGCTCCCTAGGCCACACCATCTTCTTTGACTTTCCTCCCCCTGCCTGGACACCCTAGTGACGGTCTCAATTTGGATGCCCACTACAAACAGAATCTCTGAGGACCTGCTCTAATATTCTGTGTGCCTGTGCCGGGCAAAGTGTACACACCAACCCTTCCTGTCTGCCCCCCACAGAAATTTAATTGTTGCTTTCACTTTACTGTTCCTGACTGACACCTAATTCTTATGGCCACTGATGGACATAATCATGATTAAACCTGTAGTCTGTAGCCAATTTAACCGTACTCCATGTAGGGGTTGTGGAGATCATCATTATCCCCGTGGACATGATATGGTTTATTTCATGAGCAGACTTTGCACTCGCTTTTCCCTCATCTGGAAACATTTCCCTTTGCCCTTCACCAGGCTTTGGGCTTTCCACTCCTCACGTCTCAGCCCAAATGCTCTCACAATATCACACAGATTTCACTGCTGTTTCCTATCACAGCGCCATTTCTTTCCTTTGAAAACCTGATCACATCTCATAGTGGAGCTCATTTTGATAGAGTGCTCTCTTTCTCTCTGATTCATAAAAATGGCAGGGGCATCAGAAAGATAGGGAAGAAGATACTTTAGTCATGAACCCAGAATGCTGCGTCTCAGTGCACGGATTCACGCTGTCCACCGACATTGCCCCACTGGCCCTGGGAGGGAAAGCTGAAAAAACTGCTTTCCTCGCACCTTCTGAAGCATAAAATGGAAACCTCCAGTTGATTACACAGCTCACTGTCAAACCTCTACCTCATATTTTACCCTAGACACAAACTTGGTTAATATTTTATGAATTGCTCATCAGTATGCACAGCAATAAGGGCTGTGGCAAAAGGCTGAGGCTGTTGCTTGTGCCCTTTTGAGGATTTTATAAGTAAATAAAGTCGCTTGAAAAATAAAAAGAGCATAATTGCTTGCAGGGTATGCCACATATAGAATGAATGCGTATGTGAGTGAAATGGAAGAGACATAATATTCTTGGATAAGAATGGGGTGTGTTTTAGTCTAAGAAAGGAGAATATACCCTTGTCACAGTGTCATAAATAAATTAAGTTTTAGCCTGACTGATAAAGATATAGAAATTTTAGTCTTGTAGAACATACAGAAAAAATATGAGAATTGGTAAACTTACAAAAATACTGTCAGTGAAAGACATTTTCATATAACTATAATTTTAAAACACAATAAAGAATGATTGGGTTATGAGATGCAGGTAATTTGGAAATTATAGAACGTGTTAGGTGGGTGATTTATTTTGCATTAATTAGAAGTTAGGGATTATAAAAAGATATTATAAACAAAGTATGATTTAAAATATCTCAGTCATATAATTTATTACTTAACTACAGTTTAGGAAGTATTTTCACTGCACTTACGTGTTCCTGTACACAGATAGTAGATATATTTTTGGCTTCAGGAATTTTATTAGAATATTTTATTCATCAATTCTGTTTTATCTTCAACATATACAAATACATTGAAGACTATATATTCAAACAGTCTGCTGTTAGACATTACATTTTCTGTGAGGAACATTTAAATGTGTTTTCTCTCCTTCCTTCCTTCAATCTCCGTCTCTCAAGCAAATTTGCCCTCCTCTGTATTGAAATAATAGGAAATACTTAGATAATTTAAAAAACATAAAAACACTGTAGTTTGGAAGGGGACATATGAAAACACAGTTTTCCCTATGCTGAGGAATTCTTTGGAATAGAAAATACAATTCCAAGAGTGAAAAGGGATCTTTATAACAACAAATTTAATCAAGAATAAAGATCCATGGTGGTGAGTATAATAAAGGACAAAGAACTTGTTGGTTACAATTTACAAAACTACAACAGATGAAGCATATTAATAAGACTGCTAGAAAAATAACACCGAAAAACCATGAAAGAGACTTTCAAATCCTTTGAAATCCCTAATTGGTTAATCCCTGGGAGTTTAGAGTTATTTTCCCCATTTATATAGATGAGGAAATTGAGGGATTCTATGGCTTAAGACCATGAAATGAGCAAATAAAAGAGTAAGGCTGGAAATCAACAGCTCTGCGTTCATGCCACAGAGAAGAGACAGCTCCCAGTTTACAGAAAACAAAACGAAGCGGATCCATTCCTGTTTACTGAATAACGGGTTCCGTTGACGTATATACAGATTTGCAACAGACAAAATCTGTTTCTGCTCACTGTCGTTTCCCCTACACAAAGCACAGTGCTTGGTACAATGAACCTTTGTTAAATAAATGGATGTGAGACAAACAAACAAACAAAACAGATAAACACACAGGCTTCTGAGACAATGCCCACAGTGTGTCATGTAATCTCTGTTATCAAATGTTCTACCACCATGTTTCCGAAGTGAACCTGAACACGCAGGCAACATTGATGAGCACCATGGCCCATTCAAATGGCCACTTTTGACACTAGCTCAGAAGCGCCCAAGGATTACTTTGGAAAGGCAGAGTGCCTGTGAAGCCATGAGCAAAGGGTTGATTCTGGGCTTCTCAGTCTCGTCCCACCCTACTTACTAAAAGGTCATTTTATTTGTGTTTTTGGACTGGACAATATACTGTTTCAGAGCTAACATTTCCCATGTATGTCTTCTTTTCAACTCTTGAAATGGTACTGGCAGCGGTTACTCACTGCTTGGACCTCTGAGTTTTTCATTGAGATTGTGATCCATGAAAATGTATGTGAATAGCAAAGGCTTAATCATTGAATGTGCTGCTTCCCTGTCCCCTTTGCCTGACCTTCCTGTTGACTGTGTAACGTGGCCAACTACCCTGACTGCTACCATTTCATACAAAATTATTTTGTCAACTTAGCAATGCTTCAGAAGCGGCAGCACCCAGATCCCCACATCTCTGTCTTCACATACTACGGTAAATCTGACCAACTCCATCTTGTGTTCGTTCTTCAAGTAGAATTAGCTGCTGAATTAGAATTGAATAAAACCAGATGAAATGCGACTGAACAGAGGTGTGCCAGATGTAACAACTGACAGAACGGTTTAGCCTCAGAGGAGTGAGGCCAAGCAATTGCTAGAAAAGCATTTTCCCCCTTAACATCTCAGCGTGAAATACTTTGGATAAGGAGGCCCGTCTGGTTGGTTCCAAGTTAGAAAATATATACAGACATTAACAGAAAAGCAAATAGCAGGCCATAGAAATTATGAAACAATGTCAGAAAGCTGCCAAAAATTTGATATCCAACGGTTAGATCAGAAAACCTCCCATGCCAGGGTTGTCTTCTGGAAAGACGGACAAAGAGAGACACACTTCAGTCAAGGTAATGCTTTTATTGACAGTTACCAGAGGCTGGGAGGGGTGAAGAGAGGTTGGTTAATGGGTAAAAACATAGAATTAGATGGAAAAAATAAGTTCCAGTGTTTGATAACACAGTAGGGTGACTATAGTCAACAATAATTTATTATATATTTTAAAATAGAGGAAAAGATTTTAAATGCTCCCAGCGCAAAGAAATGATAAATGTTTTAGGTGATAAGTACCCTGATTTGGTCATTACACATTGTATGTGAATATCAAAATATCACACTTACCCCATCAATAGGTTCAGTTATGTATCAATACAGATTTTAAAATACAGTGCAAAGCTACTGATGAGTGTTTAGCTTTATTTACAAAATTTTTCAAATGTGGGTAAAAATTTTTCAGCCTACCAGCTAAATTTTTTTCTATTTATTCACAGCAGCATTAAATTGGTACATTAGTGATTTCCATTCTTGCTTTGTGATAGCAAAGTACATTTGTAATTATATTTATTGTAAACATTTCAATCTATTATCACCAAAATGTATTTTAATGCACTTTAATTTAAAAAACAAATCCACTCAGCCATGGTGAAAAAGGTTTATGCAAGGAAGGGAGAATGCTGCAGAGCTGAACACTGACACTGAAACACAGCTCCAAAAGGCATGACCATCACAGCCCAGAATCCTCCTCCTGAAACTTCCTTCAGTCTTGTCTCTTCACTCATTGGCCCCATTCTCAGAAACATGCCATCAGCAATGATAAGAACAGCTTAAAAACGTGTTTAGAGTTTCAGCATCCCTCCAAGTTACCCCAGCATTTCTCCTTTGAGACTCCACATACAAGACTGGGCTTCCGTTTCTTGAGTTCATTTGGTGAACTGGGCCAGCTCCAGCACAGCACAAGGCTGCCTATCCAGGCTTAACAAGCGCTGGGTTCTCACTGCACCTCCTTTAGATGGAGCTAAGCATGGTAGCCTCCATTTCATGTCGGGTGTCACATTTGGTAAACATGGGTTTGAGTGTTGACTCTCAGTTCTTTCCTAGCTTCAGACAAATTCCATCTACCACTAATGATCATCGGGCATACCTCAGCCTGCTGTCTTCGGGTCCCTCACTTTTCTAGGCAGAGGGTGTCCGAGGTTTCTGTCTTTCTACTGCTTTGAACAGGCGCTGGCTGTCTTCATCCCGTGCTTGTCAGACATGTTGCTGAGGGCTATGGCCTATTTCTGAACATGTCCCTCATATTAGAGAGTGTCATGGGTAAATGGAAGTCTAACAAGACGCTCCTTCCCCCTTCTTCTTTTTTCTTATTAATTAATTAATTAATTTCTGTCCTGTTCTGACCATCTGAGCATGAAATTGGATTCAGGTCTGACTGTCTGCCTTGGATCTGTGCATTAGAGATTTGTAGTCCTCCTTGGATCCACAGAGGGAAAGGCTACCATTCTCACCACGGACTCCCTGAAGGCCGGCGGTCCTCCTCTTCCCCGGTCTTGCCCTTGTGAGACTCCATCATGACTCTAGATGTGTGGTTTTTGAGCAAAGTTATATTATAAAAAATATAATCTCAATGGTGGCTGCAATCATTGAATTTGGGTAGCATGTGTGAATAGGCCTAGGACAGGCCTGGTAAACACACAACAATGGTTTTCTTATTTTCTTTCTGAGGATGAATTTTCTAATCTTTAAAATACTTAAATGCTAGACATGACAAAATTTGGCTTGTAGACACTAGAGTATCAAAGGTGATTTTTTTTTTTAAAGAATGCTTGTCTCAGCCTGAACCATGGCTTAAAGGACCACAAGTAAAATACATTGTCTCCCTTTTATAGAAATATAGAGGGCACGATTGTGTCAAGAGCCTCAGCCACAGGCCAGCTTAACTGGATCTTAAACGTTTCGAAGTTTTCTGTAAACGGCTGTGGTCTCGGGATATCTTTAACCTGGTTTCAATTCTGTGCACTATTAAAATTCTTTCAACACCAGGCTCAGAGGAAGAGAAATAAGAGATACTAGTACACCCTGGGCTACAGAAACAGAACATTGGATGAATATATAAGACAGATACCATCTGTGTATTCAACACACAGGCTCAGGAATTTCTGTCTGTTTTGTTTGATGCTGTAATGCCAACATCTATCATGGTAACTAGCATAACAGATAAAGATGCGCTGAGTGAGTGATTTGCATTTGAGAAGGGGGCAACTAAAACTTGAAGGACATTTTTTAAAAGCAGGATTCAATATTGCCTGAGTTTGATCTCCGGTTACAATGCATTCGTTATTCAAAAACATTATTAAATCTTAAATACAAGCAAACAAAAACTGATATTTCAATTTTCTTTTTACAGTTTTTATTTTCATTTTCCATTTTAGCTTTTGTAACATTATCTGAATGAAGTCACCATCACATTTAAAGTGCAAGGTCAGCTGAGCCGAGAAAATAGAACAAACAAAACAGAACAATTTTTTTAGAAGGAAATGGCGGTATTCATATTCATAAAAGCAAATTTTAATCCAACAGTGATAAAGGGAGTTAGAAATACAATGGATATATGTTGGGTAATGAATAATTCTTATTGCCATTCTTTGCTGAAAAATTTCATGGATGCATTCATCAGTTTCTTCTCTCAAAAATGAAAGCAGTAAAACAAATGAGAGACCTAATTTTTAGTTCAAATAGATGAAAAGAAATGGGCCGAGATCCACTTCATTCCCTGAGAAAAAGAAAGAATACAAATGAGGTTTATTATGAGGCATTTGGAGACTAATGATCTCAAGTCAGCTGCAGGAATGCACTTTTTGTCAGTGTCTTTATTAGAAAGCTCAGGCTTGTGTTGAAGCTCAACTTCTTCTAAAAGGATGTACTTTTGGTGCATGAAGTTTCAGCTACATGTGGCCTAACCTGGCCCCCATTCACATCTGTTTCTAAAGCATAACTTTGCAAACAGCTCTGAGCCACCATTTTGGTGCAGTCAGCTCATCCGTGAATGAAGTTCAACGTTCCCTTGGGTCAGGCATGTGTACTTCCGTAAGCACAGACTGCACCCTGTATATCATTCACCTTCTTTTAAATACATGCATGTCCTCACAAGGTCATGTGTGTAAGAGTCTGGGCATGGTGTATAAGATTCTAGGAAAGTACCAGCAAATGTAAAGAAATTAACAAATGAAAGGATACGACTTAAGAATGTCAGACTACTGTTGTCATCTTTGACTTCCATCTAGGGTCCAGATGAGAAGCGAGCTGTATGTTTTCATGTTTACAATTTCACTTCTCTCTAGCCGCCCCTCTGTATGACCAGACAGAGATTTATCTAACAGTGGTTGTGGGGAAATCTTGTTATTAAAGATTAGATTCCTTACTAGATAGCATTTTGTAGAATGATCATGTTGTGTACAAGGAGAAACTGTCCCAGATTCATGTGCCATTCATATGGAGACAATGTTAATTTGAAGGACATCATGCAGTCCCTTGCAAAAGGGGACCCTTGAGGCCCACAGGTGGTCGCGAATACACCATAATCTGTGAGAAGACTGTACACTCACCTTGCTAGATTCCCAGGTATCACTTCGCAGGGGCTGATCTCACTGTGCCCCCATCCTGTTCATGATACTGTTTCACACACACAATACCTCAGTACTTTGGATGAGCTATAATAATTCTGAATTAGAATGAGCTGGACTAAAGTTTATCCTTAACTAGATATGTTTAAAAAGTTATTATGTAGCAAAGAGGAATGGAGAGAAAATTATTTAAATTCATCATATATATCATATGTCAAAAGAAAATTTGGCTAAAAACTAAAAAAAAAAACTAAAAATTCTTGAAAAACCAGGAACAACATTTTAAAAAGAATTTCTCACAATGTTGGGAGAAGTATGCCAAAGAAGTAATGAAATTATGAAAAAAAATTCTCTGTCAGTTCAGCCTACTGTAACAAATTACCACAGACTGGGTTGCTTCAACAACAAACACTTATTGCTCACAGTTCTGGAGGCTGGGAAGTCCAAGATCCAGGCCCCAGCAAATCTGGTGTCTGGCTTCCTGGTGTACAGATGGCCGTCTTCTCATTGTGTCCTCATGTGGCAGAAAGCAGAGGGATGAAGTTCTCATGTCTCTTCTTATAAAGCCACTAATCCCATTCAGAGGGTTGCACTCTCAGGACCTAATCAGCTCCCAAAGGCTTCACCTCCTAACACCATCACCCTATGAATTAGGATTTCTGCACATGAATTTTGGGAAACACACTTAGTCCATAACACAAATGGTTGACAGATCTTTTACCATAAGATGTTAACCATATAGAATGTGAAAAGCAATAGATATGAAATGAGTAAGAAAGCAGGAAGAAGAAGACATTTGCACCCCATATATGAGATAGAGGATTAATACCTATTATCAGTAAATTTATTTGCAGATGTGAGAACATTACCAAGATCACAATAAATGAAAGAGCTCAGGAAATGAAAGGAAAATTAACAATAGGATATAAATAATAAAGAGAAATGTCTACCTTCCTAGCTACCAAAGAAATGCAAATTAAAGCAAGACCAGAAGCCACTTCATTCCTGGTGAAATGTTTTAAAAAGGATAAAATTTCATACCGTTGACGATTATATGGAACATACAATATTCCATAATAATTGGTAGTATAAACTAATAATGTTCTTTCTCAGTTAAAGCAATTGAATAATGTTTCAGTGCCAACAGTTTTCATTCAACCTGTCTTCCATTCAAGAATTATTTGTCAGGCCGGGCGCGGTGGCTCACGCCTGTAATCCCAGCACTTTGGGAGGCCGAGGCGGGCGGATCACAAGGTCAGGAGATCGAGACCACGGTGAAACCCCGTCTCTACAAAAAATACAAAAAAATTAGCCGGGCGCGGTGGCGGGTGCCTGTAGTCCCAGCTACTTGGGAGGCTGAGGCAGGAGAATGGCAGGAACCCGGGAGGCGGAGCTTGCAGTGAGCCGAGATCGCGCCACTGCACTCCAGCCGGGGGACAGAGCGAGACTCTGTCTCAAAAAAAAAAAAAAAAAAAAAGAATTATTTGTCGAGCTTCTGCAATTTGTCAATGACTCTACCCTATGCTGGGAATTCAATGATGAACAAGATAAACATAGTACCTTCATGATTCTTACAGTTGCTCTAAGGAAACTTATATTAACAAATAAGATAATACATATTTTAAATAGTTGAGATCATGTCTAGAAGGAACAAATACTATTTTAAATACTTGGGATGGCCGTCTTCTCATTGTAACTCGTAACTCCTGTAAAACACAAATACAGAATATATTATGAGGCTTCTGGAAACTGAACTGGATTATATATTCTGTGCCTACATTTTCCACCTCCAACTGGCGTTACAGGTCGGGAGCAGAAGGCTTAGGTTAGCAAAGAAGGGGCAGTAAGCAGACTACTGGTGGACACCTGGACAGCCCAGACAAACCAGGACACATGGTCACCTTCGTTATAGAAGATTTACTCTCTCTTATTTGGGAAAGTTTCCCAGGAAAGTAAAATTCTAGTTGATGAGTTGAAGTTTGATTAGAGCACAGCTGGGTGAAGGGAATGGAAGGAGGGGAGGACACTCCAGAAGAAAGGCAGTGAGGGGGAAGGTGCTGGGCAGAAGGGAAAGAGCTGAAGTCCAGGACGCCCCACCCTGGTGAGTGCAGGAGGCTGCAGAGCCCAGAGGGCTGGACCATGCAAGGCTGGTGCTTCCTGCTGGGAATGGCTTCAGTCTCCTAAGGAAGTTGCCTTGAGAAAAGTATCAAGGAGGCATGATTTCAGTTTATAAAGTGTCACTGGCCACAGTAACCATAACATTGGAGCTAAAGAGGTGGCATGGAAAAGTGCACACCAGAATTCCAGTAAGGATAAAGCCATGATATTCTAAGTGTGAATGGATGATGAGTGGGGGGAGTCTTAAGCTGAAGTACAAATACCCTTGCATAGGGCTTGGCTGTGGTATTGGGGTAAATGGGTGGCTTTAAGAAAATTTGTTTCAAGATGCTTGAATTCCTTAAGTAATCCTTTCTAAAATGTACCGGACTGAAGGCAAACCTATAGTAACCTGGTTCTCCTTTATTACCATCTGCTCAGCCAATACCATTTCTGAGAAGAACTTGGCTGGGAAAACTCCTGGCAGGTGGGGAAATGAGTGCCTCCATCTTGAAGGGAAAGCCTGAGGACCCGCTGCCCCCACTGCAGTCCCCTGCTGGCACCACTCAGATCTGCTTTCTTAGTCTTAACTCATTTACCCTACTGGGAACAGGTCTTCCAATATGCTGTTTTGTCTTTGCCCTGGGAATCCATTAAATGTAAAGTCAGTGTTACAAAACACAGAACACAACAACTGGTTATAGGGCTTCAAATGGTCCATATCATCTCCTTTTTTTACTGCCCATTCTAGATTCCTCCTAATCTTGACTAGCATCTCTGCCAATCTATGTAGCTTACTGGTGCACCCAGACCATCATCCCTAAGGGACTCAAGTTTCTGGTCAGTGTTCCTTTCTCAGGCTATGCATTTGTTCAGTCATCATCAAAATCAGATAGGGGCCTATAAATGGATGCCCTAGTGGAGCACCTGGGTGTCAAATACATTTTTTTACTTACTCCCATTTGTGATAGGAGCTCTGGTTTCTCTTCATGATCATGGTTAATTCACTTTGCCGGGATGGGTGGCTCTTCTCCTTGCTGCTGCTGTCTTGGCAAAAGGAGCTTGAAGTGACTGAGCAGGAGGCATAACTGAAAGTTAACAGGACTCTTGCTGTGTATCTTTGTGGATATATTTTGCCTATAGATCCACAGAGTCTCAAATTGTAGTTACAAGAAAAATACATTTTCCAGGTGAATCACTAGGTGATTGGCAGAGCCACTCCAATTTCCACACCATTATTCATGGCCCCATGCATTCTACCTATTGAGGGCACAGCATCATATAGTGGTGTTTGATTTGGGGTACATGACATATAGTGGAGGATGGCACCCATTATCACATGGTATCACAAGCTTACACCTTAGGTCTGCCTTCAAAAGGCCACCCTGTTGCTCTATCAGTCCAGCAGCCTTGTGGGAGCTGTGGTATGTGAGAGAACCCATGAATCCCACAGTTGCATGGTCGCTGCCTCTGCAGCTACGCTGTAATGTGGGTCATTTGGTTCAACACAATGTACATGAAATGCCAAGTGAGATAACTCAACTTCTGTAAGTCCTCCGAGAATGGTGTGGGCTAACATTTTACAAGATAGGAAAGGTAACCTGATGGCCAGAATATATATCAATTCTAGGCAAGATGAATTACTGTTACTTCCAAGAAAATTTACTTCCCACCATGAAGCTAGTTCGCCTCCTCAAAGGTTGGTGCCATTTTGGGGAGCTCGCCCTCGGTCCTCATTGCTCTCAGGTCAAATACTCTGCCGTAGCAGTACTCAAACAGCCATGGAAAAGAGAAGATCTTGCTTCTGGGGCTCCAAACACTCTTGATTCTTGACATAATGGTAGTTCTTCTCAGGTGCTCATTGTGCCAGAGTTAGGGTAGCCAGTGAAGAGGCTGGCTGATGTCACCTGGCCACACCTTTCTCTCTACATGGTATCTCTGTATTTCCTCCATGGTAAATAATATCTGATGGACATTAACGTGCAATAAGAAGATTTGCTTACTAGTGACTGTCCCCATAGATATATCTTTACATCGTCGCTGGACATTTTGTATGTAATATGCAGTAGCCAAGTCATTGGTCACTACCAATGAGTCGCTTTAAATTCTTACCTTGCCACTTTTTTCCATACAATGTGGATAAACAGGTGAAAATGCTGAAACTCTGCCCACTGGGAAAGTTTCTCCTCGCCATTGACTTCTGGTGGCATCCTGATGGAGCTACATTTCAGTAGTGGTTCTTTTCCAGCTTGGACCCACCTATAGAGTTGGCCCATTTTCCTCCCAAAGAAGTGATATAATACATGCTTCCAATATTTACTTATTAAAGGTACTTTGTTGGCCAATTCCTTGTTACCTTTAATTATTGTGTGTTTATTGGACTATGATAAAATTTTATTTCTTGAAAATTCTATAATTCATATTTTGAACATAAGTTTTTATTATTCATCAGAGATCCTGCATTCTATTCAGATGTGACGTCTTTTGATGAACTTATGGGAAGCAAAGCGAGTTCCCACAGATCTGTCTATATGCAAATTCCAAGACAGGATTAGACAAGAGAGATTGATTGGGGTGGGTGCAGAACACAGTGCAGAGTTCATTCAGACCTTGACACAAGCCTATGCCTATGAAAGGAGAGAAGAAAGGAAAATCGATTCAGTAGCAAGAGTCTTGCACTACAGCACAGTTTTAAGTGAGGCTCAGCCAGTTCAGTGAAATGGTCCTTGGATGCAAGTGACTCAGCAGGAGTCTTACATCTTTATAGAAACTACCTGTCATGTTTAGTTGTTGGCTGGGAACAGCTTTCGAGGATCATCACTGCTGAGTAATTGTGATAGTGGGTCCAGAGTGGTAGTGCCTACAGCATCAGCTATTTATGATCCCTGTGGCAGGATAGCTGAGTGATGCAATTCATGGCAACCACACCTACCTTCTTGTGCTTTTCTGTAGCATGCACATGGAGAAACAGCTGTACTGAAGTCAGGAATCAAAATCAGATAAGCCAAGGCTTCATAACTGACAGTAATGCTCTCTTCTTCTCACCAAAACATTGAATAAAGGACTGTAAAATTTTATTTTAATGAATTTAAGACGCTAGGAACAATTTTTGCAAAACCGTGTGATCAGAACATGGTACCATAACTTCTAGGTAATTATAGGCAACATCAGCATAAACTTTTAATTTATGGCAGATTTCCAGCTTTCATGAATTATTTGTGTAAACCCACATCTGCTGTAAATAAATAAAGAATTTGCTGGTCTTTGCAATGTCCAGTCCCAGATTCTCTTTCTGACAGCTGATCAAAGCATCCTAGGATTGGAGGAAGTGGATGTTCTGCTTGTTGTTGACTGCAATAGGGTACAATTTTACTCTAATCACTGTGATGTCTGTTAAAGGTTCACTGTAAGTAAACACTCATCAATGTACCTATGTGTATAACTTGCCATTTTTATCCTAAACTGAATTTGTATTATTTTCTCCTCTTTTTCATTTTCTTTTCTTTTTCCTTCCTTCTCTCCTTCCCTCTTTCCTTCCTTTTTTCTTTCTTTCTGTCTCTCTCTTTCTCTTTCTTCCCTTTATTTGGGAATAGAAACTTTTCCACTCTGCTACACACATTTTAAACATAAAAATGATTTTGTAATCAATTGTTCATTTAGAAAAGGGCAGGATTTCTCATGGACTTATTTGGGTGGTTTGAAGCTTCATATGTTTTGCTTTAGGGCATCTGTTTTGTGCTTATAAAGTCTGCTATTGCTTTGCTCACAGTCTTTTAGTTGATGTTAATGGGAAGTCTTCCTATATTTTAAGTGGAGACTAAGTGCTTCCTCTGAATAGGTAATCACAGTGTAGATTGGAAGGAAGAATTTATACTCACAATAAAACAGTAATAAGTCACAGGAACTATTTGCCATTGATCTTTTCAAGCTTTTTTTTTTTTTTTTTTTTTTTTTTTTTGCATCAAATACCTAGAGGCAAGGGTATACATTTTAAGCTTGAATTACAAATAATAACAAAACTACAGTTTTACAAACATACTTAGGAAAATCAGCATAAATTCAAACATATTTAGAAAAGTCAGCAAAAATTCAAATCCAAAAATATGCAGAACACAAAAATAAATGGATAAACTAGCCCCAAACTGAGGTTTCTTTATTCAAAGTTTTAACATCTAGCTGAAATAGTACATTTGGTAAATGCTAAAAAATTAGCTGTGGAATGAAAATCCTGGCACTTTTCTAATTCTTCTTAGGAATTGTAACCAACACTTAAAATAGTAATACATTCTTGTAGAGAATCACAGGTAGACTAAATAGTGAAGGTCTTATTCTTGCCAGAGAATACCTATAAAAGCCAGAAAATATGGCTTTCTCCAAAAATATGCAAACATCAGTGCAAGAAAATAAGGATTACAAAGACTTGGGAAATTATGACAACTCCAAAAACAAACAAACAAACAAACAAAAAAAAAAAAAACTAACACAGCTCCAACACTGGGCCCTAAAAAAAGAAAGATTTATGAATGACAGAAACACAAATTCAGAAAAATTATCTTATAAAAGTTCAGTGAACTTTAACCTACTTATTTAAATAAAGAATTCAATAAAATTTGGGGAACAATGCACAAGCAAAATAAGAAATTTGACAAAGAAACAGAAACAGTAAAATAAATAAATAAATCCTAGAGATAAAGAGGACAATGACTGAACTGAAAAATGCAAAAGAAAACATCAATAGCAGGCTTTATTAACGTGAAGAAAGACTCGGTGACCTTGAATACAGAACATTTAAAATCAACCAATTAGGGAAGCAACAAGAAAAAAATAATTAAACAATGAAGACAGTCTGCAGTAATTATGGACACTATTAAGAGACCCAACCTACACATAATGGGAATTCAAGGAGAAGAAAGATTTAAAAGGCCAGAAAGTCCTTAGAAAACAATCACTGCAAAGCTTCCAATCTGAGGAAACAAGGCAATATCTAGGTACAGGAAGCACAGAAGTCTCAAATTAAATTCAACCCAAAGAAGAGTTTGCCATGATACATAATAACAAAAGTACCAAAATCCAAAGACAGAAAAAATTCTGAGAACAGTAAGAGATAAGAAATACATCACATAACAGAAAGTCCGAATGTAAGTATCAGCATATTTCTCAGAAGAAACTCTGAAGGTCAGGAAAAAGTGGGATGATATATTAAAAATGCTGAAGAGAAACGAACCCTGACAATTAAGAATAATTTACTCAGCAAACCTGTATTTCAGAAATGGGAGAAAAGTAAAATCTTCCTCAGACAAACAAAAGCTAAAGAAGTACATACCACTAAGTCTGCTTTACAGGATTTGGTAAAGAAGCTGTTTAAACTAAAACTAAAGGCTGATAACCGATAGCATAAAACTTAGAAACCACAAAATGTGTAAGTAATGTATAAGTAATACAGAGCAATATATAGAGAACTCTAGGAGTATAATGGTGGTGTATAAAGTTATTTTATTCCTAGTATGAGGCTTAAAGGATAGAATTATTAATAACAACTATAGCTAAATAAGCTGGAAGGGATACATGTTACAAAATGATATAAGTTTAGACATCAAAAACGCACATGATGTGGGGGAAATAAAGGTGTAGAGTTGTTGTATGCAATCAAAGTTAAGTTGTTATCAGAAAACTGTTATAAGAGTGAGATATTTCATGTAATCTTTATTAATCAAAAGCAAAATCTATAGGAGACGCACACACACACACAAAATAAAAAGGTTTTAAACATACCACACTATGAAAAACCATATTAGGCCACAAAACAAGTCATAACTAATTTTTAAAAATTGATATTATATCAAGTATCTTTTCCAGCCACAAAGAGACCAGCAATCAGTAATAAGAATTTTGAAAAATTCACAAATATGTGGAAATTAAACATGTTTCTACATAAACAAAGGATATAGGAAGAAATTAAAAGACAGATTTTAAAATGTCTTGGAATAAATAAAAATGGTAATACAATATACCAAACTTATGAAATGCACCAAAAGCACGTCTAAGAGGGAAGTTTATAGCAATAAACACCTACATCAAAAAAGAAGAAAGATCCCAAATAAACAACCTATGTTACAACTCAAGGAACTAACAAAAGTAGAACAAACTAAGTAAAAGAAAGAAAACAATAAAGATCAGAGCAGAAGTAAATATATTAGAGCCAAGCTAAGCAGTAGAAAAGATGAACAAAACTAAGAGTTTGTTTTTTTAAAAAGATAAACAAAACTGACTATTATCTAGACTAAGAAAAAAATGAGGGAAGATTCAAATTAATAAAATCAGAAGTGAAAGAAGAGATACTATAACTGATATTACAGAAATGCGAGAAACCATGAGACTACTATGTACAATTATTCATCAACAAGTTGAATAACCTAGATGAAACGGATAAATTCCTAAACCCGTGCAATCTACCAAAATTAAATCATGAAGAAATAGAAAACCTAAACATACTAATAAGGCATAAAAAAATTAAATCCATAATAAAATGTCTCTCATCAAAGAAAAGCTCAGGACCTGATGGCTTAGCTACTGAATTCTACCAAACACTGAAAAAAGAACTATTAATAATACCAGTTCTCAACTAACTTTTACAGAAAGTCAAAGATGAGGGAATACTTTCAAACTCCTTCAATGAGGCCAGCATTACACTAATATGAAAGCCTGAATAGGACATCAAAAATAAAAGAAAACTATAGGCTATTATCCTTGATGACCATAGATAAAAAAATTCTCAACAAAATTCTAGCAGAATGAATTTGACAACGTGTGAAAAGGATTACTCACCATGATCAAGTGGGATTTATCACTGGGATGCAAGGATGCTTTAACATTTGAAAATCAATAAATGTTATATACAATTAATACATTAACAGAATGAAAGACAAAAATCATATAATCATCTCATTAGATACAGAAGAAATATTTGACAAAATGTAACATTATTTTGTCAAGAAAACATTCAACAGATTAGGTATACAAGCAATGAAGTTCTATGCAATAAAGGTAATAAAGGCCACATATAATAAGCCCACTGCGAACATTACACTTAATAGTAAAAGAATTGGAACCCTTTTAAAAGAACCCCTTGTAAGAGTTGGAACAACAAAAGGATGCCTACTGTAATCACTTTAATTCAATATAGTATTGGAAGTGCCTTCTAGAGTAATAAGGCAAGAGAAAGAAATATAAACCATCCAAGTGTGAAAGAAAGAAGTGAAACTGTTGCTGTGTGCTGATGATATGACCTTATGTATAGAAAACCATAAAGATTTGACCAAAGAACTGTAAAACTGATAAATTTAGTAAAATTGCAGGATACAAAACTAAAACAAAAAGTCAGTAATGTTTCATTACACTAGCAACAGGCCAATCTGATAAATAAATTAAAACAATCCCATTCATAATAGCTATAGAAAATATACTTAGGAAAAAAACAACCAAAAAGATGAGAGATCCTACACTTAAAACTGTAAAATATTAATGAAACACATTGAAGAAGACATAAATAAATAGACAGGTATGCTGTGTTCATAGACTGGAAGAAATAACATTATTAAAATGTATATACTACCCAAAGTGATCTACAGGTTCCATGCAATTTCTATCAAAATTTTAATGTCATATTTCATTAATATAGAAAATTTTCTAAAATTTATATGGACCTATAAAAAAATCCCAAATAACCAAGACAATCATGAGCAAAAAGAACAAAGCTAGAGACTTTACACTACCTGATTTTAAAGTATACTACAGAGTGATAGTAATTAAAATGCCATAGTACTGACATAAACATAGACACAGAAGGATAAGGACAGTGCCTTCGGTAAGTGGTATTGGAAAACCTGGATATTTATATGCAAAAGAATGTAATTAGACCCATATCTCATACCATATAAGAAAATCCATTTAAAATGAATTAAGACTTAAACATAAGACATGAAATTGTAAAACTACTGGAAAAAGATAAATGCAAAAAACTACATCACATCAGTCTATGCAATTATGTTTTTAGATTTGACCCCAAAAGCATAGGTGTCAAAAGCAAAAATAGGCAAATGAGATTAAATCAAAATAAAACCCTCTGCATAACAAAAGAAGCAATTAACACAGTGAAGAGACACTGTGTGTGGATTGGGAGAAAATATTTGCAAGCCTTGTATCTGATGAAGGATTAATATCTAAAATATATAAGGAAATGAAACAACTCTACAGAAAGAAAAATAATCTGATTAAGAAATTGGTAAGATACTTGAATAGATATCTCCAAAGAATGACATGTGAATGGCTAACAGGCACATTTTAAAAATGCTCAGCATCACTAATCACTGGGGAGATGCAAAGTAAAACTCCAACGAGTTAACACCTCACACTTCTTAGAACAAGACTATTATCAAAAAGACAAAAGATAATAAGTGTTGGCAAGGATGTGAAGACAAGGGAATTCTTGTGCACTGTAGGAACGTAAATTAGCACAGCCATTGTGAAAAATAGTTTGGCACTTCCTCAAAAAACTAAAAATAGAATTACCATATGATCCAGCAATTCCATCTCTGGGTAATTACCTGGAGGGTTTGATACCAGTGCGTGGAAGAGATGTTTGTACTTCCATGTTTACTGCAGCACTATGCACAATAGCCAAGTGAAGGAATCGACCTAAATGTCCATCAATGGATGAATCAATAAGGAAAATGTCGTGTATGTACACAATAGAATCCCATTCAGCCTTTAAAAAGGAAGATACTCTGTCATTTTCAGCAAATGGATGAAATTCGTGATTATGCTAAGTGAAAAATCCAGGCACAGAAAGACAAAAACTGCTTGTTCTCAGTTATGTGTGGAATCTAAAACAATTGCTCTCATAGTATCAGATAGTTGAATGGTGGCTACCAGACGTTGTTGTGAGAGGGGGTGGGGGAAGACAAAGGGCACAAAACCCTAATTAGATAAAAGGAATAACTTTGTTTGGTTTTTTTTTTTGAGATCTATTGCACAACATGGTGAAAATAGCTAATAATTGAATACTGTGCACTTTAAATTTGCTAAGAGAGTACATTTCAAATGTTCTTATCACAAAAATATTAAATATTTGAGGTGATGAATATGTTAATTAGTTTAATTGAATTATTCCGTGTTATATTTTAAAATTATAGCATCACTTGTATCCCATAAATACATATAACTGTAGTTTGATGATATATAATAAAAATGTTTAAAAACCCTAAATTCTTTTTTTTTTTTTTTAACTTTAAGTTCTGGGACACATGTGCAGAACATGCAGGTTTGTTACGTAGGTATACATGTGGTATACATGTGGCATGTGTGGTTTGCTGCATCTATTGACCTGTCCTCTAAGTTCCCTCCCCTCGCCCCTATCCCCCAACAGAGCATGGTGTGTGTTGTTCCCCTCCCTGTGTCCATGTATTCTCATTGTTCACCTCCCATTTATGAGTGAGGATATGCAGTGTCTGGTTTACTGTTCCTGTGTAGTTTGCTGAGGATGATGGCTTCCAGCTTCATCCATGTCCCTGTAAAGGATTTGATCCCATCAAAAAGTAGGCCAAGGGTATGAACAGACACTTCTCAACAGAAGACATTTACGTGGCCAACAAACATATGAAAAAAAGCTCAACATCAGTCCCAGCACTTTGGGAGGCTGAGGCTGGCGGATCACGAGGTCAGGCGATTGAGACCATCCTGGCTAACATGGTGAAACTCCATCTCTACTAAAAATACAAAAAACATTAGCTGGGCATGGTGCCTGTAGTGCCAGCTACTCAGGAGGTGGAGACAGGAGAAAGGCGTGAACCTAGGAGGCAGAGCTTGCAGTGAGCCGAGATCGCACCACTGCACTCCAGCCTGGGCGACAGAGTGAAACTCTGTCCCCCATGCCAAAAAAAAAAAAAAAAAAAAACTTCAACATCACAATGAGATACCATCTCATGCCAGTCAGAATAACAATTATTAAAAAGGCAAGAAACAATAGATGCTAGCAAGGCTGTGGAGAAATAGGAATGCTTTTACACTGTTGGTGGGAATGTCAATTAGTTAAACCATTGTGGAAAACAGCATGGCAATTCTTCAATGATCTAGAACCAGAAATACCATTTGACCCAGCAATCCCATGACTGGGTATATACCCAAAGGTATATAAATCATTCCACTATGAAGACACATGCACACATATGTTTATTGCAGCACTATCTACAATAGCAAAGTCATGGAACAAACCCAAATGCCCATCAATAATAGACTGGATAAAGAAAATGTGGTATATATACACTATGGAATACTATGCAGCCATAAAAAGGAATAACCTTAAATTCTGGTGGATGTTGTGCCATCCAAATACAAAGGAGGCCACCTTCAATCATCCAGACGGAGAAGTTGGTGTGATGAAAGCATCAACTCATCTTTTTCTAAGGGACTACAGTATTCTTTCAGTTGTTTCTTATCTATATTATAACTTACACTTATGAAATCCTTTGTGCCAGAAACTGTGGGTTGCCTGCCTGTTCACCACAGCCAGTTCTCCAAAGAAAGTAAAGTTCTCTTTCATTAGCCACAGCTTTAGGGCAACCAGAGTCCAACTGCAGTTCTTGGGTGGACCTGGCTTAGCTTAAGTCCATCCTGGAGGCTGATCATCCTCTTTAAAATTGGGTTTAGGTAAAGGCACATGGTTCAATTTTTACCAGTGATGTTAAAGAACAGGTTTGCTGGGAGATTTGCGAGATATTTCTTTGCACTTACAAAAATCCATAAAGGGAGTCAAAGACAATGATTGTCATGCCTGTGATGCTTGAAATCATGTCAGTTACCTGGTACTATGAGGAACAGTGAAAAGCACAAGAAAGAAATGCAACAGTAGGGATAGTACTTGGGTTCTTCTTGACCCTGAAGAACTTATTAGACTGCTGAGCTATGGCTTTCATAGCAGGAATGAGAACCAACAGTATAGACCAATGAGCTGGATTTGAATCATTCCCACTTCAGAAGACTCTACAAATAACTCCCCCTGTGGGGAGGCACCACTAAATCCTGATGGTAGAACATCCCGAGGGGAACCCCAAGATCCTGTTAGGGATTTTGAGAGTTCAAAACTACTTCCATAATAATACTGAGGCATCATTTGCCTTTTCACTTTCTTTATCTCATGAGAGCACAGGTGGAGCTTCCCAAGGCTGTATAACTTATGATAGCAAAACAGATGAAATGTAGAAGCAGGTCTAAGAATTCAGCTTTCTTCTATTCAGCCAGACATCTAAGCGATTTTTTAAATGTCAAACAATGCCATTCTGTTGTAAATGTTTTTGGTTTTGAGTTATTTCTTAATAAACATATTATTTGTGTTACTATGTGATGGGTTTGTTATCAATTGTAAATAAGTTATTAACTATTTAAATTTCTTTCTAAGCCCTACTTTATAATACAATAAATTCAGTAGATATAACCTATATGAACAAAAGCTTTGTGGAATCCTCAATAATTTTTTAAGAAGGTAAAGTGATCCTGAGACCAAATTACTTGAGAACTGCAGACAAAGACATGTACTTTTTAAATGAAAAAAAGTCTTAGAGGTGATTGATAACAGCTCAAAATCTTCATTTAACAAAAATTTTAGCACCACAGTGAAGGCATTGGTACAAGTTCCCATGGCCACTACTGCTGTGTGGGATCCCAGCTGTCTGCTGCAAATTTCCAGTCTCTCTTCCTCCAGGTCCCTTTCCTGTTTGTGGCAAAGGCATTGGCTTTTGTAGTCTGCTGTAGTTTGGGGTGGCATTGGCAGAATTTTTTCTAATATTCTGAGCATTTCTGGATTCTGCTATGTCTTTGCCCTGACATGTAAGGATCATTGCTGTTTCTAATGACCTTCAAATCTACAGGGATGCTGATAATTGACTTGATTTCCCTTGCATTCTCGGAATTTGATGATGATAGTCTTTTCACTAAACTTTAGCTTCTAGATCTGACCCAATTCTATTTCAAACATTTGAGGCTGCTTCAAAGATGACAGCTTTCAAAAGAAAGGAGGCATGTAATTGCTAGCCCTGACTTCTTTCTGGAACTAAAATTGACCTGTAACTAGCATCATTACAAAATTTGTATTAATTTGTTTCTAGTACATTGAGCTGTAATTTGAATAATGAGTTGCCTGTTATTAATTAAACTAATTAATGTGATTATTACATTCAGTCAAAAATACCTTTTAATTTCATAACACTGTGATTTCCTATAGATTTGGAAGAAAAGAAAGAAGAAAATGAGTAACACATAGAAAAGGCATTAGAAGGGAAAATGAAACACCAGTCTTCCTTTGATTCCTTTTCTAGACTTATGCATAGATACCCTGGTAACCCCTCATTCTCCTTCTAATCATCCGTTTAGCTCTGTATCAAGAACATAGCAGATATTCAAGAAATATTTTTGAGAGAATAAACAAATGCTTGTGGCAGGCGGAATAATGGTCCCCCTCTCCAAAGAGGTCCACATCCTGATCTCCAGAACTTGTGTATGTTCTACCTTAGTGGCAAATGGACTTAACTGATGTGATTAAGTTAAAAGTTAAAGATGGAGAGAATCTCCCAGGTTATCCAGGTGGGACCAAGGTCACCACAAGGGTCTTAATCAGAGGGAGAAGAAGGCAGGAGGTGAGAGTCTTGGGGAGATGTGGGGATGGAAGAGGTCACAGTGACGCGATCACAGAATGTGAATTAAGCAATGTGAGGAGGACTCCATTTGCTGTTGCTGGCTTTCAAAATGGCGAAAGGGACCATAGCCATGGAACATGGTGGCCTCTAGAAGCTGAAAACCAAAAGGAATAGACTCTCCCCTGGAGCCTTCAGGAGGGACCTTGATTCTAGCCCAGTGAGGCCATGTTAGACTTCTGACCCTCAGAACCACATGATAATGAATTTGTGCTGTTTCAAGCCACTAAATTGGTGGTAACTCTCTAAAGCAGCACAGAAAATGAATGCAGTTCACCATAAATATTTATTGAAATTGTACCAAAAGAACTTACAATACATTAAGTATACATGGAGAGAGAAAAATGTGAACACTAGAGATTCCAGCCATCAAATTCTCAAATTTCTTGTTTCAGAGTATGGACAAGCGATAGGATTTGATTCAAGATTCAGAAAGGAAAAAATTTTTCGATTATGAGACCATTACATGCAAGTCTAAGAAACATTATACATCAACTTCTTTGAAGTATCTCCTGGAACAGTGTTTGGAAAAGACAAAATACTAGACAGGACATAAAAATTATTATATTTCCATCGCTCTAATTTTTTTGAACTATCATTTCTGCAGCACATCAAAATGTGATTTAGATACCATTAGGTAGCTTTTCTTTTTTGTAATGTATTCCTTCAGAATCTTCACTTCCCTTTCTTGGATTGTAACTGTTTGACTAGGTAAATTTCTGCTTCCAAGAGTTCTTCATGAAGGGCCAGGGACAGTGGCTCGCTCCTGTAATCCCAGCACTTTGGGAGGCCGAGATGGGGGGATCACCTGAGACCAGGAATTCAAGACCAACCTGGCCAACACAGCAAGACCCTATCATCTCTATTAAAAAAATAAGGAAGAGTTATTTATGAGAAATAATGATTTCCTTTAATAAGAAATACTTTGTAAAGTAGAAGGCACAAAAGTCTTCCCAACTTATGTGTTTAAAAAATTATTAAAGGATACTGTATCTTTTTATTTCCAAGATAATTTGTATGGATCAAATTCTATACATGATTTTGGAGACTCCATTTGATTGTGAAATCTATATTATTGTAAGTGCTTCCTTTAAATTGCCAAGGACAGTATATTACTAAAACCCCCCTTTTTTTCCTTATAGTCATATAGATGTGCTGCTCTACAACTAGATTTGGAAAAATGTTACAATTCTTCCTCTTCTGGAAAAAAAAGTATTTTCCTTTATTATCCTTTAGTGTCTAAAAATAGGCTGGAATTAAATGTCATGTACCTTTGGAATTCATTTTATAAATACACTTGGTAACTAGGAAACTCACATTGTCATTATTTATAATCTAGGAATTCTTTCCATGGTAACTGTTAGAAGGTCACAATTATTGAGTCACAACAGTGGCTAAGAGGCTATTTAAGAATTCACCAAAATAAGGCGATTGACAGGAGGAGGTAATGTCTGATTTTCTGATCGCCCAAATTAACGAGGTGAGGTCTTATGTTGAAGCAGTGGCTGCACCTTCAGTTCAGTTACATCTTTCCTGCCATGGCCCTTCTTTCAGCCAAGCAATCATGCCAGCATTACCAACCCTTTCCCTCACAGCCCTTGGAGACTCTGTGCCATGAACTTGGATACCATTTATAGTGCTTTCTCTGTCTTGTGACATCACGTGTAGGTTGATTACATTGGCACACAATAGGGTTTCCAAAGCTCAAGATTCAGCTGAGAAGTGGGAGGCAGCCTCTGTCTGGGACTGAGTCTCACACAAGCTCACAGAAAGCTCTCACTGTGTCCCAGAGTCATGCTTGGGGGAGCCTGGGAACAGGCATGCAGGAGGAGGTCCTTGGTAGCCACCTGTCACTAAGTCTCACAGTAGTGGAGGTTGGCTCTTAAGCAGCCGCGTAAATCAAATATACTTGAAATGCCTTCATTTGTTCATTATAATAAACAAGACCTCTTGTCACTAAGCCCGACATCTTATTAATACCTACAGTGCCAGCATCTGCCCTAACACCTCCAAGACATTGAGAGAATGTTGAATGGACTATGTGGTAATAGAGACGGCAGCTTAATGGAGGCCAGATACCCAAACGTGAGCTAAGAGTTTGCCTTCACTCATTATCAGATTTGTGAAAAAGGATGTGACCCCAAATTTTAAACAGTATTTTGCAATAGTATGCAGAGACATTGGTGTAATCAAACATACACAAGTGTGTGATGTGAATGAAGCATTTTGAGAATAAAAGTAGTTAAAATAAATCTGTAATCAATGCCAAAAAAATCCGTACAGCTTCAGAAACGTTTCTTGGGGGTGAATTACATTGCCCATGAGCTTCTTGCTTAGATTAACTCACCATAATTCAATAGCATCAGCAGTAGCTACCAGGCCCAGCTTGACCCCACTAAAGTTTATTATTTAAAGGATATGAACAAACAGTTCAAATATATGCCAATATGAAGAAAAAGAAAGAAGCATAATCTTATGCATAATTAAATAATCACAAATTGAAATGAGATGCTATTTTTTAAAACCTATCAGATTGGCAAAGATTGGAAAGTTGATCTTTCACAGTGTGCACAGGATGTGGGCCAACAGATGGTCTCATTTGCTGTTGGTGTGAGTGTAAGTTGGTGGAATCTCTTTGGAGAGCATTTTTCCAATGTCTGTCAAAATGCAATGCATATTTACTTTGGTCTTCCAATTTTACTTTGGGAAATTTACCTTACAGGTATATTACCATGTCTACATGAAGGCCTGCACAGAATTTTCCTTGTAGCATTATTTGAAACACTAAAAAAACACTGAAAACAATATAAATGTCCATCAATAGGCATATTAGTCTGTTTCCATGCTGCTGATAAAGACATACCCAAGAGTGGGAAGAAAAATAGGTATAATGGACTTACAGTTCCACATGGCTGGGGAGGTCTCACAATCATGGCAGAAGGCAAAAGGCACTTCTTACATGGTGGTGACAAGAAAGAATGAGAGCTTGTGCAGGGAAACTCCCGTTTTGAAAACCACCCGATCTCGTGAAACTTATTCACTATCATGAGAATAGTTGGGAAAGACTTGACCCCATGATGCAATTACCTCCCACTGGGTCCCTCCCACAACACGTGGGAATTCACTATGAGATTTTGGTGGGGACATAACCAAACCATATCAACAGGAAACGTATTAATTAAATTATGGTGCCTGTAATAAGAATAATTTACAAGCTTTTTAAAATGTGATAGCTATGTTTGTGCTAATATAAAAATTTATTCAATGTATTTTGTTACTTTTTAAAAATTGCACAACAATGCAAAAATATATTTCCATTTGTATGAAAAAACAAAGAAAGGAGGAAAACTGCATATTGGAATGTTTAGAACTAGAAAATTTTGAAATATACAGAAGAAAACTATTAATATTGCTTTTTTCTTTCTAAAGATGATGAGTATTGATCCAGAAGAAAAATTTCTGTTTCATTATAGTTCTGCTTTACTCCTTCAGAAAAAATGTAGTTTACATGTATTTATTTTCATTATGATTAAAAAGTAATCATTTAAAATTGCCTGTTTACTGTTGAAGCAAGCCAGGGTACAGCTGAAAGAATAGTACAAATAGGAGACAAATTTCAAAAACTGTACATCTTGACTCAGCATTATTACTTTCAATAGATACTGAAAGAAAATTATTTGAGGTGTCCGTAGAGATAGAGCTATAGAGCTATATGTATGTCCACTGAAGATTTACTTTTCATGGCAAATTCATTTTACAAAAAAAGCAAGAAGGTAACTTTCGAATGTGATAAAGTAACTGGTACTAGACTAGCCGTCCCTTGGTGTAAGTAACTACAAAACTACCCAAAATATAGGAAGCAACTATTGTCAGGTGTCAGACAAGAAGCAGAGGATTATGTTCCTGGAGAGAAGAGAAATGCACACGGTTCGCCCCATAATCTTCCAGGTGTTCTGCTATAGGCCCTTTGTGGACCAAGAGGCAGGAATGTGGAGCCCAAGTGAGGCAGGATTGGAGGCTTCTGGAGTGGCTGGAATTCTAGTGCAGCGTGTTGGAGAGGAGAAAGCTGTGCAGTGAAGAGACAAAAAAAAAAAAAAAAAAAAAAATGTGCAGAGTTTTCTCAAGTCTTTAGCCAAGTGCTAAGCTGTGCATGTGTAGGTAGGGTGGAATCCCTGGGGCCTGGAAAAGCACAGCTCTGGGAAGCTGTAAGTTGCAGGGGATGCTGGCGCCACAGGGAGCTAGAAGACAGAAATTCCAGCCAGCCAGAAAGAAGACACCTCCCAGAATATCCAGGGCATTTAATCACAACCTAAGAGAGAACACGTTTTAGGAGATGGGCTACTCTAGTTCTGCCCAAATTTCAGAGCAAAGAGTAAAAGGATAAAGGCACGAGGAAATATCAAAAAGTAGGGATTTGACTGTACCAATTATGGTTATTCATGTAATGTATTACTATAAAACCATTAAAAAATATACTAAATAAAATGTGTGTCTGTGTGTGTGTGAGGGAGATCTAGAAAGATATAATCTGAAATGCTAATAATATTTACATACATATTTTCTATACAATCACAAGAAATTTCAAAAAACACTCCTTTTATGCTTTAGGGTCTTCAAAAATGTTATTCTTTCTTCTTGGAATGTTGTGTCCTCATTAGTTACTTGGAAATGCACATTCAAACCATACTATAATACAACCCCATGACCACTAGCTAAAGTTGAAAAGCCCATTAACAGTGATTGACTGTGAGATTGTTGATTCCCCGAAATGCTCATGAGCTCCTGGCATGAGCATCAAACGGTATAGCCACTGTGGAAATTGGTTTGGTAGCTGCTTAACAAGTCGAACATACACCTACTCTGTGATGCAACCATTCTACTCCCCAAAGCAATGACATACATGCCCAGAACAAGACATATGAAAAGATGTTTGTAGAAGCTTGACTCAGTAGCACAAACCTAGAAACAATGCAAATATCCAACAAGAGAATGGATAACAAATGGCTGTATACTCAAATGATAAGACATCCCTTATCATTAAATAAAAGTATGTTAATTAGATGACATAGATGAATCCCACAGCAAAACCCAACATTGTGCTGAACAAAGCCAGAAAAAAAAAGATACATTCTCTATGGTTTCCATGTATTTGACGTGCTAGAACAGGCAGAACTAATCTGGGGTGAAAGAAATCAGAATAGTGGCCATTTTTGGGAAATGAGTAGGAACTTTCTGGAATGACAAAAATGGTCTGTGTCTTGACAAGAACATGGGTTCCACGGGTGTGGACATTTGTAAAACTCCACGAACAAGAACCCTCAGATCTGAGTATTTCATTGTATGTAAAATTATCTAAATAAAAATATTAAAAGGCAAAACAAGATCACCTTAAATAATAATAAGAGATGGGCTAAATTAATGATGGTACAGTCATAGAATACTCTGTCCCCATTAAAAACAAATTGATAAATCTGTATGGGCTGATATAAAAAGGTCATTAGGTAAAAATATCAAGATATATATTGATTTCTAAAATATTATCTCATTTATGTAAAAAAATGCACACACATGCACGTATTTGTGTACACATAAAACATTTCTGGAGAAACATACCAGAAATTGCCTCCAGGAGGGAGACACTGAGCCGGGGAGTGCTGGGAGCAGAAGGCAAGAAGGAATCTTATTTTTTTTGAACTATTAAAATTGTTTACTGCATGCACATATTTAATTTGAAATTATTAACTAAATAGAAGTTTTGGTTGGGCACGGTGATTCCCACTTGTCATCTCAGCACTTTGGGAGGCTGAGGCGGATGGATCACTTGAGGTTAGGAGTTCGAGACCAGCCTGGCCAACATGGTGAAAGAGTCTCCATCAAAAGTACAAAAATTATCCAGTTGTGGTGGCGGGCACGTGTGGTCTCAGCTACTTGGGAAGCTGAGGCATGAGAATCAGTCAAGCCTGGGGAGGTGGAGGTTGCAGTGAGCCGAGATCATGCCACTGCACTCCAGCCTGGGCAACAGAGCAAGACTCTGTCTCAAATATATATATATATATATATATCTCCCACAATATCACAATATGATGAAGCATACCAGGGTTCAAGTGGGAGGAATTTTACAATTTTATATTAAATACTACGTTTCAAAGCCAATGTTTGATTCTCCTTGAATTGGCAAATTCACGTTTAGAAATTTATTTGAAGGAAATGAGAATGTTCTGTAGGGAACTATTTATAATAGCAAAAGAGTAGAGGTGATTTAAGTATCCAAAAATAGGAGTTTGTATCAATCATAGCATATTCATACAGGTATTATCATAGCCATTAAAATAATGTGGAAGAAAATGTAACAACACAAAACAGTATTCACCGATAATTTTAAACAAAATGTGTGTGTGTGTGTGTGTGTGTGTGTGTGTGCGCGCGCGCGCGCGTGGCCTGGAAGGTTATATCATTAAATGCTAATAATGTCTACGTTTTCATCTTCTGTCAGAAAAATGTAAGAAATTTCCAAAAAGCCTTCCTCGTGTCTGCCTTAGTGAGTTCTCCTTGGAGAGCTGTGTGCTCATCACTCTTCCCACGACGGGCTCTTCCGTGTTGCCCCAGTCCCAGCCTCCTTCCTCCGCAGCCAGGTCTTTTCTGGAATGGTCCCACCCTGCACCGTCCCCAGTATTATCCTCAGTCTCAGCCCTGCGACTTTTACTCACACTACTTCTCTCCATTTCTAATTCTGCAATTGGTGATTTAATGTTATATTTCCTCCATACTCTCTGAAGACTAACAGTAGTGATGGTGTCTATTTTGATCACCACTTGTATACCCAAGGGGCCATGTAATTAAAATATAGCATGTACTCGTCCACGGTGAATGAAGATACAAAAAGCTGTGTTGGCTCATTTCTGTAATCCCAACAATTTGGGAGGCTGAGACAGGAGGATCACTTGAGCCCAGAAGTCTGAGACCAGCCTGGGCAGCATAGAGAGATCCCATCTCTAATATATATATATAAAATGTGTATAATATATATTTTATATATAATTTATATATATAGTGTTTTATATATATTATATATAAATAAATAATATATGTATATAATTTTTTAAGTGGAGTTAAGGGTGGGTGGTCACACAATTACCCACACTGAAACCCAAATACGCTAAAAAAAAAAAAAAAGCAAAACCTCATTATTTTATCTGTAGCCAATCTGTCTTTCTTACACATTCTTACCATTTTAGATAGAAGGAGAGATAAATGCAATGAGATTTGTCATCCTCAGTGTGATCTTACCATTTGAACAGTGTCTTTAGGTCGCCCAGTAAAGGCACCTAAAACGGTGCCTAACACACTCAGTAAATGTTTGTTGAAGAACAGAAATTCATCTGCTTTGAGGTTTCCTCTTGCCCTTGTTAAATTCCCAGACGATGATGTGGTGAGTGAGGTGGTGGCTATGAGCCTGGCAGTGTTTGCTGATGGGTAGGGGGCATGGGTCTTGGCACTATCTCTTGTCCACAGTGGCGTCCCTTGTCCCCATGGGTGATGGGCGTCTGCTGAAACCTGTGACTGGCGGTTCCAGATTCAGCCTCTGGCAGTGCTGGGGCCAGGCCTTGCACAATGATTTATCCCATAGTGACCCTTGCTAGGTCCCCAGCCTCCTTGAGGATCTATAATGTCCTGCGTGGAGTTTCAGGCTGGAAACCTACAGCTTCAGGCTTATCTCCCTTCAGGGAAGCAGGGAAGGCCGTTGAGTCTGCCCATCATTTCCAACATGTCTTGGGAGTAACTCGGGAGTTCTGGTCCCTTCCTTTCTTGGGATTGCTTGTCTGGTCTCAGTCTCTGGCAACCACATTAGCACAGGGGTACCCAGCAGCCTCATCTTCTCATCGTGTCCCATGCCTCTGCCCAGTGGCCTTTCCCCAATCCCCAGATGTATAACTGGGATTGACGTGTTTGCTAGTTTGCAAAATCCCACCTTCGGTCCTTGTCCTGCAGGATGAGGACTATCACAGTTGGGATAATCCTGTACAAGCCTCTGAAAGTGTCTCAATAATACATCAATGATAGACTGGATTAAGAAAATGTGACATGTATACACCATGCAGTACTATGCAGTCATAAAAACGGATGAGTTCATGTCCTTTGTAGGGACATGGATGAAGCTAGAAACCATCATTCTCAGCAAACTATTGCAAGGATGAAAAACCAAACACCGCATGTTCTCACTCATAGGTGGGAATTGAACAATGAGATCACTTGAACACAGGGTGGGGAACATCACACACTGGCACGTGTTGTGGGGTGGGGAGGGGGAGGCGGGGGAGGGATAGCATTAGGAGATATACCTAATGTAAATGATGAATTAACGGGTGCAGCACACCAACATGGCACATGTATACATATGTAACAAACCTGCACGTTGTGCACATGTACCCTAGAACTTAAAGTATAATAGTAATAAAAAATAAAAAAGAAAGAAAAAGGGCTCTCCAGGATCCGGGAGTCACTGCTTAACAAACTTACATGGAAAAGAGGACCCAAGGGACACAGGGGCAGACCATGGGGAATGCAGAGGGGACCCTTTTAGTTCCCTATTCAAGGAAGAACTTGTTGCCACAGCAGCCGGGAATGTGGTCAGCAGACAATCCTATCTCCCAGCTGTCAGCCCCTGCCCAGTATGCCTCAGCTCCAGAGCTGCCTCACCTAAGAGTCCACCTCTCCTAGGACAATGGACATCCATTAGTTGAGTGCAGCAGGGGAATAACTGCCTGGCTAGTTTGGCTCAATCCAGGAAGATGCCAACATGCCATCTACATCTCCATTCCCTGTGAGATTGGTTGATGCCTCGGTGGCCCTGTTCTGAAGTTCGACATCTCTCTGTCCAATTCTGCTTCTCCCTGACTCTCTTCCACAGTTGTTGATCTCTAATAAATATCTTGCATCCCAAATTCCATCTCAGCATCTGCTTCTAGAGAACCCAAATTATGAACCTCAATCAGGAAGTAAGGCACATGACATCTGCTTCCAACTTCCTTTGCCCCATCCCCTCTACGCTGAGGCTCCAGAGAAGTTGGGACACCAGCATCTTGTCACCTACTTTCCTCATCTGTTGACTCCTTTCTTCCTTCATCCCCTGGGAAGCTCTCAGAGATCAGTTCTTCTCGCTCTGCCTGTGCCTCTGATACATCCTCTGTGCCATATCTTCCCGCTTTCTGAAGTGACATTAGCCACCTTCTCCTTTCTCCGACTGTTCTTTGTGGGCCTCTCATGCTTCTGTGCATTGTATGACAGAGCCACTCTTAGCTCTATTCTGAACTCACTTCACAGATGTTTCCATAGCAAAAAGCCTTGGAAGAGAGAGATGGTATTTCCTTGCAGAGAAAAGAGAAGGTTTGCTAACAGCCTTGCAAAGCAGTGAGAATGTCTCTTTGGAGCAGAGTGCAGAGTGGCTTAATGTCCATAAAATATATGTGGATTCTTCTCCTGTAAGGGAACCTGCTGCATGTGCCTGTCTGTGTTGCCCTGTGGGACTTGAGGGCCAAGGATATTGATGCAAATAGGTGAATGCTTAGCTGTTTGCTGCGCTATGAATAATAAAGTCTTGTTTTTGTTTTTTGAGCCAGAGTCTGTCACTGTCACCTAGGTCGGAGTGCACTCATGTGATCTGGACTCGCTGCAACCTCTGCCTCCTGGGCTCACGCGACCCTCACACCCCAGTCTCTCAAGTAGCTGGAATCACAGGCATGTGCCATCACACCCAGCTAATTTTTGTATTTTTGTGTAGAGGCGGGGTTTCGCCATGGTGTCCAGGCTGGTCTTGAACTCCTGGGCTTTCAAGTGATCTACAGGCCTCGGCCTCCCAAAGTGCTGGGATTACAGGTGTGAGTCTCTGCATCTGGCTAACAAAGTCTTTGGTTTCTGACCCAGGAATCTTGTGTCTTCTGCTACCATCCATGCAACTGTGACAGTTTAACTTGTCAGGTTGTACATAGGGCAGGATCTCAGAGCCCTCACGTTCTGGACAACTCTGATGGATGCCCAGATTCTCAGCATTTTTGGACATAAGCACTGAGCACCTGCTTCACCAAGTGTGGACACACTGTTCTTCACAATTTCTTCAGTCTTGCACTTCATTGTATTTATTATGCTTCTATTTAACCCCTCACTTGAGCGTGCAGTCGTCATTTTATGGTATCTGGTACTGAATGTTGGTCTCAATTTTTCTCTCTCTTAGCTCAAGGAGTCTTCGTATTTGTTAGGGGCAAACTGCCATTCCAGGATGGACGTCACTTGTGCGTGACTCTTGCAGGCAGCACTCCACCTGAGGGCTTCAGTCAAATAGTAGCATTTCAGAGGAGGATTATGCTGAGGGGAAACAATGGCAGCTCTGTCAGCTCCTTGATCCAGTAATAAATCCAACAGTGTTTTCAGGACTCTGCCAGCATTGGTCAAAAGGAGAATATCTCAAAAGGATGTAGAGTCTAGGAGGATTTGTCTGAATCTCATAATTAGAACATGCTCACTAAGAAGTTACTGAATTAATAAGTATACCAAAGCCAAGTATTGGTCTTTAGAAATAAAACAATTATAGTCTCAACAATTTCCTAGTGTATAAACAGAAAAAAATAAAGGCAGTTCTAAAGGAAAATCAAACTTCAGTCTAAAAGCGTGTGTAAATTGACAAATAATCAATGAACTCTAGGATAACTGTAAGGGAAAATAAAGATACAACTAATCTGTGTTGTCTCATAAAGCACTAAAAAGTTATAACAACACCTGGGCTGCCATTGGTTTCTGTTTCTTTTTTACCTTCTGTTTCTTTAATCGTATTGAAAATTGTATCATTTTTATTTTATGTTAACACTAGTAGTTTGACTTTTAATGACATGTCTTTTAAGTAATCAAAAATGATCATAAATTAATGGATTATATGGATGTGTTTCTGAATATTTTTGTAGTGAGAAGTTTTTATTAAGTTGTGGGATTAGACAGGCTAGTGAAAGAACTGTGTATAGAAATCAGCTTTAAAAATAAATACAATGAAGGAAGAAGGGGAATGGTTATTATATTTTACTTAAAAATGAACTATTATAACACACAAACTTTCTAGCATGAAATGTATTGTTGATGATACAATTGGGACCTAATTACCTTATCTGTGACTGAACAGTTTTCTTTTGTAAACCTTTCCTGCTTAACAGCTTTTCCAAAGGCTGTTTCTTGGAGAACACTCTTTAGATAGAGGGTATGTTTTTTCCCAATCCCTGGCAAAAGGGGTATAGTGTTTTAGAAGATAAAATCCCCCACAGTAATCCATATTCAACCTACAGAGGAGAAGAGATGCAATAGATGCATTGAACAAAGGAGAAACAGATGTTAGAACATTTACTTTCCTTTTCCATTAAGTTATGTGTTCAGACACAGGTTAGAAGTCATACATGCAGTACCAATTCTCATGGCATGAAAGCTTTGCTAGGTCAAGTCTTTATCTCCAGGCACCTCTGTGTAGCTTGGTTTCTCTTAGATAAACCGAGTGGAGGAAGAGCTGAACTCTGTGTGTGTGTGTGTGTGTGTGTATGTGTGTGTGTGTGTGTGTGTGTGTGTGCGTGTGTGTGTGTGTGTGTGTGTCTGTGAGAGTGCTGAGGTGTGGAGGGATCTTCCCCACAGATATGAAACCAGATGGAAGGACTCTTTCATATGATCACTTTTTAAAGCATTCTTCTGTGAAGAAATGAAGGGGCACATGAGTACCCCTTTCAAAATCACCTGAGTACAAAATACCAAACAGCAGAAAAATGAAAGTTATCCAACAAGCCAGTCACTACTGCCAAAAAGTAAAATAGTAATAATAATAATAATAATAAAAGGTCAAAAAGGTCAATTAGCATGGATCTCACAAGTAAACCCCAAATTCTAATTAAATTTATGAGTTTAACATATAATAGGTCAAAATTCTTGAAAAATTAAAGTAGGTATGGTGCTGCCCTTGAGAGGTGCCTGGCTGCTTTATTTAATCAACATATCAAATGAAAGTGAAGAACTATGGAACACAGAGGTGATAGAAGCCCTGGTGGTCAGCCAAGCAAGGGGATCTTCCCATGTGCTCTTGGGCACGAAACCCAGCTCCCTCCCACAAGGTCCAAGCAGCCTGATTTCCCACCGCCACCTCTGCTTGCTGGGATGAATAAGTTAGACAGGGAGGATGTGTACGCAACGCCAGGATGAAAGAAAAAGATAGTAGTGTTTCTTATGTTGTCTCTTCTATACTTTCATTGTAGCTTCTCTCTCTCTCCCCCACATCTCATTGGTAAACATGCACATACATGCATATGTATGTATGTATGTAGGTATGTATATAAGTATGCACACAGAGATTTATAGTAATGTAGTATCTATACTATATATAAATATGGTGTACCTGGGCTTTTCAGTTACAAAATATTTTCACATGCTTAAAAAATATATTTCTGCAGATACTTGATTGGGAAAATAATTCAGATACTAGTTTATTTGCTATTTATAATTTGCCTGCTAATAAGAGCAAAAAACACACAAGCATGTTACACAGCATAAAATACTTTGCAATAAGTCTGAAAATAATAAGACAGAATGAAAGGAAGAGGAAAATTTGTATCAGATAAACAGGACTAGGGATGTAAAAAAGATTGAGTACAAAATTTAATTGCCAAGTATTCTAAGGTTTTAAAATTCTCAGTGCCTAATGAAAGGAAATCATGGGAAATAATTGGTTATAATTTCCAGACAGAGAACTGAGACACAGGATGATTAAGAGATATTTTAAGATCACATGACCAGAAGGTATGCGACTCAACTCAAATGTGAGTCTCCAGATTGCTAAATTTGTGCCTTTTCCACCATAACTCGGTAAGATAGTACTCAATGCTCAACAACTAACTACTAGTTTAGATGAGTCTAGTCCACTAAAAAGAGCAACCAGCTCAGTTTAGCACAATCATTCCAGTCAATTAGAATATCTTCTAGCTCAAAGACAATCTTTATACAATCGAGTTGGCCAGAGTAATTGGTATTGATTATAACAGTGGCCAAAATAGTCATTGGGTTGGCACAGCCACATTCTGATTAGTGATTGGTGAATAAACAAAGACAATATATCTACACTGAGGAACATTTAAGTGTTGTTTAATGTCAAGAAATGCTTCACCTCTCAGCTTTTCAGATGACCAGACATCTACTGAAACATTCATTACCAGGAAAGGCCAGTCAACTCCAGCCACCTGCCTAGTAGACAGATGATTGTCTCCCAAGAGCGCCACTAAATGTGGTTAGTACAACATAGATGCACTGGTGTACCCATGCATAGAGAACATCCTATTGTGGCATGCAAGTCCATTGTGCTGAGACTGTTAAACTATGAGTGATAGGCACCTGCCGGTGCCAAACACATCAGCTTGCCACTTGGGCATGGCCTGACATGCTTTGGCTTGGAAAACCAAAGCACAAAAGACTTAACTCATTTGCCGAAAGGCCAAAAACATTTTTTTCTGAGATGAACAACACCAAGGTAGGCTTCAGGCTCATTCTCTTCTACACCAATCACTGCACAAACCACACACTCTCTCCATAGCTTCTGACAGGTTTCCACCAGGGATGATTTATCACTGACAACACTCATTCTCCAGTTCTCAAAGTACTTCCCTAGGCTTGTAACAGACAACCAACTTCGTATTCGCACTCCTAACTCAACTATCTTTCTATGTCTCTCCATATCTTTCAATTAACTCTAGCTGAACTCCTCCCAGAGGAACTGGCTTAAACTGATTTGGGAGAGAACCATTTTTTCCCTTAAAGTATGTGTTTATTCCTAGCTCACTAGAAGTCAATTCTTATTTGGTTTATTATTTTGTTTATCACAGACTGGAAGGAGTCCTTACATGTATGAAACCAATTTCTCCTGGACGTGGAAACCATCCTTTTTAAGTGGCAGCTACCATAAAGAGTTTCAGCTGCCATCATTATTCTGACTGGGAGTTCAGTTTGTTTTAAAACTTTTTTCTTTTCATCTTTTAGGAATGTAATGATTTTTATAATCTACAGGAATACTTCGACTCATTCATTGTGCACTTTTTTATTGATGTTATTTATAATACTGAAAGTCCAATTCTATTCCTCTTTTATCTTAAAAATAATTCAAATTTATTTTTGTAGTATATATTAAAAACACTGAAAAATGATTATTTTAATACATGAAAGGTTTACTTCAAGAGGCTATTTATGTTTTAAATTAGTAATAGTTTATTTAATAATCTTGTGTTAACTTTATTAAAAAATAAATTCCACGTCCCTGCGAAGGACATTAACTCATCCTTTTTTATGCTATTCCATGGTGTATATATGCCACATTTTCTTTAGCCAAGTCTTTGCTATTGTGAATAGTGTTGCAATAAACATACATGTGCAAATGTCTTTAAAATAGAATGATTTATAATCCTTTGGGAATATATCCAGTAAGGAGATTGCTGGGTCAAATAATATTTGTGGTTCTAGATCCTTGAGGAATTGACACACTGTCTTCCACAATGGTTGACCTAATTTACACTCCCACCAACAGTGTAAAAGCATTCCTATTTCTTTATATCTCCAGAAACTGTCATTTCCTGACTTTTTAATGATCACCATTCTGACTGGCATGAGATGGTATCTCACTGTGGTTTTGATTTGCATTTCTCTAATGACCAGTGATGATTAGCTTTTTTTCATATGTTTATTGGCCATGTAAGTGTCTTCTTTTGAGAAGTGTCTGTTCATACCATTCACCTACTCTCTGAGGTTTTTTTTTTCTTGTAAATTTGTTCAAGTTCCCTGTAGTTTCAGAATATTAGCCCTTTGTCAGATGGATAGATTGCAAACATTTTCTCCATGGATGAAGCTGGAAACCATAATTCCCAGCAAACTAACACAGAAACAGAAAACCAAACATCTCATGCTCTCACTCATAAGTGGAAGTTGAACAATGAGAACACATTGACACAGGAAGGGTAACATCACACAACAGGGCCTGTCAGGGGGTGGGGGATTAGGGGAGGGATAGCATTAGGAGAAATACATAATGTAGATGATAGTTTGATGGGTGCAGCAAACCACCATGGCACGTGTATACCTATGTAACAAACCTGCACGTTCTACACACATACTCCAGAACTTAAAGAATAATAATTTTAAAAACTCTATTGTTAAAGTACTTATACCAATTTACCCAGTAATTCTTGCTCTCTCTTTCTCTCTCAATATGCCTTTACTTCTCTCTCCTAATCTGTCTCTCTCAGTCCCTCTCTGCCTGTCTCTCCCAATCTCTCTCTGCCTGCCTCCCTCTCTCTTCCTGCCTAAATCTCTCTCTCTCTCAATACATCTTTATCTCTCTTTCTTAATGTATGCCTCAGTGTTTCTTTCTCTTTCAGTATTTGTCTCTCTGTGTTTCTCTCTCCTCTCTCTGTCTCCATGTTCTCTATTTCCGGAGCAATATTGAGTTTCCTGCACAGAGAAGCACGTTTGCAACTTCTCTCCTGACAGGTCTGGAAGGTGTAGTTGTGGGCATCGTTCTTGGAAGTTTTGGCTCCACGCTTCACCTTAAAGCTATTTCAGTGACTCTGAAAACTACACAATACTATTCTAATAAATGTATTTATTTTGCAGAAGTCGTCAGAATCAGCATCTATTGCTTGCCAATAAGGACTCTAACCAGTAATTCCTTCTTTAGAGAAGAGGTTCCTAAACTCTCTGACTCTCAGTGCCTCAGTTGTTTTGTTTTTTTTTCCCCTAGCATGCCCAGGCCAAAACAACTACCTAACGGCATATTTTATTAAATACTTATTTGTACTTAATACTTGATAAAGTTTGACTGTGTGTCACTCAAATCTCATCTTGAATTGCAGCCCCCAAATCCCCATGTGTTGTGGGAGGGACCTGATGTGAGGTAACTGAATCATGAGGATGGGTCTTTCCCATGCTGTTCTCATGGTAGTGAATAAGTCTCACAAGATCTGATGGTTTTATAAAGGAAAGTTCCCCTACACATGCCCTCTTGCCTGCTGCCAGGTAAGATGTGCCTTTGCTCTTCCTTTGTCTTTTGACATAATTGTGAGACCTCACCAATCATGTGGAGCTGTGAGTCCTTTAAAATGCTTTCCTTTATAAATTACCCGGTCTTGGGTATGTCTTTATGAGCAGCATGAGAACTGACGAATACAGTAAATTGGTACCGGGTAGTGGGGTACTGCTATAAAGATACCTGAAAATGTGGAAGCGACTCTGGAACTGGGTAACAGACAGTGGCTGGAACAGTTTAGAGGGCTCAGAAGAAGATAGGAAAATGTGGGAAATTGTGGAACTTCCTAGAGACTTGTTGAATGGCTTTGATCAAAATACTCACGAAGCGCTTTCCATGTACCAAACATAAGCTCCATAGCATGACCTAATTCAGTCCTCACCACAGCCTTGAGTTGGCACCCTCATTACATGCATGAAAGATGACATTGCTGGATTTGTGTACTGTTGTAATCTCAGCATCCGGTGGAGGGCCTGGCACATAGTAGATGCTTAGTATTTCTTGAAAGAAAAAATAAATAACTTTTACAAACAAAGCAACTGTGGCCGTAGAGAGATCAAATAATTGCCAAAGATCATGAAACTGGTAAGTAGAAGAGCATCTCAGCCTTCCCTCTGCAAAGCTGCTGGTAAAAATGTCTTTGATTGAGCTTCTCCATGTTGGTTGTGGGCCACCCACTTGACTTGTTCTAAGCTTTCAAGGTCACTGCTTCCATTTTTAAGGCTGAGTACCCCTTTTATGAGGTGTTTTAGGATTTCACCTACAGTCTCACTCCCACCTCCATGTATTGTAGAAGATCAATCCTGCTCTTTGTAAGTGACATTAGGGCAATTGATCCAGAACCAAAGGTTTATTTGAACTGCTGAGTCAAGTGCTGCCATCTTCAGGAAGAGAAACCAAACCCACCTGTCTCCCATCTTCCTCTTTTGTTCTTTCTTAAGAATTCTGGGAACAATAATTCAAGGAAATCATTTCTTATTTTTTTACTGATTTTAGCCTTTTCACAGGTAACAGATTATTTCCTTGGACTATCAGTTGCAAGATTCTTGAAAAAAGAGCAAATATTCACATGTATCTGGGAGTGCCGTTGGGTAATATTTGTGAAATGACTGTGTTGAGGGACGTTTCATGTGTACTTGAAAACATAAACATGTGGACAATCCTGCTTTCCATACATGTCTTGCAAACATTAACTCCTTGTTAAAATGTTCACCGCTGAGATTAAAGATTCCTTGTTATTTAAAAGAATTACAGCCCCCTTTCACCCAGATAATGAAAGCACATCACCTCATAAGCCTGTTAAAAATGATATAGACAAAGTATTGAAAATGCTCTGCAGGGAATGGCCTTATGCTGGCCCCTTTAGGGATGATCGAGATGAACTAATAGGTTTCTTTTATGTCTAATTTATATGATTCTAATTATGGCTTCCTTTTCATTCCTGTGGTTGTTCTCATCTGCCCACACAAATGTGCTGCACTTGTGACCCAGCGAATCTTCCTCCACTCCACCATAGCAACTTTCTCTGGGGACTTTTCTCAGTGTTTGATGTCAACCCTTTCAGGAAACTACTTGTAAACTGCAGACTTCTCTGAAGCATCGTTGTACATGTAACAGAGAAGGAAGAAAGCCCAGGTAGAACTCTTTTTCTGTGATGTACATTTAAAACCGTATTATGGGTAAATAGAGGGAATGATACAGAACCTAGGGCCAAAGGAATGTGTTGATTTCTCCATGGAATCCATGATTCTCTTCATTGGTCCTGACTGGATGTGATGTATCACATTCACATGAATGTTTATGAAATCATCTATTATTATTGCAGCAAGGATGGAATATATGCTGGATCTAAGACATTTGGTGGCCTTTTGCCTCCTATTGAAATTCATGAAACTTCAAAATGATTTGAAGAATGGTGCCAGAAAGAACCACACAAACCACAGTGTTCTCTGGCTTGCGCATGGATTGGGGCAAGTGTGTGGGGAAATCATGGGCAAATTTGAAATTCTCTTAGGGTAGAGAAGCTCAGCCCAAGATACCACACTTGGAAGAGAGCTTCTCAGGCTTGGGCACTTCACTTTTCACTTCTCTGTAATCAAACAGCAAGAAGAGAACAGAGCGGACAGATAAAAAAGCTGACATCAGGTTGCACCCTTCCCAGGTGTGCAATGTCCCAGACACCAGATCCCTGGAAATGTGTTTCTCTGCGCTCTCCAGGGCCTTGTGGGAAAGCCATGATGTAGGAGGAAGGAAGGAAGGAAGGAAGGAAGGAAGGAAGGAAGGAAGGAAGGAAGGAAGGAAGGAAGGAAGAAAAGGAAGGAAGAGGACGAAGGAAGGAAGGAAGGAAGGAAGGGAAGAAGGAAGAAAGGAAGAAAGCAAGGAAGGAAGGAAGGGAAGAAGGAAGGAAGGAAGGAAGGAAGGAAAGAAGGAAGGAAGGAAGGAAGGAAGGAAGGAAGGAAGGAAGGAAGGAAGGATGGAAGGAAGGAAGGAAGGGGCAGGGACTGAGCGAAGTGGTGCACATTCTAGCAGTGGGTTCACCTTGTCATTGTCCCATGTTTAACTCAGTGGAGTTTTAAAATCCATTGTTAAGGTGGCCACATGTATCTTTTACCTGCATTGTCTTTGTTTTTATTTATCCTGTATAGTACTGTTTCCTTTATTTTCTCCTCAGAGATTCCATCATGTCTTACTGTGTTTGATTTTCTCGAAAGATTTGAGTAGTGAGGGTGGTGGTGGTGGGCTGGCAGAAACAAGTATACAGCCTTGAAAATCCACACTAATCAAACAATTTTCCTATGTTGTTTGCATTTTTTGGTTAATAGCAGATGAAATGGTCTCACCAGGAAATCTTTACATGCACTATTTCATCACTGAAGATTTTTAAAATACTCTCCTGAATGATGTACATTTTATTACATAAGGACTCTACATCCAAATGGATATTTTTGTGTAAAGCATACCCTGACTTACTGAAAAAAGAAAGGAAACAAAACGCTCCCACAAAATATTAAGTGTGTTTTAAGTGTGGCCTGGTTGCTTTGCCCATTAAAGCAGTCTGTCTCAGCAACAAAAGATGGAATCAACACAGAATAGAATTGGAATTATGCATGTCATTTATAATGAACCTCATTATACAAGGAGGTTTAATTCTATTATGAAGTGCTGCAGTTTGCAATCTTATTGCTATTCAGCTTTGAACAATGACAAAGAAAAAAATTCCCCACCCCATGTCAGAGCTAATCCTTTTTAATGCTCACCATTTTGTATTGTTTATATATTTTCCTTAAAGAGAATTTTCCTGCCATGTTTATTCCAGTCAGCAGTGTGCCCCCTTCACCTTACCCATGTGCAGTGTCTCATTTTCAGTTTTCTTAAGAAAAACTAAAGGATTCCATACATTGTTTTGCTTCTGAGAAGTAATGACACAATGGCTACCACCACAGTTTAATCTGACATTATATTTATAAACAAGAAGGTATATTTACCATCCTGTATAAGCCTCTAATTCCATCAGGGGCATTTATGTGTCCCTTCTTGACAGAATTATAGCTCAGTGGGCATTATTTGGCCCAATGCTCCATCGTGGCTGTGTGCATGGCTCCTAGGTTTAATAAGACTATTTACCATCAAATCCTTTTTCTACACATTTTTATTACTCAACAATAAATACAGAGGTGAGGTTCTGTTTGGTGTGTGCATATTTTGAGGCATTTTGGGGCCATTATTTTTAAGCACCGACTCATAAATTCAGAATATTGTTTTAAATGCTTGAGCATTTCATCCTGGTGTGGCCGTCATTTTCAATATAACACCCTGGAGACTACACATGTCTACTCAGAATTGTTTACCTCGGGTGTTTGTTAATGTCATTTGTTTATCTGCACCAAGAAGAGTGCTATATTAGGGCTTGTGAAAACATTGAAGAGATATAGAAAAAATAATCTTTGTTCTAGAAGGTAAATTTGTTGGTTGTGTGTTTAAGGAAATAAAGTATTTGTATGTAAATCTAATGCAAGAAGACTTCAAAAGCCACAATTACCTGGGGGTTAATAGATGAACAGTGAACCAGATTTCTCCTGTTCTTTCTCTCACGTTTTCTTCCCTTCTTGCCTTCTCCCTTTTTTTCTTCCTTCCACAAAGTCTGTGAGAGATGGGTTGAGATTCCAGCTCCATCATTTACTAGCTGTGTTTGACTTTGGACAAGGTATTTAAAATCTCTAAGCTTCATTCTCTTCAGCTGTGGAATAAAGACAGTAATAGTTCCTACTTCCTGTGTATGTTGTTACAATTTCATTTATATGAGCTGTGTATATAAATCACAGTGCTTGGTGCATAATAACCACTCAATAAATGTTAGCTATTATTTACATTACCTCTTTTTCCACTGATTTTCATTTTAATGAAATAAATAAAGGTATTGAATTGAATCCTGTATTTCTGATAAACAAAAAAAGGAAACAATGTGTTACAGAGTTTGTATCTGAACCATTTTGCAACAGTCAACAGAGACAAATTAGAGGCCAGTTTGGAGGCTAGCCAACAATAGCTGATCTACTGTAACCTTTGCAACCACCGCCCCCCTGAAAAAATGTATAAAAGCACTGGAGTATATTAGGTAATAAAAAGAAATGAATTACGAACACATGCCACAACATGTGTGAACCTTGAACACATTATGCTGAGTGAAAGAAGCCAGTCACAAAAGGTCACAGATTGTATGATCCCATTTATGTGAAATGCCTAGAATAGGCAAATTCACAGGCAGAAAGTAGATTCTTGGTTGCCAAGGGATGAGGGAGAGGGCATTTGCAGAGTGACTGGTAGGGGTACGGATTTTATTGATGTGGTGATGAAAATTAGACAGTTGTGATGGTTACATGACTCTGAATATACTAGGAACCACAAATTGTGCACTTAAAAAGAGTGAATTTTATGGCACATGAATTATATCTCAATAAAGCTGTTATAGAAAATACATATCAGACAGAACAGGGTCAAGTTCAGAATTCTGAGACTCTCACCAGAGATTTTACCATGGTTGGATAACTAATGAATTATTTAATGCTATTTTGTGGGATTTATTCAACAGAAATAAATCCAAATAAGCATCCAACACAAACACACATGCATGCCCAAAGACTCACAAGGATATGTGATGTGGTGATATTTCTGAAAATGCAGAATGTATCTGATGACCCAAGGCTGATGTCACTGGAGTAGAGCAGTGAACTCAGCTGAGGAGTGGCCAACGATTCCTGCTCACCCTTCTCTCAGAAACTACCTTTCACCTGCATTTGCTAGTGAAAAGCTCCCTATAAAGCAAGATATCTAAATATAATTACAATCATGATGGTTTAGTGCATTTTGAGATGTGAATTATCATCGTAAAGTGCTGAGGATGGTGGTAAATGAGAAGCAGCAGCAAAGGTACCTATGAGCCCACTTCTGAAAAAAAGTACTGGTTAGTGCCACAGGAAAACAAAAGGAAATTAAAGGTCAAATAAAATTGGAAAGAAAAGAGCAACATTGGCCAGGCGTGGGGGCTCACTCCTGTAATCCCAGCACTTTGGGAGGCCGAGGCGGGTGGATCACTTGAGGTCAGGAGTTCTAGACCAGCCTTGCCAACATAGTGAAACCCTGTCTCTATTAAACATACAAAAATTAGCCAGGCGTCGTGGTGCATGCCTGTAATCCCAGCTACTCAGGAGGCTGAGGCAGAAACACCTCTTGAACCCAGAAGGTGGAGGTTGCAGTGAACTGAGATTGTGCCACTGCACTCTAGCCTGGGTGATAGGGTGAGATTCCATCCCCCTCCCCCCAAAAAAGAACAACATTATCGTGATTGACAAACGATATGAATATCTACATAGAAAATCCTTAATAAATATAAAACTTTTCAGATTCACGGGAGAGTCTACAAGTTTCCCAGGTATAATTTCAAAATACAGCAACACCAAAATTTTACACAACGAAATTTAAAAGAATGTTTTAAATGACACCCAGAATATAAATTATTCAGTCTTATGGGCTGAATGGTGTCCCTAGAAAAATTCCCATATGGAAGACCTAAACCCAGTATCTCAGCATGTGACTTTGTTTAGAGATAAGACCTTTAGAGAGGTGATTCAGTTAGAGTGAAGGTTATTAGCATGGCCCCTAATGCAATACTACCGACGTCCTTACAAGAAGAGGAAACTGTAACACACCCAGACAGAGGGAAGATGACGTGAAGACACAGAGAAAACACAGCCACCTGCAAGCCAAGGGGAGAGATCCAAAACAGATCTTACCCTCAGCCTCAGAAGGAACCAGTTCTGCTGACACCTTGATCTTTCAGACTCCGGCGCGGTGAGATGATCAGCATCTGTGGTTGAAGCCTCCTGGTCTATGTGGTTTTGCTATGGCAGCTCTAGCAAATGAATACACTAAGAAAAAAACTTAAATGTGCAAGTCCTTTGTGCAGAAAATAATATTTTATTAAAACACGTAAGAATACACCATGACCATAGAGAGGACTTTTAAAGATATTCAAGACACTGATCCTAAAATGTACAGTCCATTAAAGGGTTGAAAACTAGCAAGAACACAAGAAGGGCTCACTGGTGGGGTGCTTTCATCTATAAAAACACTTAAAAACCCAGGAGGAATTGGTGACAATATTTAAATAATTGTGAACGTTCCTTTTAAATATAATGAACTTAAATAATCTAGATTGCAAAAACCAATTTAAAAAGACATTTATTTAATAATGAAATGTCACCGCAAACATCTGTTGATAGTGTGTAAAAACCTGAACAGCCCAGGATGTCTTTTGACGGCACAAGAATCAACATAAATAATTTGCATTTGTAAAGGAAAAGCAATGAATGTTTTCAACAACAAAATAATATGTGCCTTATTATGACTTCTGGTATAAATATTAAATGCAAATGTTGTTCACAACTTTTATCATTAAAAGTGGGACATGCCAAATTTTTATTTATTTCATCATAACAGTCACATACAGTTTATTTTTATGGTTCAAATAAAGAATACTTATAATCAATAAGGTGAAAATTAAGATAACATTATGAATCATTTAGTTCTTATAAAGCATTTGAAAAACAAAAATTCTTGAAAACCAAAAGGGTGCTGATGAAGCAAAAGAAAATACTTAGAATGTGCCACCATAATTTTAAACACTGTTCAATATTTAGCAAATATTGAGCATTTTATAATGGACACTGGGGGCAGGGAGGGGGGCCAGAGGGCTGAGGGTTGGGAAGTTTCATATTGGATACAGTGTTCAATATTTGAGTGATGGCTACACCGAGACCAGTCCCCATCATCGTGCAAAATACCTGTGCAACAAATATGCAAAAGTACCCCTGAATTTACAATACAAATAAATAAATAAAAAAGAAAATATTGAGCATTTTGGACACTAAATATTAAACAGAACTTTAAAAAGATTAATGTCACACTGGACATTATTTTGAAAATTAGATTTTTGAGTATCACAAGAATTTTATCTATTCAAATAAAATAGTAACTTTTTGAAAAAACTTAAAAATCAGGGCACTAAAATTTCAATTACTATTTTTGATAAGTATTTCACATCAAGATGTTTTAATAATTCACTGGAAAGTTAAAATGCCATATTTCCGAAGTTAGCAATGTATTTTGATGATCTCAGGGAGCTGAAAGGAATGTCATATGAAAAACATTAGACCTTATTTTTGGTATATGAGAAAAATATTTTATTTTCTATTCTATTTGAAACTTAGGGGATTATATAGTAGGTGAATATATCTAGAAAAAAGTATTTTAAAGAGAAAGATTTACAATGAAATCTGGTTAGGTTTTGCGCAAATTACATTAGGATAAATCTGTGGAGAAAGTCTGAAGTTTTAGTCAAAATTTAGAAATATTTGTACATATTTAAATGTGGCAACATCTAAGTCATGATACCCACCTATGGGTGTGCTATAAACAATATAAATTGAGTAAAACACTTTACCCTTTAGATAGATGATGGAAGGATAGATAGACAGAGGATAGATAGATAATAGATGTATAGATGATAAATAGAAAGGTAGATAGAAAACAGATAGATACGATAGATAAGAGATGGATAGGTAATAGATAGATAGATAATAGAGGGAGGGATCGATTGACAGATGGACAGATGATAGGTGGAGAGAAAGGGATAGACAACATGATAGCTGGATAGATGATAGTTGGAGAGATGAAAAGATTATGGCTAGATAAGAAATAAAAAGGGACAGATAGATGATAGATGGCTAGATGATAGATGGAGAGATTGATAAACAGATGTTAGGCAGATAGATGAGACAGAGACAGATGACGGATAGATGATAGATGGATAGATAGAAGATGGATAGATGTCAGATGGAGAGATAAACAGATTAACGGAGAGATGGATAGACAGGTGATAGACAGATGACAGATGGAGAGACAGACAGACAGACAGACAGAGCCACATCACACTGCCCTGGGAGTTGAGGAACCAGGAGAGCTGAGACTGAAAGTTGAGTCCCTGGTGGCCTGAGTTCGGTCTTTTGATTTCTTCACTAGGTCAAGTTGACTTTGCACACAGATTTCTCCCAAAAGGTTCACTCAGGAAGGTGGACAAGGGTCTTCTTTCTGCCTTTGGTGTTCCCTCACTTTTGTGTTACACTGCCCTGTCTTAGGGGTTTGCATTTTGTAGGGGAAATTGGGACTCGCATGTCACTCTGTGTCAGCCGAGATCGCCCCCAGGAAACAAACGGCTTACTCACAAACGACCGTCGTGTGGAAAGTGGGTGGGGGGCTAGCGACTGCAGAACGCCTCCACGGTCCCTGGACGGGCAGGTGAAGAGGAGGCGTGGCTTCCAGCACCTGAGGAGGGCAACTCTCTAGAGGCTGAGAGGAGCCGGGGTCTGCAGTGAAGGCCAACCAGGAGTGGCAGGTGAGGAGCCAGGAACTCCTCCTCCAGTCTCGCCCCGCCCTCTCTGATCGCCTGATCTTCATTGGCTGAATCAACGGGCAAGCTCATTTTTACCTGTGAAGGGAAGAGATGGTGGGATTTACAAAACCCTTTCCCAGCTCAAAACAATTACGAAAATGTTCCATGAACCGAGAAGTGTGAATGACTGACACCTCTGAGCCTGAGATCCAAACAAACCAAATCCTTGTCTTTTGCAGCCGTGTCTTCTGGGGGAATAACACCTATTTTGAATGTCAGAAGCGGAATATTTCTCTGGGCATCTCTGAGATAAAATCTTAATTTCCTCAAGGCAGTTGTGTATTTGAGATGACTACAGAGACCATCTCATAAATGACAATGAAAAGAACGCAACACGTTTGTATTCATGTATTTTTCAATATATTTCTCCTATTTCCCTTGCACAGGAGAAAACCGAGCTAGAAATAAATAAGACAAATTAACATCAGTTTCATCCAGGTAATGGTGTTGTGGGAAGTTCTTACTTTTGTCTTTCATATTTTTCTTTCTTTCTAAAATGTTCACAATAATTATTATTTGCTTTTATAATAAGGAAAAAAAATCCCAGCCTTTTCCCAAAGTTGTCATAATCATATGGGGTGAAAGAAAACTAGAGTTGGAGAAGTTATACTTGGGAAAAATGAGGTAAGCCTAAGAGCCACATTACGCATCACTACCCTAGATACTCAGAATTTTTTTTCCTTGATACATTTTTATCTTTAGATGCACATAATTATATTAGATTAGCTTTATGCAGAATCACATTTTAAAAATTCTGTTATAGCCTTACCTTTTATTGAATGTTGTTACTCTTAGACAATTTATGAGACTTCACATGCATATGTTAAAAGATACCTTATAAAATAAAATTACTCTTTTCTTAGAACATCTGTCTCCCTTATGTGGCAGTTATTGGGCAATTTCCTGGGAAATGTTTTATTAAAACAGGGGGAAGAAAAGAAATCTCAAGATAAACTGTGGAAATTATGGCGTATAAGGCATGATTAAGAGATGGTGTCCCCTGTAACAGGCAGATTCTGAAGTGACTTTTTCTTTAAGTTTCCATGCCTTTATGCAAATAACTAGAGCCCACTTTTTGCCTCAGTTTCTCAGGATGTGAGATTAAGTTGAGTACAACATGTTCTAAGACAGTCATGAGCATGAGCTAATATTTGGAAATTTTAAAACGTTATGATATCCACTTTCCTTCAAAAACTGTCAGTTAAATTGATATTTTCTTCAAGACAGCATAAGAGGTGCCAAATTGAAAGTCGGTTTCTGCAAGAAACGGCTCTGGATCCTCCAGCTTTCATGCTATTTGACAGGAATTAGAGCAGCGACCCAGAAGCTCAGCATTTGGGGGAACCAAGTGGCCTGGGCTGCAGCTGTTGTTAAATACTCTTTCTTTTTCTCAATTTCCCCCCAGCATCCTACTTTTTCTTTTAACTTGTATTTTAAGTTCAGGGATACAAGTGCAGGTTTGTTACACAGAAAAACTCGTGTCATGGGGGTTTGTTGTACAGATTATTTCATCACCCAGGTATTCAGCCCAGTACCCATTAGTTATTTTTCCTGATTTTCTCCCTCCTCCCACCCCAGCAGACACATAGACCCATGGAACAGAATAGACAACCCAGAAATAAGACTGCGCACCTACAACCATCTGATCGTCAATAAATCTGACGAAAACAAGCAATGGGGAAAGGATTCCCTATTAAATAAATGGTGCTGGGAGAAGTGGTGAGCCACATACAGAAGGTTGAAGCTGGAACCTTTCCTTATACCATATACAAAATTAACTCAAGATGGATTAAAGACTTAAATGTAAAACCCAAAACTATAAAAACCGTGGAAGACAACCTCGGGCAATACCATTCAGGACGTAGACACAGGCAAATATTTCATCATAAAGATGCCGAGAGCAATTGCAACAAAAGCACAAATTGACAAATGGGATCCAATTAAACTAAAGAGCTTGTTCTCATTCTTTTTGTCTTTTTTTTTCTCTTCCTCTTGCTTTACTTTTTATTTATTATTACAATTTAATGACATCAAAGTGCAAAATAATTATAGTATTTAATATGCCTATTTTTCAGATTTGTTAGAAACAAGAATGCTTAATAAGTTTAGAGTCTGAACAAAAAAGCAAAATTTTTTCCTATTATTCCTCACATGCTATGTGATCTTGAGTACTAGCCATATCTTCTCCGTAGTAATATTATTAGTAGGAGGAGTGGGAGGAGGAGGAGGAGTATTTTAATCAGTCAGACGGAAGCCAAAAAATCAAATGACTTCACTTTAATGTCTGTAAGGATCAAATATTTAATAAACCTAGAATATTTTATCAAACCTCTGGTGACTCACTTAAAGTATGTGCAGGGGACAAGCTGAAATGAGAAAACTGGCAGGACCAACAGCAGGAGGACTTCCTACTACTGAGAAGCACGTGGGGTATTAAAACATATCCACATGGACTCCAAACCGGGCCAGTATCAGTCTGAATTTTCCAAATTAGTTTTGCAAATGTAGAAGAGAAATTCGATGCACTAGAACAGACTGCACCCAGCTTTTTCTATTTTCCTGACATAAAATGATATTGTTGCCTTCTTTTTCCTGAACAAATAAATAAGACAATTTTTTAAGATGTATATTTTGAGAGAAGAAATGAGTTCTATGCTGTCGGGGTTTTAGTTCAGTATGAGCTATAGTAAGACTCCTTTACAAACAAATGCAAAAGATCTCTTCAAAGCATACCTTTTAGGGAATAGTAGTTCTATGACAAAGAAACTTAGGACAAGTTCAAAGTGAATAGGCAACTTCTTCCTTTTACCGATGGTTCCTTCAAAACGTCTCAGAAATGGAGTTCTGGATTTTTGTCTACATACAATGAAAAACAGAATAAAACCTCTTACACTAGGTGCAGTTGAAAGTGCAAAAGTTATTTGTCCCATGGTGTCTGATCTGTAAAATCTGTTAGCCACGGGGCGTTTTAGTTCTTTGAAGATTTCATTATGGCAAGTAGAATAACACTTAACGTAAAGAATGCATGTACAATATGGAAAACATGCAGCATATAAACTTTTATTGAACTAATTCCCTTCATTAAATATTAGGACTACCTTTGAACTACTGGGCTAACACCTGCATAGTAATAAAGCTTTGTGTGGATTATGATATTTCTATTTGATGTTTAATATTTCTTGGAATCGCCCTGCACATCTAAGCTTTTGCCTTTGGAGGTTAAAGCCTGTGCATTTACAGCCAGCCTAATTGGGAGCTGTGAACTGCTGAGCTCTTCTAAACCAGCAGCGTTTTAAACCCAGCTCTGCATGTTTGTGTGGCCAGGCTCACTCCGCTTCCCAACTAGGCAGAATTGTGTTCATCGTTTGCAAGCAAAAGGGCCCTGGTGCACAGATAACTGCAGCGGCTGCAGCCACTCGCCACGGGGGAGGGCAGACTGCTCTGCGGAATCAAGGAGGAGATGCATTGCTGTTGAATCAGGGTTTGACCTTCCAGGGTTTCTGCAACAAGCGCTTGTGGAATTAAAATTTTTAAAAAAGGAGTCTCAGCAAAGGGTTTTAGAGTGGTGCTTTTGGTGTTGATAATAACAACCAAAACATATGGTCCCTCCCTGTCTAGACAGAATGGTACTGTCCCAGACAGAAAGGTCTCCACAGGCCAGACAGTCCATGTAGCACCACGCTGCTGAGGGCTCTAAGACACCCCAGTGTGAGGGAGGGGAACAGGGAAGTGACTGCAACCGCCAGGGATAATTAGCGGGACGGATGAGCAGTAGTGTCTGCTGCGTGTGCGTGCACGCGCTTCACATGCATGTATGTGTGTGCCCACAAGTGTGCAGTTCTCTGTATGAGACGAATGAGGCTTAGGTTCTTGACCTCAAATTTAGACACAAGCTCAATACAACAACACGCCACCTAGATTTTTTTAATGACACAACTGCAAATAGTAAGTTATTTTGAACCTGACATTGCTTGTCATAGAAGGCAAAATTCTGTTTTGATATTTTATTTTAAAATCAGTTTTCAACCTCAGAATTCAAAAATGCAAAAACTCAGAATTTAAACAATTGTGTAGGCCACACCTAAATTTCCATGGATTTTGGGTTCCAAAGAAAGCATACAAAATGTTATCAGGAGGGTGCAGGGTTTTAAAACTTGGTAAATTTGACAGTTTTAAAACATTTCTCTTCATTTTTCAACCTGAGTTCACAGCTACAAAAGATGGTGATGTGGCTTCCCTGCTCAGGGTGCCTGGCTCTCCTTCTACCTTGTCTGACAGGAGAACACATTTGTTGTTCTAAGTAGCTGTTGGTGGTTATTAGATGCAAAACTACAACCTGTGTTAATTTTGGGTGCATTTACTTTTGAAGAATCCTAATTTGCTCCTGGATACATCCCTTGTTGAAGACTGCAGGGAAAGTAATATTGTGCCTTTTTTGGTATGATTTATTCTGCTCCAAGTGACATAGCAAAATGTACCTGGCTAAGAACAACTTGTACCCTGTGCTGATTTGCACATGGAGAAAAAACGCCTCAGTGTATCTCAGGGTTCATTCCAATTGGTGCCTATTAAGGGATGAAAACTGTTCCCTCTGCTTACAGACTAGTGCAATTAATTGCCTTTGTCTAGAGATGACACAGATTTGAGAAACATTGTCTGAGATATGGCTATGGAATTTAGCCAGCATCTTGAAGATGTTCACTGCTTCACTCAAAGCATGGCAGAATTTTAAAATACAAGAATGTGGCTATTTCTGCCACTGTGATTTCAAGGTTCAATTAAAAAACTTAATGGGTATGGGAGTTTTCTGAAAGATACCGCACAGGAAATTCTTCAGAACTTGTCCTTACTTAAAAGAGTTATACCTCTGGCGAAGAAGGTGTGAGCAGCAGCAGAGGTGGGCATTGTGCCATTCTGCTGCCCAGTTCTTCAGTTTATGGAAACAGACAGAGTCATGTTCTGTGGGAAACAGACAGAGTCATGTTCTGTGGGCAGGTGATCTCCACCCTCTCGACAGTCTTGGAGCCTGCAAATGAACTCACCTTCAGACACACGGAGGCCACACGGAGGCAACACGGTGCAAAACATGGAGGAGCTGGCAGGAGTTGGAAAGTCAAGCTGGGCCTACCTTTATCCCTGGGCCCGGTCCTGTTCCCCTGTCCTTACAGAGCCCGGCCAAGGAAAAGTCAAAGGTTTGCTCCTACGCAGCCAAACACACCAAAGGTTGCCCAAGCCGCAGATGGCCATGGACAGCGCATCTATTTTAGTCTATTTTTGTAGACTCTGGACATATGGGCCAGCACTTGGTTTTATGCCTGACATATTATCTAAAATTGTCTTTAATCAAAATCCTGGAGGTAAGTCACTAGAATGGGGAAAATGTGAAAACAAAATAATCAAAACAATGAAAGACCCCAAATAGTAGGTACTTTGCACAAAGCGCAAGAAAAAACAATTGTACTGAAATGAATCCTTCAAATACTGCTTAGAGTAGTATAAACCTGAGTTTAAAAAGCTACAAAACTCAGATCTGTGTTCACCTGCCCCCAAAAACTCCCTTGAGCACCCCCAAGTGAGTTATGAGCCTATGCAGGGTGAATGCCGTTTCCTTTAGCCACCGCTTTCTGCTCTACTTCTTGAACTCTCATAGGCGGGCATGATTTTCACTCATTGAGGTATTCTCAATGCTCTGCATGGCACCGGGCATTCTGGTATTCTCAGTGCTCTGCATGGCACCGGGCACATAGTACATGCTCAAAAAATGTTTGTTAAGAGAATGAATGTATAGGGGCCCCTCCGTTAATGTTTATGACTATGTATAAGCAGATTTTTGAACCATTAAGGTACCAGAAATAATTCCTCATTGTGACATTTAGGTTATGCTGTATTTTTTTGTAATGTAGCAAAAATGTGTACCCTATTTAAAGAGGCTCAGGCCTAAGAAAATAAATGATTAAAAAATGCAAATAAATTTAGATGGAATTGTTGGACAGGGAAGTCCCCCAGTGAATGGCAATGAACAGGTCTTGAGAGTGACACAAGCCTGGACTCAAGTTGCAGCCTTGACTGACTTTATGACATCAATCAGATCATTCTCTCAGTCTGTTTCTTTATCCAAAACACATGCTTGCAAGTTTTATCTATCAAATGCCTACCTTAGCCAGGTATGGTGGCTCACACCTGTAATCCCAGCACTCTGGGAGGCCAAGGCAGGTGGATCACCTGAGGTCAGGAGTTCCTGACCAGCCTGGCCAACATGGCGAAACACTGACTCTACTGAAAATACAAAAATTAGCTGGGCGTGGTGGCCAGCACCTGTAATCCCAGCTACTCGGGAGGTTGAGGTAGGAGAATTGCTTGAACCTAGGAGGCAGAGGTTGCAGTGAGCCGCCACTGCACTCCAGTCTGGGCCACACAGTGAGACTCTGTCTCAAAAAAAAAAAAAAAAAGTCTAACTTATATGGCCATCTCTTTGGGTGGGGGCATGGAGTGCTTCAAAGAAGTCAGCATCTGATTGTATCTATTCTCAGCATTGAAATTTATCATTTCTTTTTTTAATTTTTTTTATTTTTGAGACGGAGTCTCACTCTACTGCCCAGGCTAGAGGTGCAGTGGCACAATCTCACCTCACTATAAGCTCTGCCCGAAGTTCACGCCATTTGAAATTTCTCATTTCTAATCAGTGTTAAATTCATTGGGTCTCGACTTCCCTTCCAGATTCTCAATTTCACCAAACATGTTTTGTTGGGTGTTATTCTTCAAACAGCAAACCACATTTTTGTCGTCTTACCTTTTCTTAGTTACTAAATCTGGCGTAGTTTTAGATTGTTACAGTGTTTCATTTTGTTCACTTAATATTAATTATCTGTGGTGCCTAAAGAAACATTGTGAAACTAAATCAGTGTTTAGAGCAGTAACCAAGAATATTGAACCAGTGTCCATCTCTTAGCATCTTAATATTCACTGAAATGGTCACCATATATATAGGCAAGGTCTCAATCTAACAATTTAACATTTTGTTTCCTTTGAGGCTATCTACTATATATAGATTTAATTACCAGTAAGTGCCCACCAGGTATACTATTATAATAAATAAATATCAATAATTAGTAATTGTGTAAGACAGTTTAATTTTTTTCTTTGCAGAGATTTATTTCTAATTGTTTCTCTAGTGTGTAGCAGTTGAAATATTAGATAATGGATTTTTATTGATTTTTAGCTGAACATTGAAGATGTACCAAATACATTTCCATAATTTTGATGGTCATGAGTTTCAGAATGTATTGATTGGATTGATGTATTCGTCTGTTTGTTTAGAATATTAACATCATGAGAAGAGCAAATGTATTCCAGCAGGTAGATGTGATGTGCTGAAGAACTGCCTGAGCTCTAATGCTAGCCATCAGCCTGATTTCCAGTGTGGTTCCAGGAAACACTCATGCCCTGTACTGTGTGCCATGAGACTCTTTGCACCCAGCTTGCCTCGCGCAATGCTGAGTAGCCCCAGCTTTCTTCCCTCTTCAATGCGTTAGATCATAAAGTAGCAATCGCCTCCTAATGTGTTTGTGGAGAGAGGGCCGAGAAAAACACAAGATAAAGCTCTCATTTTCACAACAATTAGGCAAGTGACGCTTTTTCATCAGGGTCACTTTCAGAGAAATTATTCTTTGCAGTGTGTTGCAAAAGGGGTCCCAGAGGCCGAGTTATGTATGGGATCTTCTTTTCTCGCAGAGATGTCTGAGAAGTTCATTCAGATGCAGATGGTGTTAGTGACAAATGCAGTGTTAATTTATTTATCAGAGAGACATTACAGGCTAGATAATTCATTCCTAGGGATTGTCTTTATATCGGGAATAACTGGACCACAGCAGAATCAATCCAGTTACTGTAGCCATTTTAGAAAATAAATCAGATTGGATATACTCCATCCATTCGGTTGCCTGCCTATCGATCTGGAGGACTGGAAGCACAAAATTAATGGTGCCCAGCCAATGGGACTGCCAGTGATAGTCTTAGAGAAAGTAGGTTTGGAGCTAAATCCTAGTGAATAATCATCACCTGTTTCCCTTGCTACGTGCCTGTGGAATAGTCAAAGGACATTGCTGTTGGAGTGAGATAAGATGGGAGTTTGAATCCTGTCTCTGCCATTTATGAACTGTGTGACCATGGGTAAATGACTTTATTTCTGTTATTATCATTTTATTATTTTCATCTATAAAATGGGAATGCAAAGATACAGCTCACAGGGTATATAAGTACATACATATCCATATCTATAGAGAGAGATGTATGTGAAAGCATATATGATTGATGTCCAATACCTGATGGCTTCTGCCTCCTTCTTTCCTACTCAGGGACTCTTTTTTGGTTTGCTATTATACACTCTTTTTTTCAGGAAGGGCCACTGTCTTTTGAGAGGGGGCGTGCTGATTAGAATTTAAAAATTATTTTTAGGTAATTAATTTGGAAGACTTGAAAAGTGAACAAACATATCATGACCCATACTTCACATTAAATATAAATATCGATTCCTGATGGATAATATATCGTAATTTAAAAGGTGAAACGAAGCACTTTTTAGAGTAAAACATAGAATATCTTTATGACTTTGAGTAGAAAACCATTTCTTAAATAGGATCCCCAAAACACGAATCTTTAAAAAAAAATGATAAATTGGACTGCATTAAAATGAATAAATTCAGTTCATCAAAATAGACCAGTAAGAGGGTGAAATGGCAAGCCACAGAGAACAAGTAACTTGCAAGTACCCATATTATACGAAAGACTTGTATCTGGAAGATGTAAACAAGATCTACAAATCAGTAAGACACAGACAACCAAGTCAATCAAATGATTGGTTTAAAAAAAAACAAAAAAAAACACAGGGTCAGGTCTGTAATCCCAGCACTTTGGGAGGCTGAGGCGGGTGGATCACGAGGTCAGCAGTTCGAGACCAGCCTGACCAACATGGTGAAACCCCGTCTCTACTAAAAATATTAAAAAAATTAGCTGGGTGTGCTGGTGGGTGCCTGTAATCCCAGTGACTTGGGAGGCTGAGGCAGGAGAATCGCTTGAAACCGGAAGGTGGAGGTTGCAATGAGCCGAGATTGTGCCACTGCACTCTAGCCTGGGCAATAAGAGCAAAAACTCCATCTCAAAACAAAACAAAACAAAACTTCAAGTCACATTACAAAAGATAACAGCCACATAGTCATTAACCATATTGTTATGGGATGTTTGGGGTGTCAGTTTTTCTGGCTGGAAACCTCTGTGGCCACAGCACCTTTACCCAAGCTCCTGTCCTGTGTCCAGGAAGAAGGAGGTATGCAGACAAGTGAAGGGTGCGCAAGATGAACTTCACTGCCTGTTAGAATCGCTCAGAGGAGACTTGCAGTGGGTAGCTCCTCTCTGCAGGCAGGCCATCTGTTGAGCGTTCAGTTCTCGGCAGAGAGGAGGCCCTGGAGAGGGTGGCTTCTCTCTGCCCGCAGCAGCTGTCATCAGAGATGGTAGCTGCTCTCTGCAACTGGTTGTCACGTCATCTCCAACTATCAGCAGAGAGGGTACTCCTCTCTGCAGTTGGTTGTCTCCTCCTCTCTCTGCCCCCTTGGTCCTCTGGCCATCCTCTGCCCTGCTCTGGCTGAGCCCAGGGCTTTTATGGACCTCAGAGGGGTGGAAATCTGTGCTGACTGGTCCATGGGCAGCCATGGGCGGGGCTGGAAGAGGCACCATGAATCCCCACTCCAGCCTTTAGCCCCTCCCTACCCTGAAGGGGGGCCTTCATGGGGACCTGCCCATTTCCATTCAGGAATCAATCTGCCTCCCACTGCCATTCATGGCTGTTGGGGCTTGGCCCCAATCCCCACTCAGAGATGGGAGCAGGTTCGTGGCATGAAGAGAGGCCAGGCAGTGGGAGCAGATACTCCTGACCCTGCAGGGACATGGGGGGGTTCCTTTCTGGGGCCCCCAAGGGTGCAGGCTGCAGAGACACCTGGGTCCTGTGCCTGGGCTGCACCCAGGAGCTCCCTACCCTCACCAACTCTAAAGGGGCAGGGCTCCTGCTTGTCCCCAGCTCCTGCCTACTCTGTAGAGCAGGAGGCCTGGGTCTGCAGCTGCCATTTGGGTGGCTGCAGCAGCACCCAGGGAGTTCCCGCCCCAACTCAGAAGGGGCAGGGTCCCACTGGCTCCATGGAGCGTGCAGCCCTAGCTGTGCCTCCCTGCTGCAACTGGTATGATGGCCACTGCCATCAATATGAAAAGGTGCATAACGTCATTTGTCATGAGGAAATTGCAAATTGAAATCACACTACAATCCCATTACACACCCACCAGACAAAGCAAAATGAACGCAGGTGTCTGTAAAAATGTCGAGCAACTGGTACTCACCTGCATGGTTAGCAACGGTGTAATGTGGTAGAATCATTTTGAAAAACTCTGAAAATCTTATTAAAGTGGAGCACTTACATTAACTGGGCCCAGCTAGTCATGGCGGGAACAATCTCAATGCAGCATGTTCATACAATGGAGTGTGAAGTAGCAAAGAGAAGGAAACATGATTGCCGCATGCAAGAACATGGGAGAATCCTCATAAGCACAGTGCTGGTATAAATCAGCTACGTGCCAAAGGGTAGACACTGCACTGCACTCCACTTACATAAACTTCAGAGACAGGCAAACCATTCGTGGCATCAGAAGTTATCTTTGCAGAGCCCGAAGCTTCTGGAAAGGTTGGTAATATTCTCCTAGGTAGACCCGGGCACTGGCTACATCATGGGTTGACTCTGGGACCTTGTCAAGCTATAAAATTTTCATTTGTGCACTTTTTAAATGCATATTTCAATAGAAAGGCTTTTTCTTAAGTTTCCGGTGACATCTTCCTGGAGAAAAAATATCCCTGAATATATGAAACAATGTGTGTTTATTTAAAAAAAAATGGGGAAAATAGAAGAAAGCTAAAATAATGTATAAGTCTGCTACTCTGTATTTTGATATAATCTTTTCCTGTGTTTTTCTATTTATACACTGGGTGCGTACATGTGAAAACACAATGTCCACTATACAGCATATCAACTTTATAGCCTTCTTTAAAAACTGAACAGTGTGTCCAAAGCACCCTCTCTTGCCATTAACTATTCTTCAATGCACTTTAAAAGGCTCTCTTCTCCAGCCACAGCCCACTGCTGCATTTAGCTCATGGCCTTGGCCATATGTACTTTCATCTTAGCGCTGCCTCAGCAACGCATCTGCTGAAGCCTGGAGCTGAAACTGAGTCATTAAAAAACAGATCAATTTAGACCTAACAGGATCTTACCAACAGTATTTTGCAATGGGTGGCCCTGAACCCAGGGTTACTTAATGTTTTCATTGTTGGCCTGGGTTAGGAAACCCTACCAGCATCATGAACAGTAAGAAGCAGCCTTGCTTGCGTGCAGATGAGGGGTCAGTCTAGCTGCCTGCTGGCAGTGTAGCACGAGGGCAGTTGTGTGCACAAGACTCCGGGCTCAGGGTACCCAAGTCAAGGCACCAGCTCTACAGCTGCCAGATGTGTGTCTCTGGGCAAGGGCCGAAGAGGTAGGGACTCAGTTTCTCAGCAGTAAAATGAGGATAATATGCCCCAGTGTGCAGCTCAATGTATGGGAAGTATTTATAATAGTACTGGGCAGAGTAGGCTCACCATAATGATAAGGCACCACACCTTTGCAGAAGTAAATGATAAGTCACTTCCTTGCTCACAAACCTTAGAGTGATCTCCTGCACATGACTGGGGAGGAGTCTCCATGTGTGTATGTCTAGCCCCATCTCTTACTGGTCTATAACTTCATACCTGTGCCCCATCCACACACAACAGTTTGTAGCTTCTTGAAGACAAAATGGCTCACACCTGTTTTCTACCTGGAAGCCATGTTTTCCTCATTGCGTAGCCCTGATCCCTGATCTCTAATCCTCATTCATTTACCTTACTAATTTACACTCTTCTGTGTGTTTTCATCCAGATATGTGTCTCTTCATAGAAACTTTCTCCAGTGCTCACCTGCCCACAGGCCTGGTTAGAGGCCCCTCTTTTTATGGCCCCCTGGACTTAACCATGTCACAGAAATCATCACATTGAGTTGAGCCTCCTGGGTTTCTTTGGACTGGAAGCTCCCTGAGGGTAGGGGCTATCTTGTTCATCCTTTTATCCCCAGGGCGTGGCATAAGATCTGGTCAACAGCTGCTGCACACTAAAGCTTTGCTAATTGAATAACTGTGTGTTATTTCTTAAATTCAATGAGAAATCACTTTACAAAGTCCAGCAGACTGAAAGTCACAACAACCGAGCTTTCTCTCCCCTGGGCACTTACACGGGAAACCCAATCACAGCTGGAAGAGGTCTCGAAGACCTGCAGGAGTTAGAAGAATCCAGCATCTCCTGGGCACTGGCTGGGGCTTCTGCATCTGACAATAGAGATGACTTTGCTCAGGGGAAGAATACTTTGGAGCCTGTGAAGAGAGCTCTGACTCCATGAGCACTGGGTAAGCAACGTCCACCTTGGTGGTTCTTGCTGTAATTTGTCTGTGTGTTCAGACCCAGTCCTTCCCTCCCAAACTGCTGACAGCGGTTTTCTTCGGTTATGCTAACATCTCCCACTACATTCAAGTTGAGTTTTGCGGACATGCCAGCTGCTCTGTTTCTTCACGTTGATTTTCTAGCTCTGCAATAATACGTGCTCATTTCATAGGTGGACTCTCTACAATCAATTTTTTCATTTTAAAAATGTTCACGTTATTGAGGGACACCTTCCTGAGAGGCGTCCATTATAAACTACAGCTTAACACTGATACGATCCTATGAAAGCTATTGTTGTAGGACTTTCTCTGTAGGGCGCTTGTCACACGGCCATGAGAGATTAGGGTCACAGACATTTTGAAGGGTGAGAATAAATGGACTTTATTGGGCCAAAAGGAAAAAAAGGGAAACAGGGACTCTCAGCAAAGCAACAGTCCTGCTGGCCGGTTTTCCCGCCTCAGCGACAGAACCCCAGGTACGACCCAGGATCAGGAGAGGCGACGCTTCTCTCCTCTGCAAAGCGCGTGAACTTCCGCGACTCCACCCCATTTTCCCAGCGCGCAGGCGGGTCGGAGTTTCTCCGGGATCCCCTTTACACTTGGCTCTTCACTGTGATGATATGGTTCCAGGGCTGAAGAACTTGCAATCTGATTAAGATCTGAATGCATGAATTACAAAAAAATAAAAATAAAAATAAATTTTGGTAATTTAACGTAACAGTCTTGAAGCAAGGGGTTATCACAAGGGTGCTTATGACAGCGTTAGTTGTATTAGTAAAATATAGAAATAACCAATACTCGAATTTTTAAATTACAATGAATTCTTTTGCTGCTACTGAAATTATACTTTCAAAGATAATTAATGTTTCTAAGGATAGTTCATTTAGAAGGGGAAAGTAAGGAGCTCAAATTCCAAATAAAAGGTCATGATTTGAAATCACCGTGGGAGGAAATGGTATAGATATGGGAAAAGAAAGTGTTTTTAAGGCAGCGACGTTTTGCTTCAAGCTAATCACAGATAACTTCTAATTTTATTATCCTTATCAGGGTTTATCTTGTATCATTAATAGTGAGCGTTTGCCTCGCCTATTATATCTAATTCTGAGTTCTGTGGCTTAAGGTAACGTCAAGCATTTGGAACGGATTCAGATAAGGGCCAGCCTGGCTGGTGCCAGAGCAGGGCACCGAGCCTGTTTCCTACCGATCCTGGATCCTGACAGGGTGACTCCACGTGCGGCTTCTCCCTGCCACGGTCTTAGAGTTGATCCTGTCTCAGTGTATGGACAGCGAGAAGGATTCATTCCAGGTCTGTTTATGAATATTTTCTAAGAAAAAGTGTTTCCTAGGCAACTTCTAGAAGGCACTCAACAATAATGGATTTTAGTTTTTCAAGAAACCTTGGAGATCTAGGACAGTCTGTCTTTACCAACGGAGACACCAAGGCACAGAGATTCCAGGGGATGTGACGGCAGAACCATTTCCCTGTTCTTGTCGGCTCGCCTTCTGCTGGCTGTGGCTTCCTTTGTGTCTAGCATATAACCCTGCGTGCCGATTCAGGATTACGGGAGGCCAAGTTCTGCCTCCTGGCTGGTGATTGCCGGGAGGCCCAGGAGAAAGCGGTAGCTGGTGAGGGAAACGCACAGCAGATTTACAGCTGGGCGGAGCAGGGCAGGCCTCCCGGAGCACATTTCTGCACAGAGAACTAGGAAGCAATAAAACAAACTTCATGGAAAATGGATCTTATCCTAAAAATAACAGGTTGAATGCTGACATGCCTACCTTTTGATGACTTACATTTGTTTTTGAGAATTATGATTGCTAATTTGAAAGCAGCTAGGAAATAATCTAATAAGGATGAAAATAATAAAAATACATTTAAAAACATAAATTGACATAATATTATCATGTTTTAGTCAATTCAGATGAATTTTCCAAGGAATTCAGTGTATAATTAAATTTAGGAAAGAATAGTACCCTAAACCTTTTTTTTCTTTTTCTTTTTTTTTTTTTTTTTTTTTTGAGACTGGGTCTCACTTTGTTGCCCAGGCTGGAGTGCAGTGGCATAACATAGTTCACTTCAGCCTCAACTTCTGGGCCCCAGAAGAAACCCTCACCTTAGTCCTCTACCCCCAAGTAGCCAGACTACAGGCACAGGCCATCACACCCTGCAATTTTTTTTTTTTTTTTGAGACAGAGTTTTGTCATGTTACCCAGGCTGGTCTAAAACTCCTGAGATCAAGCAATTTGCCAGACTCAGCCTCCCAAAATGCTGGGATTACAGGAGTAAGCTACCATATCTGGTACCCTAAACGTTTTTGATGGGCTAGGGGATATAATATTGAGAGGCAAAGCCAGCTGGACTTCCTGGGTGGAGTGGGGGCTTGGAGAACTTTTCTGTCTAGCTAAAGGATTGTAAACACACCAATCAGCACTCTGTGTCTAGCTAAAGGTTTGTAAACGTGCCAATCAGCACTCTGTGTCTAGCTAAAAGTTTGTAAATGCACCAATCAACACACTATAAAAACGCACCAATCAGTTCTCTGTAAAATGGAGCAATCAACAGGACGTGGGCAGGGCCAAATAAGGGAATAAAAGTTGGCCACCCGAGCCAGCAGTGGCAACCCACTCGGGTCCCCTTCCACGCTGTGGAAGCTTTGTTCTTTTGCTCTTCACAATAAATCTTGCTGCTGCTCACTCTTTGGGTCCGCACCACCCTTAAGAGCTGTAACACTCACTGCAAAGGTCTGCGGCTTCACTCCTGAAGTCAGCAAGACCACAGACCCACCAGAAGGAAGAAATTCTGGACACATCTGAACATTTGAAGGAACAAACTCTGGACACACCATCTTTAAGAACTGTAACTCTCAATGCAAGGGTCTGCGGCTTCATTCTTGTAGTCAGCGAGACCAAGAACCCACCGGAAGGAACCAACTCCAGACACAATATGATGGATGGTTTTTAGTTGTTGTTGCTGACTTATTTTTAAAATTATTATTATAGTTTAAGTTCTGGGATACATGTGCAGAATGTGCAGGTTTGTTACATAGGTATACACGTGCCATGGTGGTTTGCTGTGCCTATCAACCTGTCATCTACATTAGGTATTTCTCTTAATGCTATTCTTCCCCTCAACAGGCCCGGGTGTGTGATGTTCCCCTCCCTGTTTCCATGTGTTCTCATTGTTCAACTCTTGCTTATGAGTGAGAACATGCAGTGTTTGGTTTTCTGTTCCTGTGTTAGTTTACTGAGAATGATGGTTTCCAGCTTCATACATGTTCCTGCAAAGGACATAAACTTATCTGTTCTTATGGCTGCATAGTATTCTATGGTGTTAAAGACTTAAACATAAGACCTAAAACCATAAAAACCCTAGAAGAAAACCTAGGCAATACCTTTCAGGACACAGGAACAGGCAAAGATTATACTATTAAAACACCAAAAGTAATGGCAATAAAAACCAAAATTGACAAATGGGATCTAATTAAAAAGAGCTTCTGCACAGCAAAAGGAACTATCGCCAGAGTGAACAGGCAACCTGCAGAATGGGAGAAAATTTTTGCAATCTATCCATCTGACAAAGGGCTAATATCCAGAATCTACAAGGAACTTAAACAAATTTACAAAAAAAACACAACCCCATCAAAAAGTGGACAAAGGATGTGAACAGACACTTCTCAAAAGAAGACATTTATGCGGCCAACAAACATATGAAAAAAAGCTCATCATCACTGGTCATTAGAGAAATGCAAATCAAAACCACAATGAGATACCATCTCACGCCAGTTAGAATGGCGATCATTAAAAAGTCAGGAAACAACAGATGCTGGAGAGGATGTGAAAAATAGGAATGTGTTGACATTGTTGGTGGGAGTGTAAATTAGGTCAACCATTGTGGAAGACAATATGATGATTGTTAAGACAATTCTACCAAAGGAAAACTGTCTCTGCTTTGCATTAAATATCTTACATTTGCTGTTTTTCCTTAAGATTTCGTACATCAAATTGTACATCATAAAACAGGCCTAATAATTGGCTGGGCAAGGCGGTTCACACTGTAATCCCAGCAGCACTTTGGGAGGCCAAGGTGGGCGGATCACCTGAGGTCAGACCTGCTTGGCCAACATGGTGAAACCCCGCCTCTACTAAAAACACAAAAAAATTAGCCAGTGTGGTGGTGCGTGCCTGTAATCCCAGCTACTCAGGCGGCTGAGGCAGGAGAATAGCTTGAACCCAGGAGGCAGAGGTTGCAGTGAGCTGAGATCGCACCATTGCACTCCAGCCTGGGCAACAGAGTGAGACTCAGTCTCAAAAACAAAACAAAACAAAACAAAAACAAACAAACAGCAACAACAACAACAACAAACAAACAGGCATAATAGTACTCTCCCACATTCCCTGTGTTCTTTGCTGACAAAATAAAACACAGTGTCAATTCTCTGACCTTCAAAGGTCAGGTGTGGATATTGGGTGAAACTGAATGTCATGTTACTTGTGGGAGAAAATTGCCATTTTCTTCAAGGAAACTTGGCCAGGACCTCTGTCCTGTCCTTCCCTGACTCAGCTGATTGCAACTTGCAGGACTCCTCCCTGTAGTGCTTCTGCCAGGACAACTACACCAGGTACCCTGTTGCAGACTTCCCTTTCTCCACACTTGTTTTTGAGGAGTTCAGGTAGCCAGTATTCACCAAGGCTCCAAGAAAGCAATACAGATGTAATTTCCCCTTTACTATTGCTGTGAAAGGACTATGTGCTCATCTGCATATCAAGTGGAAAGGGCCCATATGCATTTAGCTTAGACCATTCAGATTTTTAAAAATATATGTTAAGTGTTTCCCTTTGCCTTTCTTCTATTTCATATTTAAGGAGCCGAAGAATCAGTAGAGCTGAGGGCAGCAAGATGGAATTATAACTCATCCACCCCCCTTTACTGTACGCAAGATATAATATTCCTTGACCCCTCTACATCTGCTTTGCAATTTTCTATCCTTGATCATCAATGCTTTGTTTAGGTGACTTCCCCTCCTGTCACTCTATGATCCATGTATTTGTAAAATGTCTGTTGTTTTATAACTGAGTTGACCTTAGTGAATAATCAGAAAACAAGTTGTCGGTTAATATATTCTCAGGATAAACTGAAGATCATGCCTGGAGAGGCCTGTCCATGGTGCAGCTGAGACGTCTCGTATCTTCTTTTTTTGTTTTGTTTTGTTTTTTTGTTTTCTTGAGACGGAATCTCGCTCTGTCTCCCAGGCTGGAGTGCAGTAGCGCGACCTCAGCTCACTGCAAGCTCAGCCTCCTGGGTTCATGCCATTCCCTTGCCTCAGCCTCCCAAGTAGCTGGGACTACAGGCGCCCACCACCATGCCCGGCTAATTTTTTGTATTTTTTTAAGTAGAGACGGGGTTTCACCGTGTTAGCCAGGATGGTCTCGATCTCCCAACCTCATGATCCACCCGCCTCGGCCTCCCAGAGTGCTGGAATTACAGGCGTGAGCCACCGCGCCCGGCCATCTCCTATCTTCTTGTCTGTGTGTGTGTGAATCTTTCACGCAGAGACAGAGTTGTATGAATGAATCATTCTGAACCTGATGTTCTTTCTACAATGCAGACACATGCAATGGTTTGTTTGCCCTCCTGCCCTGTGGTCACAGCAGTGGCCTATTTACAGGGATGTTTACTGTTCCAGAGGCTGGCCGTTTCCTACGCTAATGTTTTTACTCCATCTTTTTCAGTGAACTTAAGTTTGTTTACTACATACTAGTATGTTCCTCCGCTAGTAATTTCATTGTAACATCGTTTCAAAATGTTTCACCATATCCTTTGTCTTTCTTTTCTCTGTTCATCTTGTTTCTAATTTCCTTTCCCAAAATTTCCATGATGCCCAGAACAATCCTGGTTTTCTATCTGTTGTCCTGTTGTCAACAGTAGCCGATTTCACCCTGAAAAGTAACTGCATTGAAATGAAAATTGTATTTGCCTATTTACCCATAAAGTAATCACTTCTCTAAGATTTTATACCGACTTTCTGAGAAACTTTATTCCAGGAAAAGACTAATTAGGTAGGTCAATTAATGTAGATCAACCTGCCCCTATCACGTTTCAAATCATAAAACAAGGCCTACGTCCATTTGGGTGCTATAACAAAATCCCATAAGCTGGGTCGTTTCTAACAACAGAAGTTGATTCCTCAGAGTTCTGGAGTTTGGGATGTCCAGGAGAAAATCACCGACAGACTCAGTGTCTGGTGAGAGCCCGCTTCCCGATTCACAGAGGGCCGTCTTCTCACTGTGTCTTTACATGGTGGAAGAGGCAAGTGAGCTTCTTGGGGCTCTTTCATAAGCTCACGAACCCCTTTCATGAGACCTCCCCCCTCATGGCCTTATCACTTTCCACAGGTGCCACCTGCATTACCTGGAGGACAGCATTTCAACATGAGATTTCATGATGTGTTTGCTTCCGGAGCACGTGTTCTCAAATTGGAACGAGATTTCAGGAGCCCTCCTCCTTCATGACCTAATCACCTCCCACAGGTTCCACCTCCATATAACGTCACTTCAGGGATAAACATTGAGCCCATTGCAGGGGCAGACCCTGAGCATAACACCAACCAGTAAGTGGGTCCTAACAGGATGAATCTAAATGACAGGCAGGGAGGGAGAGACATTTAAAAGTCCTCTAAACTTTTCTGGTCATTGGTATTTACTCAGAATCTGTGGCTAATTCTGCACTTGCCAGCAATCATCACTGTCCTCGTTGTTGTCTTCATTTCTCCAGCACATACTGCACACGTTTGTACAAGCTTTGTACCAAGCACGGTGCTGTATGTGAGGCTGGTCAGCGAGCACATCAGATAAATTCCTGCCACCTTGGTGCTTACCCTGGGGAGGGAGGCAGACTCACAAAAGGGGAAATTAAATAAACAAAAAACCAGATAATGTTGAGTCTTGTTTAAAAAAAAATAGTGGGACAAAACCTGAGTTTTTACAAAGTAACTTAGAATGAAAACCCGAGAACGTCCTCTCAAAGGGGGAGACATTTGTGAAAAGAAATAAACGATAAGTCAGTTCCAGTCATGCAGGATGTATGGAAAAAACATCTCAGGTAGAGAAAACAGTGAAAGCAAGTGTCCTAAGGAGAAAGCACGGAAAGAGGGAAGTGAGGCTGGTTGTTGGGAAAGAAGACAAGTCAATATGCAAAGGTCAGAGACATGGATGCGGCCAGGTGATCATGAGTAGTGGACTCAGCCAAGGGTTCAGAAGGGCCTGTAAGTGGGGTATGCGGCACGGGATACTGACATGCAGTGATGTACATTAAAAACCATCCTCGCTATGATGTGCAGAAAATAGCAAGAAAGGCAAATAAAGAAGCAGAGAGCCCAGTAGATATCTCTTACACAGGCCAAGAGTAAAATGATAGCGGCTGTGGCTGGGTTGATGTAGCAGAGAGGGAGAAGGGAATGTCTCTGGGATGCCTTTGGGTGTAGTCATTATGACCTGCCAATCAACTGGGTGGAGAAGGTCAGTAAAGACAATGAATAGAGGATCCATCGGAAGAATGGGCTGGAACACCCGGGTAGACTGTAGGGTCGTCTAACAGGCAGATAATGTTGGGTAAAAAATGAAAAGTTTTGTGTTGTCAGGTTAAGTTTAGAAGCCTATTAGATTTCCAAGGGGAAATGACAAATGAGGAACTGCATGTTTGGTGTACAGGCCAGGAATTCAGGGTAGAAGTCACAGCTATAGATATGAACGAGAGGGCTATTGGTATACAGACTCTGTTTAAAGCTACTGGATAAAAATGGACAATCTAGAACATACAGCAGAGGAATCCCATCCAGACCCACCATTTAGGGTTCAGTAAAGAAGACTGTGATGTAGAAAAAGCATGAGCATGGGGTCCATGGAAGCTGAGAGAAAACGTGTCCTGGGGAGGTGATGTGTATCCATGGGTGCTAAGTGCTGCTGGGAGGACTGGAGAGGCGAGAGGGAGGTGAGATCCGGGTCTGGTAGCCACTTTCCAAGTGAGTTGGAAGAGAACGGCTTCGGTTTCTGGAGAATGAAGTGGGAAGAGCCTGGTGAGAGAGAGTGAGGGACAGAGTAAGAGGACAGGACGCAGAGGCTGTGGCTTCAGATGCTTTCAAGAATATCTGTCATCCAGAGGATCAAAGAAACAAGGCATTTATTGCATAGAAATAGGAAATCAAGGCTGGGCATGGTGGCTCATGCCTGTAATCCCAGCACTTTGGGAGGCTAAGGTGGGCAGATTGCCTGAGCTCAGGAGTTCAAGACCAGCCTGGGCAACATGGTGAAACCCCGTCTCTACTAAAAATACAAAAATTAGCCAGGTGCACCTGTAGTCCCTGCAACTCAGGAGGCTGAGGCAGAAGAATTGCTTGAACCCAGGAGGCGGAGGTTGCGGCGAGCTGAGATCGCACCACTGCACTCCAGCCTGGGTGACAGAGCAAGACTCCATCTCCAAAGGAAGGAAAGAAAGAAAGAAAGAAAGAAAGAAAGAAAGAAAGAAAGAAAGAAAGAAAGAAAGAAAGAAAGAAAGAAAGAAAGGAAGGAAGGAAGGAAGGAAGGAAGGAAGGAAGGAAGGAAGGAAGGAAGGAAGGAAGGAAAAAAGAAAGAAAGAAAGAAAGAAAGAAAGAAAGAAAGAAAGAAAGAAAGAAAGAAAGAAAATAAATAGGAAATCAAAAACAGCATTGCTTTAAGAAAATAAAGCCTATCCCAGAGCATGCTCGTATGCAGATAGAAATGGCCCAGTAGAGGGAGAGGGTGGTGTGGAAGACATAGGTAATAACTCTATGAGGAGAGAGGTGATAGGAGCAGAGCAGAAATGCTTGGTTGATCTTTGATAGGAAAAAGGACACACCATCCTCTGAAACCTCCGGCAAAGCTGAGATCTAGGAAAACCCCACAGCTGTTAGGCTGGTAGAGCTGGTGGCAGTCAGATGGGTTCCTCTCCATTTCTTTCTATTGTCTTAACCTGGGATGAGGCAAGATGAACAGATGCAACAGTTAGGAGGTGCTGTGTGGTAGTGTGGTGGACTCTACAGGGACTATTTTGATTGGCTGTGATCTGTACATCCTAAGATGTCTATATTCCAGAACTGATGGGACAAGTGGCCCTGCATGCTGTGCTGTCATCATGAGAGCCACTGATGGTCACTGAGCTTAGCGGTGCTTTACCCAAATGTTAATGTGCTCACTTAATTATGCTCTGCAGTTTCAGCCCCATCTACAATTCTGACATTTTCTCATATTTCTCCACTTTGCCCTTCCGACCTTCCTTCCTTCCTTCCTTCCTTCCTTCTTTCTTTCTTTCTCTTTTTTAGACAGGGTCTCACTCTGTCACACAGGCTGGAGTGCAGTGGTGTGATCTCAGCTTACTGCAGCCTCTACCTCCTGGGTTCAAAAGACTCTTCTGCTTCATCTTCCAAGTTGCTGGGATTACAGGTGTGCACAACCACACCCAGCTAGGTTTTTATTTTTAGTAGAGACAGGGTTTCACCATGTTGGCCAGGCTGGTCTCAAACTCCTGACCTCAAGTGATCTGCCTGCTCCCATCTCGCAAAGTGTTGGGATTACAGGCATGAGACACAGCGCCCGGCCCTCCGTGGCTCTCTTACTGCTCTCCAGTCTTCTCTGGAGCTTCACTCTTCCCGGGCCAGTGCTCACAACATTTTTCTGGCAGGAATATTCACATCCCACTTCCACATGGGAAATAAGCCAATTCTTTTCACCCAGTTCAAATTATACCTTTAAAATGACACATTTCTGATGACTTCCTTCACCGGCCTCCATTTGGAATGTTCTCTCTAGGGATGCCCATGGAACATTGATTCATTCATTCATCCCCTTGCTTATTCAGCAGGTTTTTATAGATTATCTACAATGTGCTGGGTGTAGGCATATAGGTTCCAGGAATACGGTGGTGAGCAAATTGACATGGGCCTTGCCTACAAGCAGTCACCACCTAGAACAAGCACTGTGGCAGAGATGGTACTGCCAGGAGTAACTCCACTCTCTTCGTTCCACTATTTTAAGCTGGACAATGACCACCTATCATAGACTACATTTTTCGACCTTTTTTGCAGCTAGATGTGGCATGTGATTAAGTGTTAACCAACAGCTTGTGAGTTGAAATGTCATGTACCGTTTACGAGATGTAGTCTTGAAGTGAGGAGAAATGCCTTTAAAGTTTTTTTGTTTTGTTTTGGTTTTCAATTTCCTTATCCTGCCATTTGGAATGCAGCTTTCGCTGCTGGATGGGGCTGAATTAGTCATTGTGGACAGTGCAGTGGAAGCCAAATCTGAGTCTGATTCAAGTGAGATCCTAGAAGGACCCTGGGTTCCTGGCACCTTCCGAGCCCATGTGGCTCTACTCAGACCTGCTCTTTTTAAATAAGAAAGTAGAGCCTTGTTGTTTTAAGCCACTGGTATTTCAAGTATCCTGTTATGCACATTTGGTCTAACTAAAATAAAGGCGATCAGCCGAAAAATGGAGGGGGCTCTAAGAATGTGTAATATGATTCAGTCAAGGGACTTAGAGGAGGTTTTCCAGAGTAGTAGACTTCAGGTTTAGATCATAGGGAAGGTTTGGAGTTCAATAAAGTCATAGAAGGAGGGAACAGTAAAGTCCAGGTGGAGGGAACAGTATGTCAAAGACCCTAAAACGGGAGAATACAGCACTTTGAGATCACAAGACTGTGGCTTCAGCAGAGTGAAGTAGGAAAAGAGTGGCCCAGCATATGTCTAGAGAGGCAGGCAGGGGCCAGATTACCTATGACACTGCAGACCAAGGTGGGAACGTTGTTCTTTATTCTACAAAAAAATAGAGGTGAATGTAGTGGCTCATACCTGTAATCCCAGCAGTTTGGGAGGCTGAGGTGGGCAGATCACCTGAGGTCAGGAGTTCGAGACAAGCCTGGCCAACATGGTGAAACCCTGTTTCTACCAAAAATACAAAAATTAGCTGGGTGTGGCGGCGCGCGCCTGTAATCCCAGCTATTCAGGAGGTTGAGGCAGGAGAATTGCTTGAACCTGGGAAGCGGAGTGCAGTGAGCTAAGATCATGCCACTGCACTCCAGCCTGGGTGACAGAGTGAAACTCTGTCTCAAAGAAAAGTAATAATAATAATAATATAAAAATAAAAATAAATGGAAAGCGATTGAAGAATTTTATGCAGGTGTTTCAGTGATCAGGTCTGGGCTTTTAAAACATCTTGCTTATTGCAGTAGGGAGAACTTATTGCAAGTGGACAAGAGTAGATACAGGAAGGCTCTCAAGAAGGTTAGCCAAGGTTAGCCCAGTGCCAGTTGCTCCAGCAGGGAGGAGGAATGTCAAGAATTAGGCAAGCTTAAGATCTACCTGGGAGGTGGAGCCTGTCTTTCCTGCTTTGAGTTCTGCATGGGCGATAAGAAAAGGTGGGGCTTCTGGTTTCATTTAGATTTGCTTAGATGTAATTTACCTTCTCCTATATGTTTTATATACTTGCATACATAATTTACCTTCTGTAGTACAGTTAAACGCCGAAGCAGTAGGACTGTATTTTACACATCACCATGTCTTCTTCCCCACCCAACACAGCACCTTACTCACAGTTGGTGCTCAATACAGATTCATTGATTGGGTTAACGGGGTAGATGGATAAACAACAGTTGCATAATTCTTCCCAAAGGAATCCAATGATGCTAGCAGAACTTGCTGGAAGGCTCCTTTGAGAATTGTTGATTTGCTGACTTTGTTGATGTGTGTAGCTAAGGCAGCGTAGGCCGGAAGGGTAGGTCTGATTTTGCAAATTCATTTGCCTATGAAAACAGCCCATATCATGGAGTTACAAGTATGAGCAACAGGAATGGTGCAATCTACGTTCTCTGGCAAATATAGTGTCTGAAAAAAAATTACAACTTTCACCCACTTGCTCTTTTGTAATCATGTGGCAATAACTGTCAAAGGGTAGTGGGTTTTTCTTCTGTGTAATAATGCAGGCTTGAGTAACATGTTTTGAGTAACAAATGATTTCACTATGTTTGGTTAATTATTATGGGTGGTTTATCAATTGATTTAGTGCTCTTTATAAGTATCAGGAAATGAACATAGAAACAGAAAAAGAACTCCATTACAAATTACGGGACCTGATGGTGGCTGGTCAAATCAGATGTTTTAAGCTTAACTAAGTAATAACTGAGGACTAGACTCCATTCCAGGTGACACATTCCATGGTGGTTCGGAAGCCCAGGGGAAGAGAGGTCTATAGTCAGAAAACCACGCGGCTCCACTGTCTGCAAGGCCTGTGTGACAAACAGAAACACAAATGCATTCAGGCCACCATAAATGGGCTGCTGGGAACAATGTTCCCTCAAGAATTCATAATTTATTCCTAATTTCAAGTGCTCACTCAGCAGTTTGAATAGTGACATTCTCAGGAACAAAAGCCACCTTCGTCAAGCAATGGAGAAAGCCCGCAAGCTCACTACAGGTCTACAGTGAACATGAAATTATGAATCAGTTGTAGTACGCAGAGCCAGTGGACTTTAAAGATACAGGAAGCGGTGTCCTGAGAGGTGTGGAAAGATGCCATTTTATTCCATTAGGTCGCTTTATTTTTCACTTACATATGACTGTTGATAGCCCATCACAAATCAATTTGCCTTAAAAGTTTCCTGGAACATGGTAAAATACATGATTTAAAAAAAACACATAAATGTATGCATTCTCTCTCTCTCTCTCTCTCACCTCTCCCCAACCCCACACTTTCAAACAAACGAATTTTGGAAAGCCAAAACTCTTTTGCCATTAAGTTCCTGTTTATTAATCAGCAAATTTAAGTAACTCAACAATAATCAGAATAACTGTGTCATTCAATAAAACTAATAACAACTACTTCTGTGAAAAATAGGTCAATTTAGAGGTTATATTATATTCTACCTCCCCACATGATTACTTTATTTTTCCATCTCATTTTGTGGATGCCAGGATTAACTATTTGCCATTTTAAGAAAAGTTGTGACTATCTTTTTTTTTTTTTGACATGGAGTTTCACTCTTATTGCCCAGACTGGAGTGCAATGGTGCAATCTCGGCTCACTGCAACCTCCGCCTCCTGGGTTCAAGCAATTCTCCTGCCTCAGCCTCCTGAGTAGCTTGGATTACAGGCATATACCACCATGCCTGACTAATTTTGTATTTATAATAGAGACAGGGTTTCACCATGTTGGTCAGGCTGGTCTCGAACTCCCGACCTCAGGTGATCTGCCCATGTCGGCCTCCCAAAGTGCTGGGATTACAGGAGTGAGCCACCGTGCCTGGCCTAAGTTGTGACTATTCAGATATCAGTTTCCCTCCTATCTGTAAATAAGCTTGTTTCAATTAATAATGCATCCTAAACTCACTGCAGAAAATGTAGAATATACATAAGGATATGAAAATAAATTTACCTGAACTACTATATGAAGATTTTGTTTCATATGCTAGATTTTTTCTCGTGCACAGATGTAGATTATTTGAAATAATAGCACTGACTGAACACCCTGTACTGGCACTGTGGTATATTTTGAAATTTCATTATCTGATTTCTACATTTAATTCTCATGACAACTTTACATAAATTGTGCAATTTTTTATTGTATTCCTTTAGCATCCTACTGTATGTTCTTCTCCATATCATTAAAATTCTTAGTAAATGTTATTTTTAATGCCTGCATGTTTTGTGGGATGGATGTTGCATTTCAGGTTTATGTAACTCAAAAACAATTGGATGTTTCCAATTTTTTATTAGCACAAATAATGTAAATATTTTCACTTTAATTGTCTTATAAATTCTGTTATAATTATGAAATTATAAACAGCTACATCTTTGATACAAATCCTCATGTGTGTTTTTGGTTGTAGAGTTAAAATACATTCTCAGAAGTGAAATGCAGGGATAAAGTCTGGGAACATTTTATGTAGACAGTATTTTCTGAAGAATTTTCATAGCAGAAGATGTTTTACTTAGACCAGATTTGCCTTTCTTTAACTTGCATTCATGGACATGCAAGTTAAGAACTAAAATTGGTTCATTATACAGACTTCTCCCCAAACAGGCAAGTCGAGTGATGTGGAGCCCTTAGTCAATTGGATATTTGCCTCTAGTCCTGTTTGGGTTTTATTTAAGTTCCCTCTGGAAAGTGAAAAAGACTACAGAGGGTGCTCATCATTCTGGCCATCTCCGATGTCCAAGGCTGACCACGGCTGTCTCTTGCCCTGTGGAGTGGGAAGGCAGTAGGCTGAGTCTTCCTCGGTCAGTGGCCGTTTTGGTGGCACCAATGCCGCAGAAGGTTTCATCAGATCCCTGCAGAGAGGAAGCTGTGCACAAACCCTGCATGGTGATCTGGAAGCCACACTGGGGCTGCTGAGTGCCTGAAAATGCTGCACTTACCACATGGGAGGACAGTTTTTCCAGGCCCGTTCCCATTAGAGCAACCAACGCTGGCAGCGTTCAGTCAACATCTGAGAGAATCTTTCTGACTTGAGAATGCCTTCAACGTAAGGAGAGCTGGTTTGGGGGCCACATGTAAAGCCCTTGACTTAGTAGGTTGCTAACAACATTGTCTTCCTTCTTTCTTGAAGGTAAGCACTTGAGTGTTTAACATGGGAATGTGTTATAAATTTAACTACATGCTATAGCTAAGCTTCCATTTGAGAAACCAAAAAGAAGGAAATTAGACTTCATGAGAAAACCTAGAAAATAGTCTTTATCATTTTATCCCACTTCACACTTATGAAAAGTACCTAAAATATTGAGTAAACTTGAGGATATATCACTGAATCCTGAATTAAGCATTTACAACATCAATGAAGAAAAAGTGGTTCAATGATGTGGAACCCACGAAAGGGCACAAGGAGAAGTAGGAGAAAATTCACTCTGATTTGAAAGTGAAGTGGTAGGAAAAAATCTTGGCAAGATTGTAAGTTTGGTAAAATATTTTTAAACCGCTTCATTGAGGATTGATTGACATGGAAAGCTGTACATATTTAATATATACAACTCTCTGAGTTTGGGGATAACTAACCATCTGTGAGGCCAATTTGGCAAAATATTTTGAGTATTTGGAGAAATATTCAAACCATGAGGGTATGTCAACACCCAACCCATTCTATGAGAAGAAAAACATAGATTTACTTTTTAACAGGTTGATTGAAGTATGAATTATATATAATAAATGGCACATAACCAGGGTGTGCAAGTGGATAAGCTTTGGCATATGTGCACACCAATAAGCCCCTCTGCATTTAAGGAAATGCATAACCCAGTCTCCCAGCTGTTCCTCTCACCCCTTTGTAATCGCTCCTGCTCCGCCTCTGCTCAACCCCCTCCCCAGGCAATTACTATTCAGCTTTCTGTCACCACTGATTACTTTGCATGTTCTAGAATTATATATAAATGGAATAATGTCATGCATGGTCAGTTTTGCCTGGCTGCTTTTCCCCACGGAATTATTTTAAGATCCATTCATGTTTTTGTGGCGAACAATCATTCATTCCCTGTCATCGCTGAGTAGTATTCCACCAAAGTGATTTAATTTTTAAACAGATATTGTGGCTCTTAAATTCATATTTATTAAGGCTCCATAAGAGAAAAAAAGTGATTCCTGTAACAGTATGAGCTCTCTTCTCCCTCCACCAAGTCAATGAATTTTCCTGTGACATCTTTGCTCCTTATGATTTGAAGAAGTGCTATTTACAGCACATCTTACTCTTAAAGCTGAGATGCCACAAGGAAGGCAAAGCACAAGCACTAATCCACCGCTGGCCTTTAATTTATGCTACTTTCCATGATGTGCACAGTTTATCCCAGGCTGAGCCTCTCTGTCTTCCCTTGTGGGGCCAGTGAGAAATGCGTAACACTATGGGTGAGGCGCTGGCATCATCATAATCACAGGCAATGGACGTGAAACGTGTCTTAGCCAGAATTAATAGCAGCAACAGCCAAATCAAATATGGAAGAATGTTTATGGCTAGAAAATGGTAAGATAATAAGAGCTGGTCTTTATTAAACCCTATGTGTCTGGTATTACGCTATCTAATTTGTGTGCAGTAGTTATTTTTCACTCGATTCTCCCAACACTGTACACACTACTTCCAAGTTTACATCAGGGTTTTTTCCCTTAACATAGAGTGTGTGCATTTTCAGTGTCCCTAACAAATTCTTAGTAATCATTATTTATAATAGAGACAACACTTACAGCCAGGAAAAAGAAAAGGATACATTAAAAGAATTTTAGTTTCTATGAAATCCCCTGTGACATACGTTATGATTCCAAGTAAAAACCAAGAAACCATTCTGGGGAGATTTGACCCAGGGAAGCTGAGCCAGGGAGTGCAGAAGGCCACATACATTAGAGGAGCCCACTCTGGTCCTGGACCGAGGCGGTGCATGTGATCTGCACATTTGCAACAGTTACAGGGTCCAGAGCAGTGAAGAATACAGGAGTTGCCGACCGCCATTATACACTGTGTGGTTCCCCAGCATCCTGGGAACTTGGCTGACTGGTAGCAATTGCTCGCCCGGAATGAGACTGTGAGGCCCCCACTTCCCATGGCCTGAATAGTTCAGGCTACCTTGGGTTTGTGGGTGTTTGCATCCGGCAGATATCCGGTCCTCCTCTATTATGTCATTAAACGCTCCCAGGAACTGAAGGAATGCTATCGATTTGGATCACCTACTCCCCCGCAGGAGTCTCAAAACTTACTATGAGGCCACAAAGGAATCTATATAGAAATTCATTTGGCCACCTGAGGGAAGCACAAATTACAATACTATCCTGCAGCTTGACCTTTTCTGTAAGAGGGAAGGCAAATAGAGTGAAAAACCTTATGTCCAAACTTTCTTTTCATTGAAGGAGAATACACAACTACTATGCAAAGCTTGCAATTTACGTCCCACAGGAGGACCTTTCAGCTCACCCCCATATCCTAGCCTCCCTATAGCTCCCCTTCCTATTAATGATAATCCTCCTCTAATCTCCCCCACCCAGAAGGAAATAAGCAAAGAAATCTCCAAAGGACCGCAAAAATCCCCAGGCTATCGGTTATGTCCCCTTTAAGCTGTAGGGGGAGTGGAATTTGGCCCAACCCGGGTACATGTCCCCTTCTCCCTCTCTGATTTAAAGCAGATCAAGGCAGACCTGGGGAAGTTTTCAGATGATCCTGATAGGTACATAGATGTCCTACAGGGTCTAGGGCAAACCTTCAATCTCACTTGGAGAGATGTCATGCTATTGTTAGATCAAACCCTGGCCTTTAATGAAAAGAATGCGGCTTTAGCTGCAGCCCAAGAGTTTGGAGATACCTGGTATCTTAGTCAAGTAAATGACAGAATGATAGCCAAAGAAAGGGACAAATTCCCTACTGGTCAGCAAGCCATCCCCAGTATGGATCCCCACTGGGACCTTGACTCAGATCATGGGGACTGGAGTCATAAACATCTGTTGACCTGTGTTCTAGAAAGACTAAGGAGAATTGGGAAAAAGCCCCTGAATTATTCAGTGATGTCCATCATAACTCAGGGAAAGGAACAAAATCATTCTGCCTTCCTCGAGCATCTATGGGAGGCCTTAAGAAAATATACTCCCCTGTCACCCAAATCACTAGATGGTCAATTGATTCTAAAACATAAGTTTATTACCCAATCAGCTGCAGGTATCAGGAGAAAGCTCCAAAAGCAAGCCCTGGACCCTGAACAGAATCTGGAGGCATTATTAAACCTGGCAACCTCGGTGTTCTATAATAGGGACCAAGAGGAATAGGCCCAAAAGGAAAAGTGAGATCAGAGAAAGGCCACAGCCTTAGCCATGGCCCTCAGACAAACAGATCTTGGTGATTCAGAGAGGACAGAAAATGGAGCAGGCCAATCACCCAGTAGGGCTTGTTATCAGTGTGGTTTACAAGGACACTTTAAAAATGATTGTCCAACGAGAAACAAGCCACCCCCTCGTCCATGTCCGCTATGCTGAGGCAATCACTGGAAGGTGCACTGCCCCAGAGGACAAAGGTTCTCTGGGTCAGAAGCCCCCAACCAGATGATCTGACAACAGGACTGAGGGTGCCTGGGGCAAGCGCCAGCTCATGTCATCACCCTTACTGAGCCCTAGGTACATTTAACCACTGAGGGCCAGGAAATTGACTTCCTCCTGGACACTGGTGCGGCCTTCTCAGTGCTAATCTCCTGTCCTGGACAACTGTCCTCAAGGTCCATTATTATCGGAGGAATCCTAGGACAGCCTGTAACCAGGTATTTCTCCCACCTCCTCAGTTGTAATTGGGAGACATTGCTCTTTTCACATGCCTTTCTTGTTATGCCTGAAAGTCCCACACCCTTATTAGGGAGGGATATATTAGCCAAAGCTGGAGCTGTTATCTACATGAATATGGGGAACAAGTTACCCATTTGTTGTCCTCTACTTGAGGAGGGAATCAACCCTGAGGTCTGGGGATTGGGAGGACAATTTGGAAGGGCAAAATCAAGCTAAAAGACCCACCACTTTTCCTTATCAAAGGCAATATCCCTCAAGGCCTGACACTCATAAAGGATTACAGGATATTGTTAAACATTTAAAAGCTCAAGGCTTAGTAAGGAAATGCAGCAGTCCCTGCAACACCCCAATTCCAGAAGTAGAAAAACCGAACTGTCAGTGGAGACTAGTGCAAGATCTTAGGCTCATAATGAGGCAGTAATTCCTCTATATCCAGTTGTACCCAACCTCTATACCCTGCTCTCTCAAATACCAGAGGAAGCAGAATGGTTCACTGTTCTGGACCTCAAGGGTGCCTTCTTCTGTATTCCCCTGCACTCTGACTCCCAGTTTCTCTTTGCCTTTGAGGATCCCACAGACCACACGTCCCAACTTATGTGGGCGGTCTTGCCCCAAGGGTTTAGGGATAGCCCTCATCCGTTTGATCAAGCACTGGCCCAAGATCTAGGTCACTTGTCAAGTCCAGGCACTCTGGTCCTTCAGTATGTGGATGATTTACTTTTGGCTACCAGTTCAGAAGCCTCGTGCCAGAAGGCTACTCTAGATCTCTTGAACTTTCTAGCTAATCAAGGGTACAAGGGGTCTAGGTTGAAGGCCCAGCTTTGCCTAAAGCAGGTCAAATATCTAGGCCTAATATTAGCCAGAGGGACCAGGGCCCTCAGCAAGGAACGAATACAGCCTATACTGGCTTATCCTCGCCCTAAGACATTAAAACAGCTGCAGGGGTTCCTTGGAATCACCGGCTTTTGCCGACTATGGATCTCCATCTCCAAATACAGTGAGATAGCCAGACCCCTCTATACTCTAATCAAGGAAACCCAGAGGGCAAATACTCATCTAGTAGAACGGGAACAAGGGGCAGAAACAGCCTTCAAAACCTTAAAGCAGGACCTAGTACAATCTCCAGCTTTAAGCCTTCCCACAGGACAAAACTTCTCTTTATATGTCACAGAGAGAGCAGGGATAGCTCTTGGAGTCCTTACTTGGACTCATGGGACAACCCCACAACCAGTGGCATACCTAAATAAGGAAACTGATGTAGTAGCAAAAGGCTGGCCTCATAGTTTACGGGTAGTTGCGGCAGTGGCCGTCTTAGTGTCAGAGGCTATCAAAATAATACAAGGAAAGGATCTCACTGTCTGGACTACTCATGATGTAAATGGCATACTAGGTGCCAAAGGAAGTTTATGGCTATCAGACAACTGCCTACTTAGATACCAGGCACTACTCCTTGAGGGACCAGTGCTTCAAATACGTACGTGTGTGACCCTCAACCCTGCTGCTTTTCTCCCAGAGGATCGGTAACCAATCGAGCATGACTGCCAACAAGTTATAGTCCAGACTTATGCTGCCCGAGATGATCTCTTAGAAGTCCCCTTGGCTAATCCTGACCTTAATCTATATGCCGATGGAGGTTCGTTTATGGAGAATGGGATACGAAGGGCAGGTTATGCCATAGTGATGTAACCATACTTGAAAGTAAGCCTCTTCCCCAAGGGACCAGCACCCAGTTAGCAGAACTAGTGGCATTTATCTGAGCCTTAGAACTGGGAAAAGGAAAAAGAACAAATGTGTATACAGATAGCAAGTATGTTTAATCCTACATGCCCATGCTGCAATATGGAAAGAAAGGGAGTTCCTAACCTCTGGGGGAACCCCCATTAAATACCACAAGAAAATTATGGAGTTATTGCACGCGGTGCAAAAACCCAAAGAGGTGGCAGTCTTACACGGCCAAAGCCATCAAAAAGGGGAAGGAGACGGAAGAACAGCAGCATAAGTGGCCGACAGAGGCAGGGAAGGACCAGCAGAGAGAAAGAGAGAGACAAAGTCAAAGAAGGAAAGAGAGAAGGAGACAGAAAGTCAGAGAGAGTGAGAAAGAGAGAGAGAGAGAAGATAGGAAGTCAAAGAGAAGGAGAGGGGAAGAGACAGAGACAAAAAGCCAAAGGAAGACACAGAGAGAGGAAAGAACAGATAAAATCAAAGAGAGAAAGAAAGAGACAGAGACAAAGAGGGAGTCAGAAAGAGAGAGGCAAAGAAGAAGTCAAAGAGAGAGAGAGAGATAGAAATAGTAAAGAAAAAACAGTGTACCCTATTCCTTTAAAAGCCAGGGTAAATTTAAAACCTGTAATTGATAATTGATGGTCTTCTCTGTAACCCTATAACACTCCAATACCCCCTTTTTGTCAGTGTAAACAAGGGCACAGCCCAAAAGCACTGAGGCCACTGACAACCCGTAACCTTCTTATCAAAAATCCTTAACCCAGCAGGTTGCCTAACAGGGGATCTAAATCTTAATTAATTACCATACAAAGGTCCGACCAGACATGGGAGAAACTCCCTTCAGGATAGGATGATAGATGGTTCCTCCTGGGCGATTAAGGAAAAAGACACAATGGATATTCAGTAAGTGATAAGGAAACTCTTATAGAAGCAGAATTAGGAGAATTGCCTAATAATTGTTCTGCTCAAACATGTGAGTTGTTTGCACTCAGCCAAATCTTAAAGTACTTGCAGAATTAGGAAGGAGAAATCTATACCGATTCTAAGTTAATATGGACTGAATGAGATTGTATTAATAGCAAAGAAAAATTAAAATCCCAAACTTACAAGGTTTTCAACAAAAGTAAAGTTTGCTAAGAAAGTTAACAGCGTAACATGTATTATCCTAACTTCTATTCTTATGGAAATCAGACCCTATCTGTGCCCCTGAAATCTCAATTCTGTCAGTGCAGGGCCATACAACTAATACCACTACTTATAGGGTTAGGAATGGCTACTGCTACAGGAACCTGAATAGCCAGTTTATCTACTTCATTATCCTACTACCACACACTCTCAAAGGATTTCTCAGACAGTTTGCAAGAAATAACGAAATCTATCCTTACTCTACAACCCCAAATAGAGTCTTTGGCAGCAATGACTCTCCAAAACTGCCAACACCAAGACCTCCTCACTGCTGAGAAAGGAGGACTCTGCACCTTCTTAGGGGAAGAGTGTTGTTTTTACACTAACCAGTCAGGGATAGTTTGAGATGCCACCTGGCTTTTACAGGAAAAGGCTTCTGAAATCAGACAACGCCTTTCAAACTCTTATACCAACCTCTGGAGTTGAACAACATGGCTCCTCTGCTTTCTAGGTCCTGTGGCAGCCATCTTGCTGTGACTCGCCTTTGGGACCTGTATTTTTAACCTACTTGTCAAATTTGCTTCCTCTAGAATCGAGGCCATGAAGCTACAGATGGTCTTACAAATGGAACCCCAAATGAGTTCAGCTAACAACTTCTGCTGAGGACCCCTGGACTGACCCACTGGCCCTTCCACTGGCCTAAAGAGCTCCCCTCTAGAGGACACTACAACTGCAGGGCCCCTTCTTCGCCCCTATCCAGCAGGAAGTAGCTAGAGTGGTTATTGGCCAAATTCCCAATAGCAGTTGGGGTGTCCTGTTTAGAGGGGGGATTGAGAGGTGAAGCTGGCTGAGCTTCTGGGTCAGGTGGGGACTTGGAGAACTTTTCTGTCTAGCTAAGGGATGGTAAATGCACCAATCAGCGCTCTGTCTAGCTAAAGGTTTGTAAACACACCAGTCAGCGCTGTGTCTAGCTAATCGGGTGGGGACTTTGAGAACTTTTCTGTCTAGCTAAAGGATTGTAAATGCACCAATCAGTGCTCTGTGTCTAGCTAAAGGTTTGTAAACTCACCAATCAGCTTTCTGTAAAATGGACCAATCAGCAGGATGTGGGTGGGGCCAAATAAGGGAATAAAAGCTGGCCACCCGAGCCAGCAGTGGCAACACACTCGGGTCCCCTTCCATGCTTGTTCTTTGGCTCTTTGCAATAAATCTTGCTGCTGCTCACTCTTTGGGTTCATGCTGCCTTTATGAGCTGTAACACTCACTGCAAAGGTCTGCAGCTTCACTCCTTCTGAAGTCAGTGAAACCACGAACCCACTGGGAGGAATGAACAACTCTGGACATGCCACCTTTAAGAGCTGTAACACTGACTACGAAGGTCTGTGCCTTCACTCCTGAAGTGAGCGAGACCATGAACCCACCAGAAGGAAGAAACTCTGGACACATCTGAACATCAGAAGGAACAAACTCTGGACACACCATCTTTAAGAACTGTAACACTCACTGCGAGGGTCCACGGCTTCATTCTTGAAGTCAGCAAGACCAAGAACCCAACAGAAGGAACCAATTCTGGACACAGTGCTGGCACAGCAGAGGCATTGCAGACTGTTAGAAAACTTCAAAAGCCAGGTGTGGTGGCTCACACCTGTAATTCCAGCACTTTGGGAGGCCGAAGTGGGCGGATCACCTGAGGTTAGGAGTTCAAGACCAGCCTGACCAACATGGCGAAACCCTGTCTCTACTAAAAATACACCTGGCACCTGTAGTCCCAGCTACTTGGGAGGCTGAGGCAGGAGAATCACTTGAACCTGAGAGGTAGAGGTTGCAGTGAGCCGAGATTGCAACATTGCATTCCAGCCCGAGTGACAGAGTGAAACTCTGTCTCAAAGAAAAAAAAAGTAAAGAAAAGAAAACTTCAGACAAGTTAAATTTGATGGAGTTTAATTGAGAAAAAAAAAAGAAGAAATGATTCACGAGTCAGGCAGCTTCCAGAGTCACAACAGATGTGGAGAGACTCCAGGAGTGCCTTGTGGTCAGAACAAATTTATAGACAAAAAAAGTGAAGTGACGTACAGGAATTGGCAGTGAGGTACAGAAACAGTGAGTTTGGTTGCACCTTGCCCATTTACCTTATTTGAAGACAGTTTGAACACTCAGCCGTCTGTGAGTAGTTGAAGTTTGGCCACTGGGATTGGCCAACACTCAGCTATTGTTACAAGTGCATACTATTATGTTAGATTTTCAATATTGTCTGCCTATTAAGCTAGGTTACTGTTCCATCATGAGGACTCAAATATAGAGGTAGGAGTCCTTCTCAGTTTGCTTTAACAAGACAAATCCTCACGTGGACTGGAGTCTGCAAATGGCACCAGGTACCTCTGAGGCCCAGGTCAGGCTTCCATCAAAAGGGAAAAAGTCTCAGGTCTACTTTATTCCAATATGTGCTCCAAGGAAATAATACTCCAAGCTGTATCCAAGGCTTCAATTGCCTCTACCTCTTCCTTGCAAATTATTTGAACTGCTTATCTTAATCCCTGAATCGTGAATTTACTAGCTCTGATAACAGATCGCTTCCACATGTAGAGAGTTGAGTTTAGCCCCAAGGTCCTTGCTGCAGTTGTACTTATTTGTTTGTTTTTGTCTTGTTTTATCTTTAGCTAGACTCCACCTGCCTAGAATTGCCACCCATTGGTCTAGGTTTTATGCCTTTGGGTTATATAAAATGTGTGTGGTCTAACTTCTTGCTTCATTATTAGGCTATGCATTCTGGGTCTCACTTCCCACTGCCACAGTTCTGTTTCCTTTCAGTATATGAGTCACTTCTTCCTGAAATCACCTGGGGTTTTCTAACATATCTTTGGAATGTGATGTCCTGCGTTGTATGCTCCAGCAGAGAGAGGTGTCCCTCTGTTACCGCCCAGGTGAGAAATGGGTGCATTCCAGAGTCTGCGGTAAGACTCATCCTATCCTATGAGACAGGTACTTCCCACCATCATCTACCCAACCCTCCCAACCATCCTATGAGATAGGTACTGTCATTTTTTCTTTAGCAGCAGTGATGCTGAGGCCACATGATTTGTTTAAGTGCAACAGTGTTGAGCCTGGCTTTCTGATTCTCCAGCCAATGCTACAACCTCTCTTACAGTTCTTCTCTTTCTTGTTATCCTTTTTCTTGTATTTTCTCCTTTCTAATGGATTCTTTACTCAGCTTTCCACTTTTAGTCACATTTTGTTAACAATCATCTTCTCTACTCTTTTTCTTTCTGGTCTCCCAGAAATATGAAAAGATGTCCATTTTTCACACCTCTACTCCACAGTCCATGGCGATGACTTACAATATTTATTTATTTATTTATTTATTTATTAATTATTTATTGAGACAGAGTCTCACTCTATTGCCAAGGAGTGCAGTGGTGCAATCTTGACTGACTGCAACCTCCACCTCATGAATCCAAGTGATTCTCCTGCCTCAGCCTCCCAAGTAGCTGAGACTACAGGTGTGCACCCCCATGCCCAGCTAATTTTTGTAGTTTTAGTAGAGATGGGGTTTCACCATGTTGGCCAGGATGGTCTCGATCTCTTGACCTCGTTATCCGCCTGCCTTGGCCTCACTAAGTGCTGGGATTACAGGCGTGAGCCACCGCGCCCAGCCTACACTTTTTTGCAGTGAATGGAAACTTCAGCCAACTCAGGCACTGCCCTGTTTGTCTCAGCAGGTCTTGTCCCCAACTTACAGGAGTTTGCATTACAAGGTTGCTTAGGCCAAGGGGTGGGGAAGAGTTGCAGGGAGTGAAGAGCAAAGTCAGATGTTATGGGCTTTTGGCGGCAGAAAAAAGGATATTCTGTACCTAACGAGGGGTGCCTTTTCCTGGGACAGGGAGTGGTTTTTGATTTACAGAGGGAAACGTTGAAAAAAGACTGCATTCTTCTGGTTGCATAGGCATACTTTAAAGCCCACATTCAGTTCTTACCACAGCCACCCAAGCAATCTGGAATCCCACACAAACGTGCCTTCTAGACAGGAAGTTTTTATGAACATTTTAGAGAAGACAACAAAAACAAGAACAAAAATGAGAACGGCTGGCTGAGTCAGAATCTCAAAAATCTCAAGATTCTCATGCATTTTGAGAACTTGTTAAACAATATGCATATTCTCCTTGGTAAGTCAATTAGAAAAACTCACTCTTTTGAACAATAATGCTCTGTTTTTCTCAAGTTGAGAAACTGAAATAATGGAGGAAATCTCTGCTCTTAATTTCTCTAACCAGATGGAATTTAAAAAGCATGTGGTTCGAGTCATCATTGGGAAAACATGACAAGGATTATGGAACACACATGAATTCCAACTTGCTGGGCACCCACACATTTTCCTTCATTCTTTGAAGAATTGCTAAAGTCAGCCATCAAGAACAGTAAACACCAATACTTTGCCTTGAGAGGAATTAGGGGTTTGAGCTAAAATATCTAAAAGACTTGAAATCTGTAATTAAACATAGACTTGGTCTTAAGTTTCCTAATCCTCTCTTTATCATCAACATTCTGCAATAAATTCTTTCTAAACTTCCTCACCTCAGTTTACTAGTTTAGCTCTCTGATGCAATAATTTCCACAATCATTTTTGCTCAGTTACTTTTCATTGATTTATGTTTTTTCCAGTTTTAGTCTTAACTGGAATAAATGAACATATGACTTTAATAAATGATGTATGCATTTATTTATTCTCCATCCCAAGGACCTCACCAATTTGATGAGAGAGGTTAAGCAAAATAAAACAAAATTATTCTCACTTTTTGACTGTACCCAAGCTCAATAGTTCAACAAAATAAAATGAAGAAATGATATTTTAGATAGTATTGTCTTTACTGAAAAGCCAGTTGCAGTCATATTTTGGAGAAAGAGAGTTTAAAATATATAAAAGTAGGGGGAGTTTATAATACATAAACAATTGATCAAAAGTTTTATAGTATAAATGATTCTTTTTATTACCTGTATGTTTTATAAAATCAACACAAACCCAAAATTAGCAAATACAGAACCATTTCTCCTAGGGGAAAGCCAGAGTTCATTTCCTTCAAGACTCTGGTCACAATATTTTTGTCAGCTGATCAACCTGTAGACTTGTTTTATGTGTGTTTCTGTTTAAAGACACCTTGTTTAATATATATTGCATTCTTCAACGCCGAACTCAGTCAGTAGCATTCTAACTGGCGCCTGAATGAAGCCCCTCTAACAGGTGTATTTTCTGTCTCAGACACATTACAGCCTTCTTGCATTTAGACACATTAGACAACCCTTTTGCACTAGCTTGGGAGCCATTTTAAATAGCAAGATCATCAACAAAAATCACAAAAGTGGACAATGTGCCCCTAAATGGACCAAAATAAGGACACTCATTTACATTATGAGAGCTGAAACAAGAAGGCAAAGTGTCGCCTTGTTCAACCTCAGCTGGTGACTCGAATTTGGGCCACTCTGCACATGTCCGTGAATGACCTTGAAAGCACCATGAGTATTGACTTGGGGGTTACAAATACATTTTAATGAGGAGGCAAGTCTGCAGATACAGGATCTGTGAGTAATAAAGATTGATTACACTTCTGAAAGGATCATTTAAAGCATTTCTATCCTGCACTAAAATATTATTTTGTCAATACCCATACTGTCACTTCTGATTATTCTCAGTCTTCCTTATGTAACTTTCTCTTTTTAGAAAAATCCTTTGAAATTTACAAAAGTTTTTCTTGGTTGACACTCTTTGTACTTACCCTTGAATTCACAAAGGATCACATGCGTTGCTGTTGTTAACATAGAAATTAAGCAATGGAAAAGAACTGTAGCAGATGCTGTCTGTACCCTGCCTACCTTCGCCCAACCCACCCTGAATAGAACTTGCAGACATGCTTGAAGCTTTCTTTGTTTTTTGGCCTGAAAACATTCTCTGTTCAAAAGAATATGCTAGACACACCAGGGCCAACGAGAAGTGAGGCCAACTTAACGCATCAAGAGTAATTGAGTACTCCAGCTCATACCCCGCAGTGGGAAAGTTCTGAAGCAGGTTCCATGTCATCTCCCAGAAGATCCAGTAGGATCATACCCTATTGCCCACAACAGGCACCTGCTCAGTCATGCTCCACTATTGATTACCAACTTTCCTGCCTCAAAACCCCACTCTATGGATTGCCTCTCCCCATGCACTCTTTTTATTCAAATCATTGAATCAAGTTCTGCTTTTGTGTTCTTTAAGTTCTGGGACACATGTATGGTCCTGCACATGTATCCTGGAACTTAAAGTAAAATAAACATGTGCAGATTTGTTACATAGGTATACAGGTGCTGTGGTGGTTTGCTGAGCCTATCAGCCCGTCATCTAGGTTTTAAGCCCCTCATGCATTAGGTGTTTGTCCTAATGCTCTCCCTCTCCTTGTCTCCCAACCCCCAACAGGCCCTAGTGTGTAATGTTCCCCTCCCTGTGCCCATGTGTTCTCACTGTTCAACTCCCACTTATGAGTGAGAACATGCGGTGTTTGGTTTTCTGTTCCTGTGTTTGCTGAGAATGATGGCTTCCAGCATCATCCATGTCCCTGCAAAGGACATGATCTTTTTTCTGGATAAGATGGGTTAAAGACTTAAATGTAAAACCCCAAACCATAAAAACCCTAGAAAAAAACCTAGGCAATACCATTCAGGCCATAGGCATGGGCAAGGACTTCATGACTAAAACACCAAAAGCAATGGCAACAAAAGCCAAAATTGACACATGGGATCTAATTAAACTAATTAAACTAAATAACTTCTGCACAGCAAAAGAAACTATCATCAGAATGAATACGCAACCTACAGAATGGGAGAAAATTTTTACAGTCTATCCATCTGACAATGGGCGAATATCCAGAATCTACAGGAAAAAAACAAACAATCCCATCAAAAAGTGGGCAAAGGATATGAACAGACACTTCTCAAGTTCTACTTTTACAGTAACTCAAACTAAAGTAGAAATAATTTTCTCTGGGAATCCTACTGCAACAACTTGCCATTCTAGAGATCTGTTTGAGTTTCCAGCTTGGAGACACAATAGGGCGGGCTGAAAAGGAGTCCCCTACTGGATTCCAGCCTCTGTTCTGCCATCGCTTGATTCCTAGGTGCCTGTCTTAGTTCCCGATGGATGTTAGAACAAATTACTGCAACTGGGTTGCTTAAAACAATGAAAATTTATTCTTTCACAGTTCTGAAGGCCAGAGGTCTGAAACTCAGGTGAGAGGAGAGCGGTGCTCTCTCTGAAGGCTCTGAGAGAGATTTTGTTCTTAGCCTCTGGCGTGGCCACCATGCCTTGGCATTCCTGGGCTTGTGGATGCACCACTCTAATCTGTCTGTCTCTGACATTACCTGGCACTCTCCCTGTGTGCCAGTGCCTTTTGAGCTGAGTGCCTTTTTGCCTCCACCTTTTTTTTTTTGAGACAGAGTCTCGCTCTGTGGCCCACGCTGGAGTGCAGTGGCCGGATCTCAGCTGACTGCAAGCTCCACCTCCTGGATTCACACCATTCTCCTGCCTCAGCCTCCGGAGTAGCTGGGGCTACAGGTGTCTGCCACCATGCCTGGCTAATTTTTTGTATTTTTAGTAGAGACGGGGTTTCACCGTATCAGCCAGGATGGTCTTGATCTCCTGACCTCGTGATCTGCCCACCTCAGCCTCCCAAAGTGCTGGGATTGCAGGCGTGAGCCACCGCGCCCGGCTTGCCTCCACTTTTAAAGACAACAGTCATTGGATTAGGGCCCACCATATGACCTCATCTTACCTCAATAACAAATTTGAAGACTCTACTTCCTATATAGGAACATCACATATACAGGGAGCTAGGACGTGAACATATCATTTTGGGGACAGGATTCAACCAATAAGGGTGCCTTATGTCCTTGTCTACAAAATGTTAATGTTTGGCAAAGAAGATGATCTCTGAGGCCCCTTTTAGCTCTGTGGTTCAACGATTCAGACTTTAAAGATGAGTGTTACTTTCAATGCTGTTCTTTTTCTTCCTAGCCTTATCTTCCTATTATCACCACAGAATAAATCCAATTATGGTTTGTCTAAAGGGAAATATACATAGCACTGCATGTTAAAACATAGAGAAAATAAACATGAATGAAATTGATGTCTCTTAAAGTAATTATATTTTCAACCCTAAGCATTTAATTTTCCAATCCAAAGTAACATACTCATTTAGCATGTATAAAATATTTTTAAATCACTGAGTAAAAGTAATAATTACCAAAGACATGAATTTCCTGCAGGACAATCACGTTGCTGAAGACACGTTGCTCAGGTGCAGTCAAATAAAATGTTAATGTAAGATTTTATCTCCCCAAGATTCCTTGTGGGTTTGCAAAGTTCAGGGTGCTTTCCGCATGGTTTAGTTTGTGTTCCCTACCAGGGAACGTGTATGGATGGGACTGATGGTATTTTTTTTTTTTTAAGCTATGCTGTATTCTGTATCACTGCAATACTGTTGACTGGAAATGAAAACAACAGATATAGATAATGCCACTCACTCTGAAGATCAAGGCTTTAGAAACCCTGCTTTCCTTCAAGGCTGTCTTCTTTCTTGTTGCTTATTTTGTAAGAGTTTTATTTATAAAAAATATTCTGTGTATGCTCCAACAGCCAATGGAAATAAAGCAAACGACCCTGAGAAAGAGGTAAACAAGTTGTTTACAGTGCTGGGCAGCAGGGCTCCGGGTGCGTCTGCTGAGGCAAGAGGGACCTGGCTTCCAAGTCACTGAGGGCAACAGGGCTGGCCAGGCTGAGCCCTGGCCCCTGCAAAGCCTCTGGGCTTCAGTCACAGGAAGTCACCTACATGTGGCATCCTTTTCAGCTACTGAGAGAGACAGATGCACCCAGATCAATATCCCTGTCCAGTATCAAAGACGTATTGTTATCTCACCGGGCATTTTCCACCAGGGCAAGAGCACGACTCTTCTTCCATCAGTACATGGAGGAGCCTCCAGAGTCCTTCCTCTTTTCCTGATCAAAGGGGTAAGATGAAGGCTTAGTAGGTGATTGGGATTTTATATTTGGAAACTTCCTTCAGCTAAAAGATTATGTATTATATTATATTATGGCTATTTGGATCTGATTCTATTGCTGGTACTTATTGGTTTCAGTGGAGAGGCTATTAATGAGCTAATGACAGCAATAACTCTCCCGCCCTTTTCTGCCTGTAAAGAAGAGTGAAATGGTTGATCTGTTTTAAGTACTGTTGAAGAAGCCATCATTCTCAGCAAACTATCGCAAGAACAGGAAACCAAACACCGCATGTTCTCACTCATAGGTGGGAGTTGAACAATGAGAACACTTGGACACAGGAAGGGGAACATCACACACCGGGGCCTGTTGTGGGGTAGGGGGAGGGGGGAGGGATAGTATTAGAAGATATACCTAATGTAAACGACGAGTTAATGGGTGCAGCACACCAACATGGCACATGTATACATATGTAACAAACCTGCACGTTGTGCACATGTACCCTAGAACATACAGTATAATAATAATAATAATAAAAAAGAACCCTATCAGCTTCCTACCTGTAGAATTTGTGTGCAATTTCAAAATGTCCATTACACGTTTTCTCAGGATGGACAGCTAAGTATTACTGCTCTCCATGCTGGGAATAAGGAAATTCACTCATGCACAGTCAAGTTGAGAGTTAAGGTGAACTACTCTAAAAGGAAAATTTTTTGGAAAATTTTATGAAAATTAAGAGAAAATGTTTTTCCCCTTTCTGCATTAACAGGATAAAAGGACTTATTTTTCTGCTGCACTCTGTGGGAAAATACACAGTTAGACACCTTTCACAGGTAACCTGTCCCTGGCTTTAGTATTTTTCACCGGCTACATTCACCAACTGGCCGTATATGGCATCTTCAAACAATCCAACAGGAGTGTAAGAGCCTCTCTGGTGGCTCAGATTTCATTTCCTACAGGCATTTCATCAGGTGGTTGGAAAAGGTCTTATTGCTACATGCTTGGAAAATGAAAAAGTAGCAAACAAAAAGTCTTAAAATCTAGAGATTAGGTTAGGCATACTGGCCCACATGTATAATCCCAACACTTTGGGAGGCCAAGGCAGGAGGATCAATTGACTTCAGGAGTTTAAAAGACTAGCCTGGGCAACATAGTAAGACCCTGTATCTACTAAAAATAATAATAATAATAAAATACCTGAGCATGGTAGTGTGTGTCTGTAGGCCCAGCTACTTGGGAAGGAGGCTAAGGCAGGAGGATCACTTGAGCCTGGGAGGTAGAGGCTGCAGTGAGCCATGATACCACATTTGCACTCCAGCCAAGGTAACAGAATGAGACCCTGTCTCCAAATAAATAAATAAATAAATAAATAAATAAATAAATAAATGCTGGTGATTAAACGAGGTTGCTGGGGTTATCCAAGGGGAAAACAGTGGAGAGTATTTGCTCAGTCCCGAGTTCACCCTACTGCCCACACTGCAAACCAAAAAGTTAGTGTCATGACTCAACTAATGCAGACAGAGGACAGCTCACTCCTGGAGTAACTGGCTCCCAGAATGAAAAAGAGACAAGTTTTTTTCCTTATGCAATTGAAAACTTCTCAGTCACTCACATTAAGTTCCTTAATATATATCTTTTCATTGCCCACACTGTTGGCTTGTTTTGGGGAGAACAAATTCAGAAGGGTGCAAATACGCAGGAAACACTCTGAGAATCATCCTCTGTGTGCTGTGATCATGGCTGTTGGTGCCTTTCTCCTGGTACTGTCACTGAGCACAGAGGGCTCATTATCATAATGTTTTCATTTTCTTACAATAAGACCTTTTGGTAAGAGAAAACAGGCCAACAACTTATTTAATTAGTGATAAAAATACATTCTTAAGAACTTAGTTTGAGTAGTTCAAGGTCTCCAACCTAAACTATAAATCGGGCACCTGTTCGTAATGTTCCCGAAATCTAAAGCTCTACTGAACAGGTATGCACAGGGCATACATTTGGGTGCCCATTACAATATTTTAATTTCCCCAAATCTGGAGTTTAATCATTTACACATTCTGGTATCACATCGTCTGCCCAGTGATTTCTTCTTCAGAGAATCTTTTAAATGTTAATTAATTAGATAATGTGTTCATGCTGTAACTTTAAGTCCAATTCACAATTGGATCTGGCATATGGTGCCAAAAGAATCTGTCCCAAGACGCTACTGAAAGACACAGAGCACCTCAGAAGAAGCCTTCCCTGCAGCAAATCAGTAGAAACACACAACGGGAAACTATCCACAAATGAAAGATGCTAAAAGTGGCTCTAAGCTCAGGAGAGATTTTACAAGAGGAGAACACATGTTTTTCGTCTTTCATCATCAGCCTTTGTAAATATGGAAGGTGTTGTATTTTGCTTGAACATCATGTTGTTAAATTGGTTCATTCACTTATTTTTAAAACAAACATAAATTGAATTGAACCAGGGCCAAGAATTTTGCTGGCAGCTGAGGAGGTTGTGGTAAGACCTGGCCTCTGCCTTCCAGGAGCACAGAGTTCAGTAAGAAAGACAGAAAAAGGAGTCCTGTAAATAGAACACGGGGTTATTTTAGCATAGCTTATGTAACTAGATGTAGAGGAGATGGCCACCATGGTGCGCAGCCCAAATCCCCTCTCCAGGACAGGCACTCATTTCCCCGCTCCCCAGAGCACTGGCTGTTGCAGCATTACTGCAGAGTCCCTCTCTGGGACCTGCCTGAGCTGAAGGCAGCTACCATGGGCAAGACTTTGTCCCTCCTCATGGCAGCCCCATGTGGTGACTTGTTGATGCAGGCACATAAAAACCGAGCCTTTGCCTTAATTCCAACAATTATGTAAGACCATCCCAGCTCCATGCTCCCGGCAAAATCAGTGGAAGCCTCTGACTTACGGGCATTACAGTTCAACTGCTGTGCAGTCCTGCTTCCTGACTCCCAAGAGGTGCTGTTCCAGCTACCGTCCCCAGTACCCTTTCTGTATGCAGATATACATCTCACAGTCTGCTTCCTGTGGAACTTGACCTGAAAGACCTACCGCCAAGCAGCCGGCAGAAGCAGCCAGTGGTCTAGCTGTGAGAACCATTGCTCATGCTACACAGAGAATAGATAGCCTCTGGAATGCCATAGTGTTGCAACTGTCAAAACTTCCAGGTGACCAGGGCTGAGAGGGGAGTGGAAGGGAACCCATCGGCACAGGCATTATCTGGGTGTTGCCCACGTCACTTTCTGAGGGCTGTTGATGCAATAGAGCAATGGTTCTCACTTGGTTTTGACAGCTGAGAGGGACAGTTGCTACTGGCATCTGGTGGGTAGAGACCAGGGATGCTGCTGAAAAACTCACAGTGCACAGGACAGTCCCCCAAACAAAGAATGTTCAGGCTCCAATTCCAATAGTGCCGTAATTGAGGAACCTTGCATTGGAGAGAGAAAATGAAAGCTGAGAGTGTTTAATGTCAGGCAAATCGGTACCTCTATTAGGGACTGAATGTTTGGTCCTCACCCTGCATCCTCTGACACACAATTCATATGTTGAAGCCCCGACCCTTAATATGATGATATTGGGAGGAGGGACCTTTGGGAGGCGACTAGGTTTAGATGAGGTCACGAAGGTGGAGACTGTGTGATGGTCAGTGCCCAGATAAAGAAGAGGAAGACACCAGAGCTCGCGCTCTCTCTCTCTTTCTCTGTCTCTCTCTCTTTCAACAGTGTGAGGACACTGCAAGAAGGTGGCTGCCCCCCACCCCCAACCAAGAAGAGGGCCGTCACCAGGAAACAAACCGGCTTCCACCTTGATTCTGGATTGCATCTGTTGTTGAAGCCACCGAGCTCACGGCAATGTGTTACAGCGGCCTGAGCTGACTAAGACATGCTGCTTGGCAAAGTCTCAAGACTATTCTCTACTTTGACTGGAGGACAGAAGAAGCTGGGAAGTGGAGGTAATACTTTCTTGCCAGGGTTGTGGGGCCCTGGAGAAGACTGAATTCTTAACCCCAGCAAATCTGCCATGGCAAGCTCAGGTCTTTGAACACCAGGGCAGGGATACCGGGGCCAGTGAACACGGAAATCTTGACTCCCTAGATGCCCCCAACCCTCTGAGCCTATAGGAGCGGCCTGTGTGTCCCATTGAGGACTAACATTCGCCTTGCTTGGAGACCTTGCAAGGTATGCCCACCACGTACACGCAGAATCCATCCCCCAACTCCTCCAGGTCATAACAGGCCCCAATTAGGAAAGGACGGCATCTGCAAAGGGAGGAAGAGACTTTACACTGAGGGAGAGACCGGACTAGCCAATCTTCATAGCAGCAGCCAGGAGGCTGGAGGTAGGGTTGGATTCTGAGGGTGTTCAAACATATGGGGGCCGGACACCGGGTAAGAGAGGGAAGTCCACTGATAAGAGAGGCTCCTGTTGTGCAAGGTTAATGCCTTAGCAAGGACCCCGGGAAATGGTGCTGAGGCTGTCAGGGCTTGTGGATGATGAGAGAAGGTGAGGGGTCTCACTCGGTGAACTGAAAATGCTAGAACTGCCATGGCAGAGAAAGAGAGAAGAACAAAGCTTCAGGGGAGTGATGTGCTATGGAGGACCAGCCGACGACGGTCTGGGAACGGAGTGTCAGAAGTAGGAGTGACCCCTCACGCCCCTCTTCACTGACCTGGGAAGCTATGTTCCAGGCCTGTGGCTTAGGGCTCTGGAGGTCCAGAGACTCTAAGCTCAGAGGGCTGTTTCTACTGGAACAGGCTCTCACTCCTTCTGAAGCCATGGTTTCCCCCGCAGTGCCTCATGCCAAGATTCCAGGAGGAGAGGGATCATGACCCGGCAGGGGCCTGGCCCCAGTGTTTAGCTATAGATGCCCTGACAGAGAGGTGTGCCGGGCAACTGCCACTGGAGACTGGGGGTCCTGGGGTGGGGTGGCCACCTGGACAAGGCAATGCAGGTGTAAAACCATTCCATTATTTAAAAGCATGCGGGCCTTTTGGTGGGGACAGAGGCACAGGTTACACAGCAAGTAAAAATTGGCAAATACTTGAGAAGATATTTAAGTTCAAATGTCAAATAAGTGAAAATAAACAATGAAGGGCTATGTTTTCCACTTTTCAAATATCCAAATTTTAAAAACAATAATGCTTAATACAGATGAGAGTTTTGTGAAGTAGTCCTCCCTCCCATTCATGGGAGCTTGGGTTGGTATAATTTTTTTAGGTGGCAATTTAGTAGCATCCTTCTTTGATTTCTAATTACTTTTCTGGAAATGCATCCTAATGTAATATATCTAAATATGAAGAAAAAAGCTTGATGAAGAAGCATGTTGAATAAAATTGTTTACAAGAGGAAAAAGAAAAAGAGAAGAGGAACTATTATAGCCGTATATAGATGAAGAAATATGTTGAATGGAGTTGTTTACAAGACCAAAAGGGAAAACGGTAGAGGAACTGTTATAACCACATTTATCTATTTATTCAGCATAATACCGAGCTAACTGTTTAATGACTGTGGAAACTTTGTAATTATATGGAAATATTGGTAGAAAATACTATTGAAATAATATGGTAAATGCTTTAAATACAATGTCAAATATAAAACTTAATGCAATGTAGAGAGAATGAGTACAAGCTTGTAAAATGTTTGCTTAAAAATGGAAGGCTGTGTCAATCAATGTAGATGCAGCTCTTCTGTGACACTAGAAGCTGGAACTGTTTTATGTGCAGCATAGTTTAATATTTCCCTGTGTACAATTGGCTCCATAAAACATGGTTTCTGAAATACTTTTTCTGAATAAAATATGAGTGTACTAGTAAGTGTGCTACACCCTTACTATGATATATATATATATATCACAGTCATGTGCCCTGCACAAACACTTCCAGACTGAGACTTCTTTAGGGCTCAAATCCAGCCCCGAGGGACAGCCCTGTTTCCATTTCCTCCTGCCCAGAGGGGTGAATTTTCCAAAGGGCAGATGGGCACAGCTTCCCTGGGGAGGAGTGCAGGGGTTTCAGTGGGTTATGCACTACAGAGGCCGCCTGTGTTAATTTGTTTTACAGAAGTATTTCACAGAAGAAGTGAACCTGACCCACAGAGGGCTTGAGAGTCAGACAGGTTAGCCTCTCCTGGAGCTGCAGCCTCTGGTAGCTTAATTTCTGAGTTAGCACAGGGCTGAGGGCACTTTTCCCCGCAACCCCTTTCCCCGCTAAAGACACTTCTGGTGGGTCCTCTCTGTGGCTCCTTGTCCCTCTGTCCCAGGAAAGGTCCTGCTTTTCAGGTCCTGTTCATGGGTGAATGTGAACAAGCCCTGAGTGAAAATGCTGGGGGCAGGTGCTGGGAGGCTGGCAGCATGGATTCAGCAACCATGACTCCAGAGAGCAGGACAGGAAGATGACAAAGAAAAGGAGAGTGGGATACGTGGCGTGAGAGTGCATCAGCCTGCTGGAGTTTGAGGGAGAGGGTGTGCCGGAGCTGGTCTGACCGTATTTGCAGTTAGTGAGGGCTAGCTTGAACACAGCCAGTGCTCTGGAAGGCCTTTGTGAGGCACAGCTGTGATGCAGTTACAGAACACCCTGTCCCTGAGTTCTGGTGAAGATTGGAGAATGGCACACGTGGCTGGTGACAGGTGCCTGGCACCTCGCAGGTGTGTGACCTGTGCGAGTTTCCTTCCCCGCCCCCCTTCCTATGAGATGGAGGTAGAGAAGAACGAGGGGAACATGGGGGGCCTACCACTGGATCGGGAGACTGAGCGGGTGTGGAATCGAAGCGGTGTTCCCTTGGCCTCCCATTATCCTGGGAAGTGATTTTTGGAAAACAGTGGGGTAAGCACAGGAGGAAAGTGTGCATGTTGCTATAGCAGCCCCAGGAACTGGGAAATGGCCGAGGACAAGCTAAGTACAGCAGGAGACACTGTCCCTTCCCTCCAGTAACTTCCTGGATTTTCCCCGGTTTGGGGGACACACGAATAACACCACCTGGAACAGCGTGTTGGTTTCTATCTGTGCAGTGAACTCGTGGCTGCTTCTCCACTATTCTACAGGAGCTTTCTCTCTCGTGAGATGACGAAGGGAGTCCTGGGCCACCTCAGGAAACTCAGATTTCTGTGCCTTTGGCCTGCAAGCTCAGGCATCACTTCAGCAGTGGGTGGCATGGTCAGGACCGAGCGCCATTCACGACACTGCCGGAGGCTCATAGGCTTGCAGAGTCAAGCAGGGAGAGCACAGAAAAGGGAGAAGTTTTCCCTCTAGATTTTGGAAGGGCCGGGAATCCCCAGGAAGCCCTTTTCTGGGCCAGGAGGTGATGCATCATGGGCTTCTCTCCCTCTTGGGTGCAGGTGCCTGGAAGAGATAGGAGCCCTCGTGCCTGATAAGGCAGCACACTCATTACCCTGCTTGGACCCCCAGGGCCCTGGGGAGGCTGCAGAATGAACAAGCAGGGAAAGAGTGAGTGAGCTTTCATCAGGCTGGCGGCAAGGCACAGCAGCTGCACCGAGGGGAACCCACTGGGCACAGGTGCCCGGCTTCCCACTCAGGAGGTGGAGGGCGGGGAGGGCGTGGAACTTAGTTGAATCCCTCTTTTCGGCCTGCTCCCATTTGGGAATTTTGAGACTGGTGACCCACATGCTTTGAAAGGATTTTTCTATTTTTGCCACTGCCTCTGCTGCCGCCGACAGATTCTGGCATTTTCTACTCTTTACAGCGCTTGCTGCCTGGATGGAGACAAAAACAACACACACTGGGCCAAGGCTGTGAAAATCAGGGCACCAGAGAAACTGGAACAAAGGAGAGACACATCCCTCTGCAGCATGCTATCTGCTCTCTGCCAGCCCGTGGCTCTTTGTCATGCCACTGGCAGGGGCTTCTTTACTATAAATTGGCATTCTGGTAACTTATTGCTATGACAATGATCTTAAAAAATCAGCCTGTTCTTGCCCTGAAACATCGGTTGCAGAAGTTTTACATAAGGGACAGTGTATGAGGACAGACACACACATGCAAACACACACAGAGGCCTTTTTATTTATTTGTTTTAATTGACAAATCAAATGTTATATACTGTATTTGCGGTGTACATCATGATGTCTTGAAATATATGCCCATGAGGAAATGGCTAAATCAAGCTAATTAACATATGTATCATCTCACATAGGTTTTGTGGTGAAAACACTCAAAATCTGCCCTGTTAGCAATTTTCAAATATGCAACACATTGTTATTAACTATAGTCTTTTTCGATGACAACTTTTAATAGGCACTAAAATTGATTTAAGAAGTTAGGGTGATGATAGATATTGATGCTTTATAGCAAAGCTTAAAGTACAACAGGGAGTAGAAAACTGAGAAATATCTGATGAGTTTAAGCAAGGTAAAGGATGAGTGAAGGTAATTTTTCAGTAGGCGAGGCGTTGGTTTTGCTGGAATTATCGAAGTCATGACGTCCAGGCTCCACTTCCTTCAGCAGACACAGGTCGGCTCCCAGCATCCAAGCAACCCTGGATCCCGAGGGAGACTCGGCGTCTTCTTGGTGTCCCGGGGCAGCTGCTCTGGAGCAAAAGCCTCTAAAAATTGAATGATTGAGGAGGCAAAAGACAAATCAGAAATACTCAACTGAGAATTTTCCAATTTTCTTGCTATCTTCAATACCTCGTACAATATCTGGTCAAAAAATTGTGCTAAAACTATGCTTGTACAGTGAGTGAATCAATCAATCAGCACATTTCTTTGTTTTTTCTTATCTTTTTCTTGTTTTTTTTTTGTTTTCATTTTTTTTTTTGAGAAGTCTTCTTTGTTTCAGTCTGTTACGATATCAATGCAAACATTTGCATGAGGTTTTCTTTTTCTCGTTTAATCTTTATTTCACTTAAGGCATGGTTAGAAGGACTGGGCGTTACTATAAATTCCTTCATGTGGGGTCATCCTAACACTAAATGTTCAGTCTAGGTAAAAAGCTGCAGGCAATATTAGAAAAGTGAGAAGGTTAAAAACAAAAAACAAAAAACAAACGAACAAAAAAAAAGAGGCGCATTCAAAGGCCAAATCCTTGAAGATTTATTCTCCTTAATTCTGGGAATGAAACCACCTAATGAAATGGAGGCCCACAGCAGGCTTCTGCAGATGAGGTCTGTGAGGGAGTTAATAAAAAAGGAGGAGTCAAAGGGCTAAAGAGATTGTCCCAATATAAGTGCAGCCCTAAATTCCAGAGACACGCCCAGTGGCTGAAAGCAGAGGCGCTGATGCTCTCTGGGCTGCTGCAGCCAAAGCACCGCCCGAGGGGCCTGAGCCATAGAAGCCATTGCTTCCCAGCTCCAGAGGGCAAAAGCCCAAGAGCAAGGAGCTGCAGGAAGCACCTGTCCCACTCCCCTCACCAGCTTCGCACCTGTCCCTCTCCCCTCACCAGCTTCCGGGGGTCTGCCAGCCATCTGTGGGCTCCTTGGCTCAGGGAAGCACCGCCCTGAGCTGCGCCTCTGTTTCCACGTGCCATTCTCCCTGTGTGCATTTAGGTTCAAATTTCTCCTTCTAGAGACTCTAGTCACAAGGAGTTAGAGCCCATCCTCATGGCGTCATCTGTACTTGATCCCCTCTGCCAAGACTATTTCCAAATAAGGCCACATTTGAGGTCATGGGGGTTAGGACTCCAGCACGCACTGGGGGGACACAAGCTACCCCACAACGGGTACTGAAGAAAGCTCTGCTTTGCCAAGTCAGGCTTTGCCTGGGTGACATGTTCTATGGAACTTGTTTATTGTCAGGAACTCCTAAGATCCCTGGACACAGCTTCCTGTATAATCAGAGAAAACTCACAAACAGCATTAAAATTAAATATTTATCCTGATCTTTCATAACCCTACTTACATGAGGGGCAGTTATTGTGATGCTAGGAGCTTTACTAGCATATAGTTCTTGGCAATAAAAGATGTTGTATATAATTAGTTCATATGAAGAGAACAATCCTGGTAAATATTAAATATTTCATAACAAATATTTAATAATTCAAACTAACTACATATCATACTTGGCCACAGAATCTACAACCCAGGGCTCAGAGTGTGCCTCTGTTAGAAAGGACGCTCAGAGCAAGCATGTGCCTGTCACTTTAATCTTAAACAGAGCAAGCTGACCTCTGGCCCTTTGCAGCAAAGCCTGCAGGGAACCCCCTGCCCCCAAGAGGCTCCTTTTTAAGCACCCCTACAGCCTGCTGCTCACGCTTGCTCACACACACCCGAAAGGAGGAATGACGTGCTTGCCGCTTCAAACAGGTGGCAGGTGTGAGTGTTGCCCATGCAGACCTAACCACGATTTCCAGCTTCACTCAGGGCTCCTGAGATGGGGGCAATATGTTCTGTCAAAAGTCTAATTTCTCAGAAACATTCTCTAAGAAAGTACCTTGTACATGTTCAACTGCGACACAAATGGAACTGTCATGCCATCATCATTATCATCACTGGTTTCAACACTGCAAGCAGAGCCTCCTTATCTTGTGTGTAACCTCATCCCCAGGCCAGGAGGGGCCGATGTTGTGGTGGGTGGCATTCCACAGTGAGTCCCAGGGATTCCCATCTCTGGCTATCACGGCCTTACATAATCCTCTTCTCTCCAGTGTGGGCTGGAGCTGTGACTTGCTTCTGAGGAATAGAGTGTGTGCGGCAGGAGGGATGGGTTCACTTCTGAGATCACGTCACAGAGCACTGGGACTTCTGTGTTGCTGGCTTGCCTGCCCCCTGCCTCTCTTCTCTCTTTCTCTCTCTCAGTCCTCCCCTCCACTTGTCTCTTCCCAAATGCTTGCCTTGCAAGATGCAGCTGGAAAGCTCACATGACAAAAGGATGAGGGCAGCCTCCAGGCAGTCCCCAACTGAGACCCTCAGTTCAATGCCCTCAAGAAAGTGAAGCCTGATGAAGCCACATGAGTGAGCCTGGAGGTGGCTCTCTCCAGTGCAGCACTGAGGTGACACCAGCCTGGATGACAACCTGGTCCCAGCCTGGGAAAGGCTCTGAGTCCAAGGACCACCTAAGTCATGTCCAGATTTCTGATCCATGAGAACTGAGATAATACGTGTTGTTCGAGCTGCTTTATAGACTGAATTGTGCCCCCACCCCCCAAATTCCTATGTGGAAGCCCTACCCCTAATGGGACTGTATTTGGAGATAGTGTGTTTAAGGAGGTAGTTAAGGTTAAATGCAGTCATAAGGGTGGGGCCCTGATGCAATGGAGTTGGTGTCTTTATAAGAAGAGCAGATTAGGGTACAGATCTGTACGCAGAGCCCATGTGAGGACACAGCCAGAAGGCAGCTGTCTGTAAGCCAAGGAGAGAGTCCTCAAGAGAAGCCAAATAGGCTAACCACTTATGTTGGACTTTCAACCTCCAAAACTGCCAGAAAATTAATTCCTGTTGTTTAAGCTGCACAATCAGTGGTATTTTGTTGTGGTAGCTCTATCAGACTAATACAAGCTGCTAAGTTTTGGGGTAATTGGTTACACAGCTATAGACAGCTAATACAGCCATCAACATGAATCAATTTTCCATTTACCCTGAGCTGGGGACAAGACAAAGTCTCTGGTCTTTAAGAATCTTACACTGAGCAGAGCATGATGGCTGACACCTGTAATCCTAGCACTTTGGGAGGCGGAGACAGGCAGATCACTTCAGGCCACGTGTTCAAGACCAGGCTAGGCCACATGGCAAAACCCCATCTCTCCAAAAAAGAACACAAAATTTAGTCGGGACTGGTGGCATGCACCTGTAGTTCCAGATACTCTGGAGGCTGAGGTGGGAGGATCCCTTGAGCCTTGGAGGTCAAGGCTGTAGTGAGCCAAGATGACACCACTGCATTCCAGCCTGGGCAACAGAGCAAGACCCTATATCAGAAAAAAGAATATTACAGTCTACAGAAGAAATCAACAAATATATTAAAGTAATGGAGCTCAAAAACAATAAAATAATCATGTTACTAGAGAGATGGACAAAACGCCACTGGAGACTTGGGGAGAGGGCAGTTCACTCAGTTCTATGGTGGGAGAAAGAGGAAGTTAACCCCATTTCTCTGAGGAACAGTGACTGAGGGGACGTTTAAAGATGAGTTGAAGTTCTACAAGCTGACCAGCTAGGAGACGGCAGTCCAAATACCACCTATACCCCAATAGCTTATGGAAAAATATTTTTTTCAAAAGAAGAGCTGCTCTTGCGAAGGCATGAATGCAAGCAATAACTGCATTCATGTTATTCCTCCTTGTTGGCCATGTGCTGTGTGATGTACTAAGCAGTGTGCAGACATTGCCTTATTTGATCCTCATAACAGTCCACTGAAGCTGGCGCCATAATCATCTCCATTTTGTCATTGAATACGTGGAGGCTGAAGGAGGGAAAGTGAGTTCCCCAAGGTCATATAGCTCATAGGTTGCCAGACCAGCAAGCTGAAAAGACAAAATGTCCTTAGAAGACACAGGCTTCAAAGAAGTCAAACACAAAGGCCTAGGAGAGAAACTGAGAAGGATCAGTGTGGGAGATAAGAGGAAAACTAATGTGATCCCAAATCTAAAGGAAGCAATTTGCTGGGTGAGAATGGTGTTGACTGCCAAAGCCAGTAGAGCATCCGGTGGATGATGGGCTTCTGGGAGATCTCCAGGGAGGAGCTCCCATGGCTTAATAAGAACAGAAACAAGATTCCTGCCAAGTGAGTGAGTGTGGTGACAATCAGGAAATGGGTTCGTAAAATGAAGCAGGGGATGGGACAATGGCTAGGTCACCTTGTGGTAAACTCGATGTGTAGAATCCTTCCTTATTTCATCCCTTCCCTGTTTGATGCTAGAAGTTTCTTCATGTCAGTTGGGCTTTAACGGGGCACACATCTTCATATGGCTGTGATTGAGCCTTCACCTTCTCTTCTTTTTTAATGGACCTGGAGTATTCTGGTGAAGCATGCCACGATACTTTGGACGTTGACCAGCCTACAGGTGGAAGAGGTGGAGAACGAATGCTTTCCTTTTCGGCTAAGGCTCAGCATGGGACATCGGAAAGCCCTATGTCAGTGGATTTGAATGTAGAGGACAAAGGAGGCAAAGGAGCCCACTAATAAGATCCTCCCAGCACCACCCAACCCTGTGAGATAATTGAACTCATGTGCCAAGAAGAAGGTTGAATTAGAAAAAACAGATGAGAATTTCTTGCCATTTTGATTTCTATAAAACCCTGTCAAGGCCTGTCTCTGAGTCAGTCCTGGCCCAGGAGACTGCTTACGTTCCATGCTGTGGAGAACACCCATGAAGCTGGCACACTTTCCTTGGGGTCTTCAAGCTAACATGGTCTTTGTTTTTAACTGACCTTAGCTTGACACCCCAGAGGGTTGTGTTTAGAAGAGGTAATGCTTTCTGCACAGTTTTGCACACACACACACACACACACACAGAGAGAACATACCAGACAGTGAAGAGTTGACTCTGTCTCTGAGAATGGAGCAATCACTGAGGCGGGGTCTAGGATTATAGGTCCTGCTTCTTGTCCCTTCTGTAAAGGACATGCAGATTTAGGGGATGTTGAGTTCAGATGTTAATTTTCAGTCGTATAACACGAAAATGCAGCAGCATCCCAAGCAGAGTTCACACTTCCCGCAATAGAATGTGCTTGGTGGAACTGGGTTGAGCACAAGCGCAGCACAGCTGTGGGCGGGTCCTGTGGGCTGTGGAGACGGGATCACAATGGAACTCCTTGCAATAGGGTATGTGGAATTTTGTAACACAACGTATGTGGGACCTGCAGTTTGTAAATTGTGACAATGCAAAACTAGCAAATGGCCCAGAGAAACTTAAAGAGGGGCTATGTATGCCATCCGGTGTGGAAAGCTCCAAACCTTAACCAAACCAGTCATGCTGGGATGTCCTGGCTATAGCAGCTGGCAGACTGACCTCATTGTATGAGGCTAGTCTTTTCTCTATGTGGTACTTAACATGGACTTATACTTCTCTTGTTAATTTGCATTGCTATTTATTGTCTGATGGACTGTCTGCTTGCTTTGCTTCTCTCCATCCTCCCCAAAACAGAACCTCCATGACATTGGGACCAGCATCCTCTTACTCACTCTTGTCTCTGCCAAAATTGCAACAGTGCCTGGCATTTTGGAAGTGGCTGTTCCCATTTAGAAATGCATGAGTGTATCCACCCTCCCCTGCCCTCCTTCCTGTTCCTCCAATATTGTTTCTGCTGTGCCTGTAAAAGGAGCGGGGATACTGAAGTGCAAGATCACAATCCTGTCATTAAATTTCCTGGTTCTTTTAGGTCAGTGCTACAGGTTGAATTGTGTCTTTCCCGAAGAGATAGGCTGAGGTCCTAACTACTCCCCACCCTATACCTCGGAAAGTGATCATATTTGGAATAGGGTTGCTGCAGAGGTCATTAGTTAAGATGAGGTCATACTGGAGCAGGGTGGGTCCCTAATGCAGAATAACTGGAGTCCTTTGAAGAAGACAGCCAGGTGATGAGAGACAGCCACAGGGAAAGCTCCATGGGATGCTGAGAGCACAGGTCAGAGGGATGCAGACATTGACATCAAGTCAAGGAATGCCTGGGCCTCCTGGAAGCTGGACAAGGTGAGGAAGGATTTTCCTACAGATTTTAGAGGGAATATGCCCTGCAGACCTCCTGATTTCAGACTTCCAGCCTCTGGAACTGTGAGAGAATAGGTTTCTGTGGTTTTAAGCCACCCAGCTTGCAGTACTTTGTTATGGAAGTGCTGAGAGCTGATATACTGCAATTCTTGTGAGTTCTCCAAGCCCTAGATCCTCATCTAAAAAATGAGAATAATAAGTCCTACTTAAAAAACATTAACAAAAGTTAAAAGCAAACCCTCATTAAATTAATGTGTATTCTGCCCTATGTTTCCTTTTCTAAGCACAGGTGATTTGTTTAGTAAAACAGCAATAGATTGATCTTTGTGTCCATTTTGCAACTAACTTGTTCCTACTTTTCTCTTTATTAAAACTAGCACGGAGGCACTCACTGACTGTACTCACCTCCATTCACCCACATAAAAGCCAACAGTTCTTACATATCTCATTTATTTTTGATTGATATCCCATCTACATTCAGCATGGATTTGAGGCAGCTTAACGTCAACACATGGATACAAGTTTTATGCATTCCACGTATGAGAGCGCTGCAAAGACAAGACAGTAAAATACATGATAATATACGGTTATGTGGTGTGCTGCACGCTGAAAGGGCAATCAATTTTTGTGACTCCATGTATGAAGATGTATCTTTCTAATACTGTGTGACTCGGGTTATTTCATTTATTTATTTCATCAATTTTGTTCTTTTGTTTTCCTAGCGATTTCTAGGAATGACAAACTGATCATGGTTTAATACAAACTGTGAATCTTGTCTTCTCCTGTGTGTGACTTATGGGGTAATGAATGGCGGGGGTGGGGTAACATTTTGCGGACACTCTCCGGCTTTCTGTCTTCAGGCAGTGTTCTGTTCGATGAATCAGCTGCAGGTCACACATCCATTTCCGTTTAGCGGTGCGGACGGCCTGCGTAGTTCCTTGTCTGCTGGTCTACTCTCCAGCACTGCTCTGTTAAGTAACACAGAAGAAGCCCCGTAATTGAAAGTTGGACAAAAGGGTTAGGGTTTGCCTCTTTTTATTGCCCTTTTTTTCCCTACCAATCCCTTCAAGGCCAAGTTCTAGTCAAATCTCACTTATCATTTCACGTTTTTCTTTTGGCTTTGCTGATCAATATGAACAAGTGTTACGTTCTATTAGTGGAATAGTTTATAGATTATACATTACTTGGCTTAAATGTAATTATCTTTCTTGTGGTTGATTATTTCAGCTACCTGGTGAGAAAGGTAGAGCTGGAATCCTGATTTTTAACTTCCTAAGAAGTTTTAAGGAGACCGCTGGCCTTTCCCAGGCTGCTCTTGCTGGAGGTACTTTTCCAGGATACCAGGTACCTGCAGGCAGATCCTAAGGACCCATCATAACGCTCACTCCAGCAGATACTCAGTGCACACGTGTTTGCTCCTCTAATCAGCGTTGTGGATAGTGTGGGGGCAAGAATGCAAAATGGAGATCTGGGCTATGCTGACTGCTCATTAGCTCCAGAGGACAACTCTGTTGATATCCCTAAAGTGAAAAACGAGCCATAATTTCATCAGTAAGATTGTCAGAAACATCGCAAATGCTTTCTGAGAAGAGAAAACAGAAGGAAACCCCAAAAAGTAGAGTGTTTGTCATGGAGAAAACTGCCATGTGAGGAACTTCGGTGGCATGAGGGAAGACAACCACTTGTTCCAGAGGACAGGAGGAACGAGACTGTGTAAGTGCTGGCTGACATTCTTCCCTTGGATGGAAGTTACAAGACTAGTGATTTGATCTTTCCTTCCCTTTTTTTCCCAAAATCAACAGAGATTTCAGCTTGTTTGCTCTCAGTTGATGCTACGAAGTGGAATGCATAGATTAAAAGTTTAAAAAGGCAGGGGATGCTGTGGCCTGTCTTCATGTTGCAACACCTTTGATTTCTGCTTTCTGCCTTGAACTCCCTACCAACCAATGGATATCTTAGTGGATAGTTCCTTGGTCTCTTGAAGGAAGTGCTAGGCATGCGTTCCCATTTCAGGCTGTGAGTGAGTGGCATTAATCTTGCTGCCACAGACCTTGGGTCTGCACTTGGGGTAAACATGGATGCTGGTGTGTCCTTGTAGCACAAGTCCCATCCTTACCACTTTGTGTGAAATATTGACTTCATGGGTCTGAGCAGAAATAGTCCAGGGCCAGGTGAGCAAAAATTGAAACAGGGATCAGGGACAAGGCCGCAGGAAAATTAGATTTAATAAGTATGTGACAATATAGCAGATATTTTATGATAGATCCGAAACTTAAATTCCATCTATCATTACAGTATATCAATTTTTTTTTTTTTTCTGTGAGTATGTCTATATGTCATCTGGAAGTACGGAGGGCTGCCCCGAATGGCTGGGATAACTGCATTAGCTCTAATTTACTTTTCATATGTTCATTAAACCAGTTCATTTCAACTGGGTAAGTGCCTGGCACCTGGAATATGATGATCTGAACACTGTGAAGTCTGTGCCTTAAGTAATATCTTGCCTGCTGGGCATAGCTTTAGTCATTTCTTACAGTAGTTCAGGTTAGAGCTACAAATAAAGGGAAAGATTCTGATGGATCTGGGTCATGTTCATTATGTAGAAAGCAGAGTCTGAAGCTTCTATTTGAAAGTGTTAGAATTTTGTAGCCAAGTATGTAGCTTGCGTTGGAGTATTATGAGCAGGCAATGGCAAGACAGTCGATACTGAAAACTGAATTAAAGAACCAGTGGTCTCTTGTAATGATGAAGAATTATGTAAAGTAGAAATGTAAGAAGGATTATGGAAGTAATTGAATTTCTCTTTTTTAGTTTTTTTTTTGACACATCTGTATTATATGGTCATTGCACTGTTCCTCATTTATCTACCTCTGAGAGATCTGGATATACCTAAATACAGTAGCAGTATAGACATATTAACAACCTATCCATTGGCAGCTAGTGAGTGAGCCATATTTCATAGCTCTAATGCAATCAGAGGCTACGAAATTTAATCAAGGGCTACAATATTTCATGCCTGTGAGGCCGTTACTGCGAATTTTTTTTTTTTTTTTTAGCACAAGAAAAGACGAGTACTTACATTGGATTTTAAACCAGTACTATTGAAATATTCAAAAGAACTTAGATGAATCTTCAAATACTAGGCTCATATGATTGGAAATCTTCATCTTAAACCTGGAAGTATTTTTCATGTGGCAGATGAAGGGCAAAGTTGTCAACTGTTTATTTTCTCTCCTTTCTTAAATAGATCACTAGTGAACAACAAACACACAGTGCAGTGCCAAATACAAAGAGAGAGAACTATGGTAATGATAATTTTACCTTGTGAACACATTTTTTTCTGAATTGTTTTTAAAGCCAACATGTTGAATTCTAGATTTAGTATAAGTACTGAAGGATGGCAGTAGGGTGCAACACCCTTGTATGCAGTTCGGTTTGCAGCCATCTTCCAATTTAAGGCCTAAAGACTTCTTGGCTTTACGTAAGACTATACAAAGGGGTTCCATAATGAAACAATCTGGGAAAATACTATGTAGTATGTCTTATTTGCTTGTTGGAAAGTTAAAGACTGATAATTCCTATAGTAAAGAGACATTTTAAATGAAATCAGTTTAAATGAATACTGTCATATAAAAGACCAAAACTATCCATCTATTGATCTATCTATGGATCTATCTATCTATGTCTTTGTTCTGAAACTTGAACTGGTCCACAAACTATTGAACCTCTTTATAAAAGGAAACAAACTTTAGTGTAAGTTTTCACAAAATGATACCTATGTTCTCATATAGAGTAGAACTAAGTAATTTGTACATATCGAAAACGATCATTGAAACAGCTTCATCACAACGTTTAAGTCTCATAGATGACCTTAAGTTGCTTTTCAAACTATTTCTCTGGTTTGTAATAAAAAACAGAATTCCTAGGTATCCCATTTCCATGGAATATGGTTTGGCACCCTTCAAAATTGGCTTCATTTTCTTTGTTGTGATATAACTGTAGATGAAAAAGCAGCACCCTTTAAACACACAGATACTAATGCACGACGGTGGGTTTATCTTTTCTTCCTGACTCATCAGAGACCCCGGTGAGCACAGAATGAAAGCAGGTTAGACCAATGCCTCACGTCAGGCCGAGGCTACTCTCCATTCATGACACTCTCAAGGGGAGTGAAGGAGAAGGGGGTGTGTAAAGAAGACACCTACACACATTTTGTGTTCCTTGGTTTCATAAGTAGTCAGCCTTATGGGTCTCATCGTGTCCTCCAAAAAGGTCTGCTCAACTCCTAAACTGTGAATACGGCCTTCTTTCTAAGTATGGGGTCGTTGCCGACGTAATCAAGATGAGGTCATCAGGCAGGGCTTAATCCAATATTACCAATGTCCTTACAGAAGAGGAAAGTGCCCTGTGAAAGTACGGACACACGGTGAACACCAAATGGTGACGGGGGCTGAGAGTGGTGTGACGCAACCATAAGCCCCAAACAACAAAGTCTCTGGTGAGCACCAGGAGCGCAGAAATAGCCTGGGCCTGCAGCACCTTGATTTTGGACTTGTGGCTTCAGGAACTGAGAGGGAGTAAATTCCTGTTTTTCAAGCCATCCAGTTTGTGATCCTTTGTTTTGGCAGCGCTAGGAAACGGATACAAATAGCTGGTGGTTATTCACTGATTTATTATATCTGGCAGTGTGCTGGAGCCTTCACATACCTTATTCCTGACGACCACTATGCCAGGAGGGATATAGGAGGAATAGGGTCTCCCATTTTACGAAGATGGAGCTTCCATTGTCCCATGCCAGCAGCATTAGCATCAACTGGGAAATTTACAGAAATTTGAATTCTCAGACCCTCCCTAGACCTAATGAATCAGAAACTCTGCAGGTGGGCCCAACAATTGCAGTGTGACAAGTCCTCCTGGAGAAGCTAACACAGCATGAAGTGTGATCTCTGAGGATCTAGACAGACCTAGTGGGGATGGAGTTATGATGTTCATTCACATCCCTCTGGATCAAAAGCTGGGTACACACACACTCACACATGAACACACTCACACACAAACACACAGACTCACATCTGAACATATATATTTTTTAATAAAAAAAAAGGAAGGAAGCCTTTTGAGATAGGCAAGGGGCAGCTTTGGGCACTGTTGCTCTCTGCATCCAAAAGCAGAAGGCCCAGGGGAGCCCTGCAAGGATCTATTACCCTCTGCAGAGTCAGGCCTTCTTCATTGCTTTGGAAGAATTTGCAGTAATAACCATTGTCTCTCCTTCCATGTATGTCAAGGCCAAATGCAAAATGACAAAGACCAAGTCACTTCTTCATTCAGAAAGGATATGAATACATTTATTTACAATCATGTGTTTGCCTTCCTCTGCTAAGTTCAAGGATCTTTATTTATTCATATGTGGACTTTATTTTGCTTAATACAGACTTTCTTTCAGAATATTTTCACCTGTGACCATATGGAATATTTCATGATACTGATTCTGACCTGCGAAATTTAAAGCATTTTCAATACAAACAGGTCCCATTTTCTAAAGATTTAGTATCAAGGCCAAGCAGTCTATTTCAGTTGTTGACAGGGAAATGGTATTGCAAGGTGGAACACAATTTGTGACTCAAATGAGCTCTCTCTCTCTCTCTCTCTTTTTTTTTCCTGTGCTGAGCATTAGCTAAGAGTTTCAACTCATATATTAAAGGCTTTGATATATATAATATTGATCATATAATAATTACATCTAAAATGCCAGTTTCCTATGTTGCAAAAAGTCCTGAGCATACTAACTCAGGAATTTTCATACCATGAGATTATTGAGAGCAACCAGGGGCCCAGGGCAGCCTCAAATTTCTCTGATTTACAGGATTTCACATAATCTCTGCTTAGTTATTTGTTATCAGAAGTGAAACATTTTAATAACCCCTCTATCACATGTTTCAGTCTTTAGTGTTTTATAGTCTGTTCCCCCAATCAGGAGATTTTGAATATTGGGAGTTACACTTTCCTGGCTTTTCGCCTTGCCAAAATCTTACCCAGCCAATCCGCCACCGAAGAACTCAATTTATTTGCTCAATTTATTAGGGAGAATTCAGAAGAATTTTTTATGGGAAAAGTATTTTTGTAGAGACTTTGACACCTACACTGACCCACCTATAGTATTAAAAAAAAAAATCTTTTGATGCTGCAGTTGAATCAAAACCATGCCTGTCCCCTCCACCTCGGGGCTGTCTTCTGCAGTCTGACGCGCTTTCCAGTAGCAGGTCCCTGTAAGTGCAGAGAACAACTGTCTTTAAATAGCTGCTGATCTTCGTATCATTAATTTCCTGCTCTGAAAACTGAAATGCCTTGTAATTATCCAGCTGTAGGAACACGTAAGACAGTACTAAATTTTGCTTAAGTACAGCCTATTGCCAAAACGGAAGCCAAAATATATAATTAGGTAGGCATTAACATTCGAGAGCCGTGCGGTTTCGGAGCAGCACAATGGCAGGGACACGCGTGAAGGGCAGGCTGTCTGGGTAATGTAGCAGAAACCCTTCTCTAATAGTGTGCCCTCCCGTGCCCCGTCATGGTGCCAGCATGCCCGTCCTATTACTGGTCTGTGGATACGGAAGGATTCCACTTTGCGAGGTCCCCGCCAAAAGATACAGCTTTCCCTGCCTCAGAAGCAAATGTGTGCGTTTGTAAAGCAAGCAGAGTAATTAGATTACAGTGTTCCAGGCTGAACCTAGTGCAAGAAAACAGTCCGTCTTGTCCATTTGCATTCATAAACGTCCCACCATTTTTACGCAGCGTTGTTCCCAGGGCAGGGGTCATGATGTTCCATAATGAATTCCAAGAGAGCTCCTCAGACAGGCAAAGAGAAGGGCCTGCTTTGACCTCTCACCTGCCTGTAACCGTGAGGAAAAGTCACTGGTGATTTTGTGACAAGTATGCTTTTCCATTCCCAGTCATGACTTCAAAAAACCTGCAATGTGCTTATGTCTGGCCAATGGGGACACTCGGGCATGAAGAAAATCAACACTTTCTGAGTAAAAGTTGCTTAAATATATGACATATTTTTAAGAAACAAAATGATGTTGCCAGTTCTTGGGGACTATAGAGCATTTAAGCTCTTTTGACCTATAAAAGGGAAGGGATCAACCGTGGTAGCTTGGGAGAAAAAAAAAAAAATCCTAATTACTATTAATGAGATTCATTATAATATAGGGTCTCCCAGCAATGAATTTTAAATGTCCCCTGTCAGTTTTCTATCAACATGGCACAGAAGGAAACATCTGCTCCGGAGTGCCCATGGAGGCGCATTCTTATGAGCTCATCTGCTTCCTCTATTAACTATCGCTCTCATCGTGTTGGTGGACAAGGGATCAATCTTTCCCCCAAATCAGGTTTTCCACCCAAAGCTGAAAGCCTTGGTGTTTGTGGGTATGTTTTAAAAATCATATATTAAAAGTAATTTAAAGATTAAGCTCGAATTACTTTTTTCCTTCTTTTTCTATTTTTTTTTTTTTCCTGTTTGAACTAATAGAAATCATTCTTGTTTCTTGTTATCAGATGGAGGGAAACCTTGCACTAGTACATTTCAGCAAAAATCAAGTTCTTTTGTGACCTATGTAATTCTAACGTTTTGTTGGGGGATTAATGAAATCGTTCTAGAAGTTCCTGCCTTGAGCAGCATTGTGCAGGACAAACAGAAGGCAAGACAGACGTGTAATTTTAAGTTTTCTAATAGCTACATTTTTAAAAGTAAAGAGAAATTTGTTCTGATAATATGTTTCAGGCCGGGCATAGTGGCTCATGCCTGAAATCCCAGCACTTTGGGAGGCCGAGGCGGGAGGTCAGGAGTTCGAGAGCAGCCTGACCCACATGGTGAAATCTTGTCTCTACTAAAAATACAAAAGAATTAGCTGGGCATGGTGGTGGGTGCCTGTAATTCCATCTACTCAGGAGGCTGAGGCAGGAGAATCGCTTGAACCCGAGAGGCTGAGGTTGCAGTGAGCCTGAGATCGCCCAACTGCACTCCAGCCTGGGTGACAGAGTGAGATTCCATCTCAAATATTTATGTATGTTTCAGTTAAAACAGTATATCCAAATAATACTCTATGAACATATAATCAACATAAATATTATTGATGACCTATTTTACTTTCTCCTTTTGTGTTTTCCACTTGCAACTCTTCACTACCCACGTTTCAAGAACTCAGTGGACCGATGGACTGGCGGCTTCCACCCTGGATGGCGCTGAACCTGGTGAAGTACTTTACTTCCATTCTCATATGAGAAACTGGAAGGCAATGATTTTAAAAGATGCAATTCTGCTTCTTTTGATAAACTGTTGTTTACCGTTATACTTCTCTAAAATAGGTTAAATATGTTACTGCTTTTGAGCCTTGATTTTCTAAAGTTTGAATTAGTTGTCAGTGCTAAAATATAAATTTTTTTTAAAGAATAAGACTTATCTGAATGCATTAGGCATGAATTTTACTAAAGAAAAGGATTTCAGCACAATGGAAATACCTACATCTAGCCGAAGGTTTCCACAGATGTAAGGCAATTTAGATTTTCCATATGGAGGGATAAACTATTTTTCACTATTTATTTCTGTTGCTTATGGAAATTAAGCAACTTAGAGCAGTAAATGAAGTTTTATTCACAGTACCTTTAATTAGTCAAACATCTGGAAATAGTTTTTGTATGTAATATGACTAAATTATAAAAGATATAATTTTTTATGACTCTATGTTTACATCTAAATCTAATTTTTTATAGTATTACATGAGTACACTGCCCAGAAATCTCCTTTCTCCTGGTTTACCTGGCAATTTCACTATACCTAGTTCCTGTTGGTGACTGCCAAAGGAAGTCTTTTCAATCAATATTAAGACATTGGCTACTTCATATATGCTGGCTGCTTCACTTAGCTCTGTGGAGTCAAGAGTATGTTGTATATAACGAAATATAAGACCGTCAACCTGGAGATATGAGGAATATGAAAAGTGGCTTTTGATGGCAGAGGCACACAATCAGTGCTGCCTTATTTTAGAGAAAAGTGCCGTCTTTTCCTACCAAGATCATTGAAAAAGATGTTTTGGAGGAAATGGGATTGTATGATGGTTAGGATTTGGCAACTTGGAGAGGAAGACAACATTCCAAGAAAGATATTTGAGAAAAACACCTGGAAAATCAGACGAAGATAAAATAGCGATTGGCATATAATTCTAATAAAAGACAAATAGTATGAAAAGGGGGTACATTTTTTAAGATACAGGTTCATGAAAAAATTCTATGTAGTTATTTAAGCTGTCATATAGCAATGCGACTGGTTTCAGGATATAGTAGGGTGCTCTTTGGAAGGATGATGTGGCATTGAAAGAGTGATAAAGAGAGAAAGAGAAAAGGGAATTGCAAAGCCTGAAAATCCTTCTTCAGGCTATTCCTTTAAAGCAGGGGTCTTTTACTTGTCATTCATCTGTGAACTCTCAAAGTTCAAGACAAATATTCAATAACTCCTAGGCATTATTTTTAATCGTCAACATTGCTACTATTTTTACTTTTTATCATTTTTGTTTATTTGTTTCTTCTGTTTTTGAGACAGGGTTTGCTCTGTTGCCCAGCCTGGAGTGCAGTGGTGTGATCACAGCACAATGCAGCCTTGACCTCTCAGGTTCAAGCCTCCTGAATAGCTGTGACCACAGGTGCACACCACCATGCCCAGCAATTTTTAAAAATTTTTTGTAGAGATGAGGTCTCCGTATGTCGCCCAGGTTGGTCTCGAACTCCTGGGCTCAAGCGATCCTCCTCCCTCAGCCTCTCAAATTGTTGGGGTTATAAGTGTGAACCACTGCCCTCAGCCCATCTCCATTATTTTTAAAACAAACACATAAGGAAAGGGTGTAGTGATATAGAGTTTTTTTAGATTGGTGTATTACTCTGTTCTCATGCTGCTAATAAAGACATATCCAACACTGGGTAATTTATAAGGAAAGAAGTATAATTGACTCACAGTTCCACATGGCTGAGGAGGCCTCACAATCATGATAGAAGGCGAAGGAGGAGCAAAGCCACATCTTACAGGGGGGCAGGCAAGAGAGTGTGTGTGGGGGAACTACCTTTTATAAAATCATCAGATACCATGAGGCTTACTCCCTATCACAAGAACAGCATGGGAAAGACCCACCCGCTGATTCAATGACCTCCCTCCAGGTCCCTCCCGTGACACATGGGAATTACAGGAGCTACAATTCAAGATGAGATTTGGGTGGGGACACAGCCAAACCCTATCAATTGGAATAGATGTCTTTTCTTAATTTATATAGATCAGTGTGGGCTCTGCAGCTGGCTGTGCCGGTTTCAATCCTAATTTTACCACGCACTTGTTGTGTGAACCCAGGGAAGATGCTGGGCATTCCCCTGCCTCATTTTACTCATCTGTGAAATGGAGATAGTGAGAGTAACTTCTCATGGTGTGTTTTGTTTTTAAATTGACTTTTTTTTTTAGAGCAGCTTTATGTTCTCAGCAAAACTGAGCAAAAGGTACAGATATTTCCATACACCTCCCCACCCCCACCTCCACACACACACTGCCTCCCTCATCATTACCCCCATCCCTTGCCGGGGGTACCTTTGTTACAGTCGATTAACCTAAATTGTCTCATCATCATCACCCAAATTTCAGTTTACATTAGAGTTCACTCCTGGTGTTGCACAATCGATGGGTTTTGACAAATGTATACATATTTGCTTTTAAGATGAAAAGAAAATACTCAAAAAGCTTAGAAGAGTATATAGCATAGATGGAAAACTCAAAATGTTATCTATTATCATTGATATTATTATTGATTATAATAGTACGTTTTAAAATAATCTTTTGAAACACAGCTTTTCTTTAAATTATAGTGGCATGTCTATAATTTATATATGTGATATATGTTGTATATTTATATAATTTGTAATAATTATATAATACTAGATATAGTAGTATATATTATATAAACTATAATATGGTATGTATACTATATAATATATACTTATTCTGTATTATATATAACACAATATATTATGTACATATAATATATATGAAGACATACATATATAGTATATATACTAAATTATTAGGTTGTTGCAAAACTAATTGCGGTTTTTGCCATTACGTTCAACAGTAAAAACCACAATAACTTTTGCACCAACCTATAATACATGTCTTCAAAAACTGATGAGCAGAATCTCTGAACTCAGCCAAACACAGAAGGATCCTAGGGAGATGGGTGATTGGTGAAATGCATGCTGCAAAACATTTCTCTTAAAAACCTCACTTTGTAAGCTGAAACTTCTAATATTCTGGCTGTCTTTGAGTGTGGTGAGCTCATATTTTGAGGTCAACAATTCGTATTCCCTTCAAATAATACGAATTGTTTGCCTCTGGACAATGATAATCTTTAACTTGGGAAGATTTAATCCTGACTGCACGACGTCGTAGAGACAGAAGTGACTTCCAGAGACACAGACCAATAGCTCCTGGAATGAAATTCCAGATAGTTAACAGGCTTTATTATGGTGGCCTACAGCAGTGTGCCAATGCATAAGAACATAAGCTGGAAAAAAAAATGGGTTCAGATCATAAAAATAAAGTGTAAGAGTTGGATTCAACATCTCTTATCATCTACCACTCCCCACAGGTATCTCATCTCTGGATCCCGATCCATTATTCTTGAACTAGGTACACACATTCAATACTCTGTAGCCCAAAGCAATGCCTACAATCTAAGTTCTAGGGCAGAGACTACCATATTCTGTTTTTTATTGTTTCTCCAAGTCAATTATTTCTTAGAAATGTATTAAATTTTCTCATGTCAGATTTTATGTGATTTAATTATGGAACACTAGAGAAAATCAGGGATTTAAAATAATTTTTCACGCCTATCAGCCATGTTCCAAGATGACTGGTTGTACGTGGTAAAGGATAGCATCTACTCGGTCCCCGTGATTTGAAGACATATGTAACCAGCACTTGCCATTTTATCATTATACCCTAGAAGGCCATCAACCAAGACTTCATTCCAGATGTCCTAACTCTCAAAGAACACCCCTTTCAACCCAATTATATTCTCTGTTCATACTCTATTATTATAGTAAATGTGAATGAACAGCAGTGTATTGACTTTTAATTATGTATAGTATATTTTTAAAATTTGTAATTACTATTCCTTTATAGGTCTCTAAAAATCCTGTAATTATGATGCTAAACACTATCACACCATTGGAAATGGCAGAACTGTTCAGATTTGCCAATATCTGGGTGATTACTCTTACTTGCAAAGGTCTTTAGAGAAATAATAATTATGTGCTTAGCATTTAAGCTATTTTCCCAAGTTTACAATTATTATTCTTTCTTTCTGCAGAGAGCACTGTAACTTACAGAGAGTAAGAAAACTAGAAACTTTGGTTTGGTTATGCCAATGTATCAGCAGCATGATTGGGACAGAATCCATGTCATGTCCCAGGAGAAAGCTACTAGTGACACCATCTCTTCCCACCCTGAACACATTTTTATTAATTCAGTGTTTGACATGTTTGTAATTACTGATGTGTATTTATGGGTTGCAGGTGATTTTTAAAAATCTTAGAATCTCTGCCCCTTATTGAGGGTGGTCTTAACGTAATAGGACATTTATTGAAATAACTTTATGTACCAAACATGACGCCTTCTTTTTCCTCCGTGGCTTCCAGCTTCAATCTGTACTCCATGTTCCTTCCAGAGTCTGTGCTCCATCCACAGCAAACACTGCAGCTTGCTAAGCAGCGTGTACTGTTGCTTCTGGGCCTTTGCATTGGATATGGTCCCTGCTTAAGAGGCCTTTCCTAGCTCTTTGTCTGCACACGATATTCAGCTCACCCTTCAACTCAACGTAGCTTAACTCACCTTTTCTTCTCTAACAGCCTCGTCCCCTCCCCTAGAGACTTATCCCCTTTTCTTTGTGCTACACTGGTATACTAGGCATTTCTGTCTTTTTTTTTTTTTCCTGTACAACATCCTCTGAATGTAACATCTATTTAGTAGTTATCCTATTTGTGGATGGAACATTCTTTAAAAGAATCATCAAGATATATACAACCAAAAATGGCAAACAGAGTAACACCTACACAAGTTTGGTACAGTGCCAGAAATACATGCTTTGTTTTTCTGGTTAAATTAAAGAAATTCACTTTTGGTCACATACACTTCTATATCTGGACATTTTCATGTGGTTTCTGGGTACTTCTCTCTTCTTCATTCCTCTTGGTTTTTTTCCTGGCTTATTTTTACATTAGTGGTTCAATTTTTAAAGTTCCGGAAACAAATGCAAACAATTGCTATGGCATTATTCAAAGTATAGGATCAATTTGTAGATCTTAGGAAATTCTAATTCTGGGAGTCACTTTACTTCTTCTATATGTGTCTCTTTTATTCACTTAAACTGTTAATGTAATGAGAATTTATCTACTGAGTGATTGCACCAAGCACCATGTTCTTATTCCTTGCTGGGAAATAGTAGGAGTGAAGAATCTCCTTAGTCATTATTTTAACGTATTTTTTTTCAAGTCAGTGAAACTACAACAGTAATGACAAAGTTCAAAGCATTAAGATTACAACTTCAAACAGTGATTATACCTCAAACATGTGCTATTAAAAAATCTTCGGGAGTTAGAATGTGATAAGATTTGTCACTCATTTTCATTGATATTTGGAAGTGAAATATATTATATATATATATTTCAAATAAAAATTTTTGCTATTAAGTGGTAATTTAACTGTGCATTTAGACTCAGATTTCTCTGGACAAACATCCTACCTACATTTTTCTTACACATAGTAGATTTTACTCTAATGAGAGTAAACACTTTAAAAGCTTTGATGGAAGAATTAGTAAGTACCAATGACTGATAGTTCTGTCTAGCATTTTTCTTCCCTCGTGCATTTTAAAGACCATTTAATGGGTTACACCACCCAAACCGCTTCATTAAAAATTTTCAAGCCAGAGTAAGAAGGTAAAATTCACCCACAGTTTTTCAGGTAGATTCATGAATTAAGGCAACTACAGGAAACATCAATGGGTAAAAAAAAACGATTCCCTTTTTATAAGTTTATAATAATTACTTATTAGGATCACTGTCCTTCAAAGTTCTAAATTTAATTGAAAAAAATTGTTAATGCTTATAGAAGAGTCAACTTGTTAAATTTATCATGTTTGTATATCAATTGCTAGAACATGAGATAAATCTAAACATGATATATTCAGTCATAATTTTTGATTTTTAAATTGGCAATTATATTTCTTGATTATTGATTTAGAAGAATTTCCTTCCTTCCTTCCTTCCTTGCTTCCTTCCTTCCTTTCTCTTTCTTTCTTTCTTTCTTTCTTTCTTTCTTTCTTTCTTTCTTTCTTTCTTTCTTTCTTTCTTTCTTTCTTCTTTCTTCACAGTCTCACTCTGTTGCCCAGGCTGGAGTGCAGTGGAACAGTCACGGCTCACTGCAGCCTTGATCTCTCAGGCTAAAGTGGACCTCCCACCTCAACCTCCCAAGTAGCTGAGACTACAGGCATGAGCCACCAGGCCCAGCTATTTTTTTAAATTATTATTATTTGTAGGAATGCGGTCTCACTGTGTTGCCCAGGCTGGTCTTGAACTTTTGGGCTCAAGCAGTCTGCCCACTGCAGTCTCCCAAAGTGCTGAGATTACAGGCATGAGCACCATGCCTGACCTAGAAAAATTTTCAATATGTTACAGAATGTTTATCAGTCTGGTAGTGCTATTAAAATAGTGTCTTGGAAATACCCATCTGGCAGCAGAGAGCAGATCTGGTGCAGGGAATATGATCAACTCACAGAAAGGGCACAAGCAAGGAAACGGTGTGAGATGGTAGCAAGAGTGATGAAGAGAACAAGGCAGATTGAACAAGTGCATGGAGGTAAAATCAGCAGAACTTGAAAGATCTGTTAGCTATGCAGAAGAATAGAAAAAAAAAGAAAGTGAAACATGGCTTGGTCAACTCTACCTGAGGTCTTTCCAGAAAGGAATTCAGGGAGGACCTGGTTTGGGAAAGGCCAAAGGTGGGAGCAATGATGAAATGGGTGTAATCCATGGTCAGAGACTCTGAAAGAGGGCATCACTTTAAAACACATAATTTTCTAAAATCCTAATTATTATATCACCAGTGAAGTTGGTGAAAAAGGGAATTGGGAAGGCTGATAATAAAATGCTTTATCTAAAGGGATTTCTTGGAAGAATTCAGTTTTATTATTTCAATAGGTTTTGGGGAAACAGGTGGTGGTTGGTTACATGAATAAGTTCTTTAGTGTTGATTTCTGAAATTTTGGTGCACCCATCACCCGAGCAGTGTACACTGTACTCAATGTGTAGTCTTTTATCCCTCACCCCCCTCCAACCCTTTCCCCTGAGTCCCCGAAGTCTACTGTATAATTCTTATGCCTTTGCATCCTCATAGCTTAGCTCCCACTTATGAGTGGGAACATATGATGTTTGGTTTTCCATTCCTGAGTTACTTCACTTAGAATAATGGTCTCCAATTCCACCCAGATTGCTGTGAATGCCATTATCTCATTCCTTTTCATGGCTGAGTAGTATTCCATGTATCTATGTATATGTGTATGTATATATACACACACACACAGACACACACACACATATATATACACATACATGTGATATATATGTATATATCACATTTTCTTTATCCACTCATTGATTGATGGGCATCTGACTGGTTGCATATTTTTGCAGTTTCGAATTGTGCTGCTATAAACATGCACGTGCAGGTATCTTTTTCACACAATGACTTATTTTCCTCTGGGTAGATACACAGGAATGGGATTGCTGGATCAGATGGTAGATCTACTTTTAGTTATTTAAGGAATCTCCACACTGTTTTCCATAGTGGTTGTATTATGTTGGTGCAAAAGTAACTGCAGCTTTTGCCATTAAAAGTAATGAGTAATGAGCTTGCCTTTCAATCTGCCACAGAGAATGGTGATCACAATAAAAGACTTAATATTTCTTTTGTGCTTCCCAGGTGTCAGGCATTATATGCTTTTCTATGTGTTATCTCAGCCATTGAGAAGTCCTATCAGACAGAGCTGTGATTGTCCCCACTTACAAAAGGGTGAGATCTAGCTCCTAGAGGATTCATGATATGCCACAAGACTGATGGCCAGGAGAACCTTTCAGGACTGCTCTGAATAGGCAGCCCTAGGGAGAACTGCATAAGCCCACAATCTGGGCTCAATGAGCAGATGAGAGAGATGAGAGAGGACAAAGCTGCTCCTTTGCTCCTTCCCCCACCCCCAACTTTCTCCTTTAAGATCAATCTTTTAGGGGCAGCAGGGAGAACAAATGGGTGCAATGGAAAGTGGGGTCCCGTAGCTCAGAGGCAATAACAGCAGCTGGCGTGCATGGGGCTGAGACTCCAGGTACGGCCAGATTTTACTCCAAAGTGTGCAGAACCCAATTTCAACTATTGTTGAAGAATCACAAAGAAAGTGAAAGGTCAAAGCCGTGGGGCCTGGAAACCTCAAATAGTCGTACTTGATGGTATTTTCTGGTAAACCTGTGGAGTGGACTATTGTGCTACAGACTTATAAGCCCTTTAGAAAAAGCAGTCATGATTTCCAGGAGTCAGCAAGGGTTCACTAACGGCGAGTCACACCTCATTTGCTTTCTGACATTTGACTGGACTGGCAGCTTGGAAGATGACATGGATGTGGGGTAGCTGGGTTCCATCAAAGCATGTGACAGAGTCTGTTTAATATTTTCATGGAAGCACAGCAGGATGACATGAATAGACTGATAGCAAAATCGGATGCAACGTAAAGCAGTGAATAACTATTTTTTTAAAAAGTGGTGATTAATGTACTGATATCAACCTGAAAGGAAGTCACTAGCAGCAAGCCAAAAGGTTCTGATATGATTAAGTCCAGTCAAATGCTTTTATCATTCACTTACTTGAAGGCATGGAAAACATGCTTCTCGAATAAGTGGGTAATCTAATGATTGTGGGATTGTCTACTACAGCAAATGACTGTATCAAGATTTAAATAATCTGGGGATGCCAGTATGAAGCATAAAAGAAGGTGTTGGAAATTTCTTCCTGAGAAATCCTTTGAAACAAGATAGATCCCTAAGCCAGAACTGGTAAGAATTTCTGCTTTTGACTTGAATTTAATTTTGAATTGAATTTGGTGAATGAAATTTGGCTTGTTTTCCTCCTCCTCTAGGAACTAACTCCAAAATAAGAAGCAAAACAAATTAACTTCATTTTTAATTTTTAAAAAGGAAAAATAAAAACAAAGGAAAGAAAGAGTAAAATAGAAGGCTAGTCTCTCAAAAGCAATGACATTCAAACATGGAAACCATCGAGGGTGGACACCTGTGGTCCTAGACCTCAGAAAAGGCCAACAAAGTCCACTTGTTCAAGGTAGATGGTAGCCATGCAGGCTAGATCTAAACTCAGGTCACAGGACAGGGATGAGTTCTGTCCAGCCCTGAGAGCTTCCCCAGAGTGAGTCTGGCTCTGAGAGAAAATTGAGGAGAAGTGGCTGAGAGAGCACCATGCCAAAGTGTCTTCAGAAGGTTGTCCTTGGTGACAACATGAGGCAGCTGGTGAGGCAAGAAGTTCCCCTAAGAGCCCCCCGAATGTTGATGATCCTGCTTGGCTGAAAGGAAATGAGAGTCCAGAAGCTCATCTGTACTCCACAGTCCTGAGTCATTCTGAGAATTCCTAACATCCTGAAGCACATGCTGTCCCAGGGCCCGTATGGACTTCCTACATATAGTCAACATGTGGAGAGCTTGTTTTGTTCAAACACGATAAATATTCTAGAAATAATTTAAAAGGAATCAGCAAAATATACAAAGATTGTACAATTCTATAAATGGGAAGAAAGAACAGAAAAACTAATTTCTAGACAAAAACCTGCATTAGAAAAACACAAAGAGAGATTATGATCCAAGCTATCTTCACAAACTACCAACAAAATGAACTTATCATCTCTATAAACAAAACACACAGCAGAGACACATTAGTTCATGGGTGATATATTGGTATCTCAGAAGAAGGTGCTAGCTCAGGAAAAAATGTGAAAAATATAAATGCACAGGAAAAAATGATAGCTAAAAGGGAAGCAGCACTAAGGAGAAACACTATGAAAGTATAGCTCTGCACATAATGGACTGGACTGAGAAAAACATGCAAACTAGAAAGAAAATGAGCAAAGAGTTAATGGGATTACAGTGAAAAAGAGTTATTATGGAACAAGACAAGTAAAATCTAGAAAGTATGATAGATTTACCTAAGTAGGGTGTATTAGTCAGCGTTCTCAAGAGGGACAGAACTAATAGGATATGTATGTATGTGTGTGTGTGTATATATATACACACACACACACACACAGAGAGAGGGAGGGGGAGAGAGAGAGACCAGAGTTTATTAAGTATTAACTCACCTGATCACAAGGTCTCACAATAGGCTGTCTGTAAGCTGAGGGGCAAGGAAGCCCAGTCTGAGTCCCCAGACTGAAGAACTTGGGATTCTATGTTCAAGGGCATGAAGCATCCGGAATGGGAGAAAGATGTAGGCTGGGAGGCTAAGCCAATCTAGCCTTTTCACATTTTTCTGCCTGCTTAATATCCTGGCCATGCTGGCAGCTGATTAGATGGTGCCCACCCAGAATAAGGGTGGGTCTGCCTTTCCCAGCCCACTGACTCGAATGTTCATCTCTTTTGGCAACACCCTCACAGACACTCCCAGGATCAATACTTTGCATCCTTCAGTCCATTCAGATTGACACTCAGTATTAACCATCACATAGGGTAGCAAAATAACAAAAGAGTCAAATATTAAAAAAAATTATTTTTAAAAACTTCAAAACACAAAAACTTACATTTCCAGTTTGAGAGGGTATCTTGTGTCCCGAGGAAAATCCATGTAGAAAAGACAACCGTAAGGCATAGTTAGTAAACTTTCTGAATCTTAAAGGACCCTGAGGTTAGAAGATGTGTTTGTTTGCCATTGCCACTGTAGAAAAATACACAGACTTAGTAACGGAAAACACTGCAAATTTATGGTCTCACAGTTCTGGAGATGGGCAGTCCAATTAGTCTTCTGGGGCCCAAATCAGGGGGCTAACACACTTGCATTTCTCCTGCAGGCTCTGGAGGAGATCCACTTCCTTGCCTTACCCAGCACCTATACTTCCTTCCTCATGGCTCCTCTCTCCACCTTTAAAGCCAGCCTCATGGCATCTGCAAATCTGTCTGACCTCTGTTTCTGTCTTCACAGCTCTTTTTCTGCCTCTAATGCTCCTGCCTTTTTCTTATCAAGGCCCTTAAACACACCCAGATAATTCATAATCATCTTCCCACTCCAATATCAGTAAACCAGTCCCATCTGCCGAGTACCTTCTGCCACTTTAAGGTAGCATATCCACAGTTTTCAAGTATTAGAAGAAGGACATCTTGGCTGGGCGCAGTGGCTCACTCCTGTAATCCCAGCACTTTGGGAGGCTGAGGCAGGCGGATCACGAGGTCAGGAGATGGAGACCATCCTGACTAACACGGTGACACCCCATCTCTACTAAAACTACAAAAGATTAGCCGGGTGTGGTGGCGGGTGCCTGTAGTCCCAGCTACTCGGGAGGCTGAGGCAGGAGAATGGCGTGAACCTGGGAGGCAGAGGTTACAGTGAGCCGAGATCATGCCACTGCACTCCAGCCTGGGCGACAGAGCGAGACTCTGTCTCAAAAAAAAAAAAAAGAAGAAGGACATGTTGGAGACGGGGTGTCATTATTCTGCCAACTACAGAAGGCAAACGAAAAGTTTGTCTAGAAGGTAGAAGGAGAGAAAAACTAAACTTCTCTAGATTTTTCCACAGTGGCAGGGAAATAATGGAAAATATTTATATTCATTATTTGTTGCTGCCTAACAAATTACTCAAAAACTTAGTGTCAACAACACACCAAAAACGACATATTATCCATATCTTTTCTGCAGGTGAAGAATTTGGGAGCAGTTTAAGGGCAGTTCCGGCTCAGGGTGCCTTATGAGGTTGCCATTGGGATGGCAGCTGACTCCAGGCGTCTGAGCCTGCCTGGGCCAGAGGGTCTGTGTCCAAGGTGCCTTCTCACAGGATGGATGGCAGTGCCAGCATCGGTGAGGCTGCTGGGGTGTCTTCTACAGTCGCAGTACGGCAATTGGCTTCCTGCAGAATGAGACCCAAGAGAACAAGAGGCGGCCTTGAAACTCATTTCATCATTCCTGCCCTGCCCTGTTTGTTAGAAGTGAGGCTCGATGGACCTCCCACTGCATTTGTATGAAATGCCCACAAGAGGCAAAGCTATAGATACAGAAAAAATCTATAGATACAGAAAGTAGATTTGTGGGTAGCTTAAGGCTGGAGAGGGCACTGGGAGGGCTGAGAGATGACAGAAGGTGTGGGTTTCTTTGGGGATAATGAAAATGTTCTGAGTGTGGTCATTGTGGTACATTTCTATAAATATATAAATTTGAAAAACAGTGAACGTGCACTGTAAATTTTATGGTACATGTAGTGTATATGAACTCTATCTCAATAAGGCTGTTACCAAAAATACATACATATTTGATTAACTATACTATATAAAGTTACGGGTAAAGTTAGGCTGAAAACTAAAAAAACAAATTCAGATCGACAGAAAAAATAAATAGAAGACTTGTAGTGAAATACTGGATAGTGAAAGATTTATAATAGCAAAAAAAATACATAAAATGCTAGAACAGAAAGAAAGCTTTCTATGTAAAAGTGATCAATATATCTGACATCTTAACTAGTAAAGGAAAAAGACTCAATTAGCTTGATTGGGAGAATCATTTCAGGATGTGCACATGTATCAAGTCATCATGTTTTGCACCTTAAATATATACAAATACATTTAATGATTGACATATTTATTTGTCAGTCATGCCCCAATAAAACTGGGAAAAAAAACAAAGCAAGAAATTGGCACATGTATATTTAAGAGATAAACTAAAAAGTTGTAATTCAGAGATATTTAAGTTAAAATGATGAGAATGGCATACGATGAAAATGCCAAGAATGTAAAGGGTCAGAATCTTAATATGAGATAGGATTGAATTCTGGAAAAAAAAAAAAAAAAAAAAAAAACACCAAAAACAAAAAAAAAGACAAAGACAGGCATTTTACATGTTAATTGTTGCTATCCACAGTGAAGACTGAAGGCATGAAATTTTATGCATAAAATAACATATTATTAACATAGGAAAGCAAACCTTCTTCATAAAAATGAAATCCTGAGAATTATAAACAAAAAACAAGTATATAACTCTTTCAGCCTATGATAGGTTTTGCAAATAAGTAATTATATAGAATATCTCCATAGAACAATATTAGAAATTAAATTCCATTTTAGTAACTGATACATAATTAATAAATAGCAAAGACATAAACGCTTAAAACCGTACTGAGATTCCAGTTCTGGCAATGCTCATCACATTTTATAACACAATGTGTTAACAAGGGTATCATGAAGCAGATGTTTTCAGACTTTTCTTGGGGGAGAGTAGATGTGAATAACTTTTAAGGTGAACAGTCTGATCATTTATCAAAATTTGAAATGTATATGATCTTTGAGTCAATAATTCCACTTCCAGAAATTTATTCTACTAATATACGTACATGTTGACAAGATGATATGAGAAACAAAATACTTAAAGTATTGCTAGATTACAACCCAAATTTAAAATACATACCAATTTTTCTATGCTGATAGAAATGACTGACTGAATAAAGAAAGAGGGAAAATAGACAAATCTCCTATTCAGAAGAACTTCAAATAATGTATGTAGATTCTTCACTCTCAAGGAGAGGGAGCATAACTCCCCACATGCTAAGCATAGTCTGCAAATAGTGATGTCTTTCTGATTGTACAGCACCAGAGGAACGGAGCAACTTTATGGTGGAGAAATCTGACCAAGACTCCCTTAACCAGGTGATCAATGTCAACCTCCACAGGAAGAAGTAATGGTGACAGTATGCACCCAGGATATAATGTGACAGAAATGACACTTTATCTTTGTGATTTTCTTTCTAAAAAGCCATAAGCCTACTCTAATCATGAGCAATTCCATAGAGCGACATTCTCCGAAAGACCTGACCAATTGTCCTCAAAACTGTCAGAGTCATCAAAAACAAGGGCTGTCTGAGAAACTCCCAAAGCCAAGAGGAGACTAAGGAGACTTGGTGACTAAATGTAACGTGGGATCCTGGATGGGATCCTAGAACAGAAAAATACATTAGGTAAAATAAGGAAATTTGAAGAACTATGGGCATAGTTAATAATGAACCATAGTTAATAATGAATAATGAATCAACATTGGATCATCAGTTGTAACAAGTACACCACACACAATATTATAGGTGTTGATAAGGGAACTTGTTGTGTGGTGTAATGGACCTCTCTCTAGTATCTTTTCAATATTCATGTATTTCTAGCACTGTTCCAAAAATAAAATTTACTAAAATTAAGGGGATGGGAAAAAATGAAAATCATAACATAACCAAACCCCTGGGATGGAGATGAAGCAATGCTTAGAAGGAAATTTTTAGCTTTAAATGATTACATAAGAAGGGAAGGAAGATTCAAAATCAGTTATCTAAACTTCCATCCTAAGAAGATAAAAAGAAGATCAAATCAAAACCAAAATAGTAGAAATGGTAGAATAAGGAATTAAGAGAGAAAGGAAATTAATAAAATACAGAATGACTAACAAATGATTTTTTCTCATTGTGCGCATATATATATATATATGCATATACACACATAGATAGACACATCTATTTATATGTGTGGTATTCATATCCTTGCTAAGAAAACAACTCTCAGTTACTATTTCCTTGAGTGGTTTTAATCATGAATGGATGTTGAATTTTGTTAAAGACATTTTTAGCATCTATGGAGACTGCAAAGAAAAATGAGTTAAAATCCTAAACAACTTTATTAAACTAAAGGTATTTCACATATTTTAGTTGAAAAAGAATCATTAAGACAATATAACAAATGGTATTTCCTCATTTAAGAAACTATTTTTTTCAAAAGTGATTTTCCAGAACTTGTGTTCCAATGGACACACTTTAAGAAACAATGAGCCTGTTGACTCCACTTTTCCTCCTGTATTTTATATGTGAATAGAGGTATTTCTGCAAAGGTTAACACAAATGTTTGTTTGGGTTACAGTCAGAATGAAAGCCTGTACTTCATGGCCCTTATTCATGGCCATCTAGCTCTCAAAGTCATTTCAGGAATTTTAGGATGAGATTCTCTTAACAGAGTTCTCACATAACAAGCCAAGCTCATTACTCAACTGGAGACTTAAAAAATGGTAAAGATATCTTCAAAATTGAACTATTTGGAGAAGTCAGTCAATCATTATGGAGATACGGGGCATGAGCAAATGTTCACATAAAAGAAAGATTTGGCAATAAAGAGTACTGAGATTTTGTCAAATTATCTTGCGTGTGTTTTCTTTATTTCTTGTGAATAACCAAGATTTACAGAAATTAGAATATATTTGACAGATAAACTATATGGTTTGTTTTTCTTTATTTTTCTTTTCTCCATTGGTAAAGGAGGCAGTATGGAGGATGCAAAGTTCCTATTTATGAATTGAATTCTAATAACAGAATCACTGCAACTGAAATTGCTATAAAGAGAGTGAGCACATGTGAAGCAAGTGGCTCATGTTAATACCTTCACCTGGTTCTTAGCCCATGGGTGGCTCATCTTCAAGGCTAACTTTGCACAGGCTTAAATTCAACAGGTGCATTAAACCTGCGAGCACCACGATTTGCTTTTTCCTGTGAGGATTTGATTATATTGCCTTCACTCTTCAAATAGGCATAGATATTTTTATTCATGAAACCAAATCCCAGTTTTTCTCATCATCTGGTAATACGTCTCAGCTTTTATCAATTGTCTAAGAAAACACTAATAAAAAGTGCCAGACAAGGTATGCAGTAACAGGCAATCCAGAAAGAAAGCAAAGCATCCCAAATGTGATATTTTTGTTTTCTTCCTGTGTCATTGACCTTGTACTTTTATGAATGTACAAATAAATGTAGTCCAAATTTGATTTTCGTCTATTCACAATAGCACCAGGATTTTAATAATGATAATGAACAAGTATGAACAAGACCATGTTTTACACAGGCATAAAGAAAACACGTTTACCCTGTTATGGCACAGAAATTGTGCCATAACTGGGTTATTGTGGGCTTTGTTACTTTTTATTTTTTATTGTGGGCTTTGTTTTATATTTTATATGTATTTTATATTGTGGGCTTTGTTATTTTTTATTGCAGAGAAGTTAAGCATTTTGTTAAGTATCTACCTCTGTCTTCAAGGTGCAGCTCCTTATCACCTCTTCCTGGACCCACGGACAACTGCCTGCAGTCACAGAGCATTTTGCAATTGACTTAAGGTTCCACATGTTCCCCTGAAGCCTTGGACCTTGAGCTCCAATGCAGTCTCGCAGTCCTGACGCACTTCATCTTTTCAGTCCCTTTGGGTTGACTTTGACTCCTCTGTCTGCTGGCAGAGTTGTTCTAAACCTTTAGGCTTAAATGCATTTTCTCAGAAAAAAATAAGCCATAATGTTGCATTAATGAAGCTTATTCATTTAGGTTGTGCAGGGATCTTTTCTTCCTTTGATGTACATATTTAGTTCCCATTAATGGTAATAAGAGTGAATTATGTGGACATATTGACATGAAAATAGATCCCTTGGGCTCTGTGTATAGAGTATATTTTGTTAATTGGGAAGTACTTTAAAAGAAACCAAACAAATATACCCAGCACATCAGAAAAATAAAATAAAATTACTTTGAAAAAAGAGAGGAAAAATCTTTTGCTGACCTAGGGAAGGATCTGATTTGAGATGATGCCAAGCTATAGTTCCCAAGTATGATGGAATGCTTCTCCCAGTGAGAGACATTCAGAACGAATCCCGTCATTAGCTTTCCTTGCCATAGTCTCGCCACCTAAAATTGTTCTCTTTGTAGCTGCACTGCCTGTGATGGAAAGGGTAGTGTCACGTACTGGCTACAGAGCACCCTCCTAGAGACACAAATGTGACTAGCTATGGTCTCATGTCCACGGAGTCTCTTCAGTCAGAAGACTTCCCTTTGTGGCCTTGAATTGACTTTGGAGACTTTTCCAAGTGTCTTCACTAATTGAAGATGCCCTTTTTCAGTGGTTCCTAAAATTTATTAGATCTCAGCAGATCAAGCCTCCAGACTTCCTCTGGACAACTTATTATCCCGCCCTGCTCTGTCTCCTATGATGAACTTGAACTTGTGAATGATAATTTCATAATTTCACATAGCACCATCCACAGAACACAGCATCAGCTTCTGACCAGCGTCCACTTGGGCTCGTCCTGTTCCCTTGTATGGTACATTATGTCACCTTGCCCTTCACTTGCATTTCATGAACTCTTAAGTTTGGCTAAAACACAGGAGCAGCTTCCATCGTAAAATGGATAAGCACCATGAAGAACCAGCTTGCTTTAAGAATGTGCTCTTGTCCCGGAGTCTTCCTCAGGATTAGACAACCTGAACAGATGGTGTTGGCAGCTGGGGAAACCAGGTGTGGACTTGGACCGGCGTCAGCGGAGGTCTACCATATTGTCCTGCTGCTGCACTCCCTCTCCAGAGAGGGACAGGGGAAGAAAGGGGAATGCAGGAGTGCCAGCCACGCCTCTGGTCTGCTGGGTCGGCACACCCTGATGTGACCTTCATGTCACCTATACCAAAGCTTGGTTCGGTGAGCATCTCTTCCAGCCACGAGGTGTCAAAGGAGCTGTGCAAAAGTTGAAGGCTCATCAGAAGCACATGAAATAGTAAGCAAGCTCTCTCCTCCCCTCTCTCTGCCCCAGATTCAATTAGAGATGTAAATATATTCAAATGTTCTGCCTGATACCACCCTAGGGTGCTGCTGGGATTTTTCTGCCCTAGGCAAGATGGGGAAAAGAAGCCACAAACCCCCGTTGCCCCCTCACAGCTTACAGACCCTCCCGTAATAGAGTCACTAAAACATTTTACTGCCCTAGGCAACCACCTGCTCTTCCTGCCTGTAAAATCTGTCCCTGGCACAACTTAATTCATCCCTGCTGGGTGAATCCATATCACAAGTAGACAATCTAAGGTCAGGGCGGAAAAACAGTTCAAATGAATTCTAATATAAAGCAGAATATTTTTACCACCCCTCCCTCCCAAACTATACCACCTTTATGTTCTGATTCAACCATGGATATTTAGTTCTTTGTATTGCTATGATGATTTCTGTGGAATTACCAATTGTGGATAACTCATTAGGAAGAAGGGAAGAGGGATGCTTAAATGAGATTTTTTTTTTTTTTACCAGGAACAATTTTTTGTTATTTTTACCTCCTTTCTGAATTCTCTCCAGATTTTCTTATTATTGTGGGCATCATGTGTCCATTCAAAGGTTAGCTGGTCAATCACTATAAAAATCCTTTTGAATTTTCAATAAGCAGATCGAAGGGTTGCATATGCAATAGTCTCTTGGTGTTCGTGTGCATCCTATGTTATATACAATGCATGTATTATATGTGTAAAGTCTGCCCCTGACACTTACAAAGGCTAATTGAACAACACAAATGGAGCCTTCATATCATCTGTAGAAATATTACAAAGTAATAATCCAGCCAGAAAATGGTTAAACACGATATATTCTATCTACCTACCTTGACACACATATCCAGATACTGACCTAAAAGGCCAGGTTGGAATTGACAATTCTCAGACTCCTCCAATTTCCAAGCTAGAACGTGGAGGGGCAAGGAGTGTTGGTTCTGCTTACCTGGCCCCTCTTCCCAAGCTAGGCCCTGGGTGTGCGCAGGTGTGTCCCGGCCCTTGAGTCTGGTTTCTATTCACTACCTGACAAACTTCCACCCCTTGGCTACCTAGGACTCCGGAGTCCTCCTCAGGAAGATAGATGGGGAATCGTGCCTGCAGGCAGCGGATGTAAACTGGAGACTGTTTCCCTGGGAAGTCCAGGTCCCAGGCATGCAGCCAGGGCACTGGAAAACGAAGCATGAGATCTAGGGGGCAACGTTCCCTTGATTGTTAGAAGTGCAAGGCCAGAGGAGGACCGGAAATGGGGGCCTCTATAGCATACAGCCCAGGACAGGATTCTCCCTGACCTAGGCCAAGGAGTGAGCCCCACATGGTCAGCTCTCTCGTGTGAGGATCGCGTAGCTCTAAGAATAACTCTGGCTGCGAGGTTGCACTCTGGTCACGCCCTTCATATTTCTCTTCTCATTTCCTCCCTACAAAGCCCGCAAAGTGGGTATCATTCTGAGCAAAGAAAGAGATTGGAGGAGATAAGCAGTGTGTCCCTGCTGGTGCGGTGAGTAAGTGGCAGAGCGAGGGTTCCCAGCAGCTGCACACGAGAACAGCCCACTCCCTCCTGCTCTCTGCTGTACCTGGCAGGTCGGGTGGACTTAGTAAAAATGAAGTAAAGGCAGAAGGGGTATGACCGAAAGCCTGCTGTTGGTTCTGCTAACAGTCTTAAAGGAAGGTACAGTATGTGAGAGTCAGGATTCCTGGCGGGCATCTTCTTAGAACAGTTAAGTCACCTTGGCCAGAATGAAGGTGGTGCTCAGGCTTCACTTTTAGCTGCTGTTCTGCAAGGCCACCAGGCTCTTCTCAAAGGGCTGCTTCATCAGCAAGGGGTGGGGACTCCGCTTCACCAGACCTGTTTGCTGTTTCCAAACTCCTCTGGCCTAGACCATCAAGAGGTTTTGAAAGTAGAGGTCACACACCTGTTTTTTCAAATTATGGCTGATATAGAAAGTGTTTTTCATGGCCTCTGTAATGAGCTGATTTATACAGGAGGTTTCCAGCCCTGTCTGGAAACTTAACACCCCGCAACTCCATGCTTTCTGAAAAGCTGAAGGTCTTGTATTGTGATATGTCAGTTTAGAGTCATATTCCAAACCCTGAACGTCAGGGGTAGAAAGACAACGTTTCCCGGTCCACAAGCCTGCTTCCCTACGCTGGTTTGGTTAGCGTTGCTATAGTAACCTCTAGCCTGTTCTATGATATGCCGGTGATTACTGAGCACATGATAGTGAAGAAAATATCAGGTTACAAGGGCAGATGCCACTGTAAAACATCCTGTGTGATGAACATCCAATTTCCCAGCAGAGAGTGTGGTTTCTGCCACTCAGGAAGGTGGGGTGGAGAAACATCACGTCACAAACAGCACCGGTTTGCAAATATTGATCGTAAACATCATCAAACAATTGTGTTGGAATTGTGCTTTTGTCTCCCCGAGGTGTGGAATCAACTCCATATTCTCCACAACTATCATCCTTAATGGTATTTGTTGGAAATAAAAAAGTACAATCTGTGAAATTATTCTTTTGTAGATAGAGGGAAAAATAGACATCACGGCTGAAAACCACCGCCTTCATTTTCCATCTGCTTCTTTGCATGACAGTTTCTAGCATACAGCCTGAAGCAGCTAACGTCGCGTCAGTTGTCCAGCTGCTGGCATGGCTCGCAATTCCAGGGAGGTGCAGGGAGGAAAAGCCAAGCGGAGAAAGGGGTGCTGAGCTGCGTCGATGGGCTCCACATGGCACTTTAATGGCCACACTGATATTTAGATCAAAGCAAAAGTTATGCACTACTTCTTTGAAAATTAAATTGACTCAGAAATTAAGAGCATTACACTTAGGGTTGAGCCATCCAGTACAAAAATAGATCCAGTCTTTTACTCTAAAGGACCATACGTATCCTGTCCTTGAAATATAGTATGTATTATTGTTGATTTGTAAGATATAAGGAGGAAAGGATCCTAACTAAATTTAACAAGACAATGATGACCTGTTGGTCCATGGCTTACATCAATATTACGTCAAAGTTTTTTCCATCTTGCAAGATGAACCATTTTTCTATGTATATTTTTAAACATCTAAGATCATTGTGAAACCAAAGAGATTGTTAATTCAGAGTTGAAGCAATAACAGAGATGCCGGCTTGTGACTCATCCAGGTCAAAAACAGATTATGAATCTTGAAACTATGCATTGATTATTTGATTTTGTGTGATAATGCGGCACACAGGGTTCCACCGATGCCACCCAGACAGTTCACTGTGCTTGAGTGCAAGCTGACTGGCTTGGGTTTTGGGCCACTCAACCTCCCAGGGCTTCCTTGTGCATATCACTGAAATGATGGGTTTAACATCAGTGATTTTCAACCTCCACTGCACATTAGAACCACCTGGCAAGTATTTTTTAAAACATGATGCTGGGGTCCTATGTCAGACAAACTGAATTATTAGTTTGGTGCAAAAGTCATTGTGGTTTTTGTCATTAAAAGTCATAGAACTTCTGGGAGTGAGCCCCAGGCATCTGTGCATTTTAATAAATGTGCCAGAGCCAGGTGTGGTGACTCACATCTGTAATCCCAGTACTTTGCGGGGGGGCAAGGCAAGAGGATGGCTTGAGGCCAGGAGTTCAAGATCAGCCTAGTCAATTTTTTTAAAAAATTAGCTGGGCATGTTGATGTGCCCCTGTAGTCTCAACTACTTTGACAATTGAGGCAGGAGGATCCCTTGAGCCCAAGAGTATGAGGCTGCAGTGAGCTATGATCACACCACTTTGCTCCAGCCTGGGCAACAGAGCAAAAGCAGGTCTCTAAAAAAGTTTTTAAAATAAAAGTAATAAATGCTCCAGATAGTTCTAATTGCACCCAGGATTGATAATTACTGCACTGGATGACCTCTTAAGATTTCTTTTAATCCTGAAATAGCATGTCCTAGGGCAGTGGTTATCACACGTGAACATGCGTGGGAATCACCTGGAGTACTCGTTAAACCACAGATCACTCAGCTCCGGCCTTTCAGAGTTTCTGATTCTGTAGGCCTCTGTTGGGACCTGAATACCTGCATTCCTAACAAGTTCTTGAGTTGTACTAATGCTACCATCCAGGGACTAGACTTTGAGAACTACTTCACTATGGTATGTTTGTACAAAAATGTACATCTTAATGTAAAACACAAATCAATTATATAATTTAAAAAGAGTTTGGTACTGCAATTTTATAACCCAGTGAATTTCCACTACGGACCCCTAAATCAAATGATTGCATGTCTGTAACTGGCTGATGGTGACACAGGGCTTCCTTGTGCATATCAGTGATAATAAGGTGTTGTGAGTCCTCTCTGGAGGTATCTGGAGGGTAGGCCTTTAGCCTCCCTGTTCTACCTTTCATTTCTAGTCAACTCTGAAACATACCCATTGAGTAGCAATGTTATTCCATGTATGCCTGGAATAGTTTGAGCCCTACTGAGATGATTTGGATGCTGTAAATAAACCATTGTTAGCACTGTTTCATTGTTCTGAGTTTTTGTCCAAGGCTGAAATGATGGATTCAGGGCACTGGAATCATTTTCTCTCCCTTAGTGCTATTCAGCTGACAGCATCACCGGAAAGAGGAATTATCCACAATTGCAGAATCTGTGAATCTTTTCTACAATGCCCATGACCTGTCCACAGAGGCCCTGAGTTATTACTGCCCACGTCATAGCAAGAACTGGCAGAGACGTTTAGTTTTCTTGCCATGTTCCCCACTCTTGTCCCTAGTTCATCCTTTAGCCTACAGCACCAGCTTTGAGGCTAGGAGAAACACTCTAAAGGAAAATGATACAGACTCATCTGTGCTATTTGCTGAATCTTCCTATTCTCCCCACATCTGAGTAACTGGAAGGATCACAATTCCTGGTTCCCATCATGGAGCAGTTCCATGTGACCAGCTCTAGCCAGTGAGTTATGGCCCGCATGTCCTTTTTGGATTGAATATTCCACTGATGTTAGGAAACTCCCACAAGAACAAACCTCTGTTTTGCACCTTCATAAGCCACTGTCCTGCTCTCTGTGTTTCCATCATGGATGGAGATGATCTGTGAGTGGAGAGCCTCAGATGGTTGGTGAGACCAGGCCACTGGAGGCAGAAAGAAACCCTCATGTTTTTAAGGCTCAGAGGCTTTGGGGGTGTTTGTTAATGCAGCATAACTGAGTATACACCGCCCAGTGCAGATTCTATGGTGGCCAACTCTTAACTATTCCAGTCTTACAAAAGTCTAGTGCATTATCAATATCTCTGCTCTCATTTCTACTTTTGGTGTGAATTTCTGCCTTTTTAAACTAAGAGTTTGATATATGCTACTCTAGAGAACTAAATACAAATTGGAGTTTTTTAATTTTAGGAGTATTCGATGCCAACAAAAACAAAACAAAACAAAACAAAATAAAATATGCAGTTCATATACTGGTTTCTTAGTTTTCACCAGTAATTTTTCTACAAGAAAGTGTCACATAATAAATGCAGAAGAGACTTTAAGATGATTAGTGGTCTTTGATGTTAAACGTCTGCAGAAGTTTCAGTGAATTTTCAGGTTCCAATTAACCCACACTCCCAACTCAGTACAGTTCATGCTTCTTGGTGTGTGGATGTGAATATTCACTCGCTATTCTCTCACCAGCAGCTCCTTTCTATAAGGCTGCATTCCCTATTGCAGCTGCTTCTCTGGTGAACTAGATTGGGAGGAAGAAGTATTTTTGTCAATGCATCAAGGAGAAAACATGTACATTTTACAATAGGTTTATCCAAATATACTGATGTAATCAGAGTTAACATTCTCCAAGTGTCTCCCATGCAGTGGGCACTGAATGGAGAGCTTCCCATGAGCCATGGAACTCTCACAATAGGCTGTGAGGCAGGAGTCAGTATGGATCTCGTTTCACAGATGAGGAAACCGGTCCTCAGTGGGGCCAGCAAGTTCCCCAAGGTTCTACAGTGGGCAAATAGGAGTGGTGGGTTTGGAATCCAGATCCATTTGAACGCAATCAGTTGCTGTTCTAAGGACCCATGTGGGAACCTGACACTTCACAGATGTGGGAAAGGGAGCTCCATCTGGAAGTCCCAACCTTCCCAAGAGTTTCTGTAGTTACCCAAAGTTACTACTAGTATCATTCTCTCCAAGCTTCCTTACCAGGAAGCTTAATTCAGCAGTAATGGCAGGAGAGGATACGACTGCGACTGGGTGGGAAGGAGAAAGTTTATCCAATTGCTTTTGTATTCAGAATGGTTTATTATATTAATAGATAATTGGTTATGGGAGTGTGCTGAATAGACCAACTACTCTATGAGGCAGACAGAACTGGTTCCTTTAAAGCATAGATGCTGAACCAAAACCTACACCACCCTACTCTGTTTCTGAATTTGAAGGTGCACATGCATAGCTGATATTCAAGCCACATTCTTATTTTTTTCTTTCACCAAGAGTGTTGTGTTTTACCGTGTTCCCATAAATTTACAAATAAATGGAGAATTCTTATTAAATGACAAAATCTGATTTTTGCGAAAGGTTATATCTGTGCAAAATATGGTTCTGGAATAATTTTAGACTCACGCAACGCCATTCTCAAAAATAATAGCCCATATGACTATTCTTGTTAGTGACCATCAGTGGCATGTTATTTTCCCTGAAGTCATCCTGTCTAATTCACTTTAGGCATCAGTAATGGGCACTTTCAAACTGTAGCCCAAATGGCAGTGATGCTCCTCTCAGTCATACGGTAGCGGGAACAGAACAGAGCAGCCGGCTGAAGCACAACAGCGATCTCAGCCCGTCTCTGATCCAGGGCTGATTTTCAGGGTCATGTGTCTATTTTCATTGTCTCCTGAGATAATCTCATAAGAATAAATTTCTACATTGGAGGAAAATTCTACAGAGGAGAGTGTAGAGGCCTCCAGCCCCCATCGGCCCTTGGCCCAGCTGTGTCCTAAGGATTGCTATGGAGTGGCATGCTCCATGTCCGGGCTCTGCTCTCCTGAACCCCCAATTCCTACAAAGGGGAGAATGAAGCCTGAACACTCTCTACCTCACCCCCATGCTAAACAGAGGATGCCCAGCCAATTACCAGCTGCCTTGGGACTAGTTCATTAGAGAAACAGAATGAATACTATGCTAGTGAAATTTGGGAGGCAATTTTGGTAGGTCTGTGAGGACTTGCTCATCAATATGGTTTATTGGAGAAGGCATTCATTTTTCAAGCTTGTACTCCATTTCAAAAGTGCAGGAAAGAGTCTTCAGTGAGAGAACAACATTCATTTGTGTGCCACCAGTGATAACAATTGGCATTCAGTGCTTTGAAAGAGAGAACACTGATTGCTTTACTGAGTCTCTCCTTGACTAACCAGAGGTTACATTGAGGATATACCATATTTTTCTCACGAAAATATGTTTCAATTGAAAATTATGTTTAGTGATGCAGAAGTGGGACTCAAATGAGTCTGAGCCTGGCAGTTCATGGATGAAGCGTGGGAAGCTGAACTCACTTCCAGGGGCCACTTGTCAGGTTGTCACGCATGGGCTATTTCTGCTAAATGCTATATCCTTTTTAACTGACTACCTTACCCAAGCAGAGTGATAGAAACTAAGCATGCCTTGCACCACGAGGAGAGTGACAGGGCCATGAAAGGTCCTAAGAGGGGCAGCCTGTCCTATCTGTGGAACATCCCAGGAGTCTTCTTGGCGCAGGAGGCATTTGACCCGTAACGTATTCTCTCAGGACTTTTATGTTTGTGATTGTTGTGAGGAGTAAAATGTAAGCTATTTGTAAAGGGCAGGATAGGCCTGGACGACTGCACATCCTCCAGTAATGGTTGTCATTATTAATTAAACATTATTGAAACCGCTGGGAACACTTTCAGTACTAAGGTGAAAAATTTCCCACACTTCATCCTGAATATGATCCGGGGCTTTTCTCTAATGTGGAATCAGGCCTCTTTGTACTGAGTTTGCCCTCAGCAGCCTTGTGTTGTGAGGAGGGGAGATTTGCTCAATCAGAGAGGTGTGTGCAGTTTGGGCTGGTGGTTAAACACACCCTGCAGTGGTGCTCATTCCAAAGTTAACAATTATCTTAACACAATATTTACCTTATCAGGGGAAGTTGCACTGTTTGCCTGTTCCTTCAGCGAGATCTCCTACTGAGCCGAATTCAAAACAGTTAAGATAAATGTTAGCTCTTTAGAGCACACCGGTAGGGCTGGAAAATGGTGGGAACCAAGGTTGTCTCGTGCAGGGTTTTGGATCTGTACAATGACATCATCTAGCCAAGGTCCTTCAGCTGTGCGTCTGATTGATCATTCCGCATATGCTGCTGACTACACCTGCACACTTTCTTCCAACTTATGCCAGGCAATATGGCAAAGCCAATTATTTTCTTCTTCTAAGAACAAATTAAATTTTCTGACAATATTACCAAGTAGTGACTGTACTGAGTATTGTTATTGATTGTATTGTCCAAGTATTTGCCCAACTGCTGCATAATTTAGCACAACGTAAACACAGCTCTACAACATGGGGCATATTGTAGATAACAACACAGGGTTGATACTACCAGAAAAAGTGACTGACCAAAACACAGACAGCCACAGTTGTGTCTTTAATGTTGGCTAGACAAGCAGAGTTTTATAGCTGTCATACTAAAGCAACTAGGACCTCTAGCTTTTCACCTAAAATTATTTTAAGATGAAGGAGGCCAATCATCAAATTGCTGCCATCTTTCCCTAAAGTGACGTTTTTTTCTAAAATGAGATACTTTATTTGGATGCAGTATGCTAAATTAAAGACTAGAAATCTTAGGTAGATCTACAACCTGTCAGACTCCTCACTGACTCCCAGGAAAGAGAATGCCTCCCTCCCTCAGTGAGTTTCTGGTCATGGAGAACTCAAGAAAAATATGATGGTGTCATGCTTCTCTAATAGATCTTATAACCTGAATAAGAAGATTTATGGGCAAGAAGTAATTAGAGAATAATAAAATTTAGTAGTCAAGTACTTAACTGAGTATAAATATGACCAGATTTATGAAAGGAGGAGTTTATTGAGTGTTGAATAAAAGAATAGTCTTTTTAAAAAAACATAAAAATTGAATTGTATTTGAGATACCTTTATTCTGTATATATGGTAGCTCTGCCAAAACTATTTATGTACAAAATGCAACCGAATATAACATATAAAACAGTACCATGCAAGGTATTCCATTATAGACACACACACACACACACACACACACCACCACCACCACCACCACCACCATGTGCTTCACTACTAAACTATTTTAGTTCTCAAAAAATGCTCTGTTGCTTCAGAGTTTTGCTATACTGATCCTCAACCTTGACAACACAGACAAATCATTGAGAGCTTTAACAATTACCAATGTGGGCAGGTGTAGTGGCTCACACCTATAATCTGAGTACTTTGGGAGACTGAGGTAGGCGGATCACGAGGTCAGAAGATCAAGACCATCCTCTCTAACATGGTGAAAACCCATCTCTACTAAAAATACAAAAAAAAAAAAAAATTAGCTGGGCATGGTGGTGGGCACCTGTAGTCCCAGCTACTTGGAAGGTTGGAGGAGGAGAATTGCTTGAACCTGGGAGGCGGAGGTTGCAGTGAACCGAGATTGCATCGCTGCACTCCAGCCTGGGTGACAGAGTGAGACTCCATCTCAAAGAAAAAAAAAAATTGCCAATGTGTAAAGTAATCAATCTTAGATTTTGGTGGCAGGGCTCAGGATCTACGTTTTTAGGGCTTCCTATGTGATTCTAAGGTGCAATCAGGCTTGAAACCCATAATTTTGGATAAGCACATGCTCTGCTCTGTCCCTGAAATTCCCTCCCCACAATTTTTGTCTTTTAAAGCCCCTGTTGATCCTACAAAACCCATCACAGGGTTAACCTGGCAATAAAGGTTCTGTTCCCTCCACCTCCCAAGCTGCTGGTGAGAGGGTCACTCTTCCCTCTGCATCTTGAGCTGGAGAAGGCAATACAGCATTCAGCTGCACACACCGTTATCTCCAAACCAGAATAGGTGACATCCTGAAGAACTTCCTGTGCAAGACCTGGGAAAACCCAGAGGCATAGTTTGTCCCCCCAAGTTTCCCAAAGGAAGCAACCTTCAGCATCACACACTTCCCTGCCTGCATTCCCATCCCTGTCCTGTTCTCTTCCTGCCTCACAAGCCCCCCATGGCAACATGCCCTTAATAAATCAAGTGCATCCAAATCATAAGCTCAGGTTCCACCCTGAAAAATCCTGCACTGCGACATACAATCATAATAAATACTAGTTATTTCAGGGTATGCTGGAGCCAGCTTTGACCAGCTCACAAAAGCTAATTGTGCACATCATGTCTTAACCCTCTTCAGTGAGGGGCATTATCTTGGTAGCTGGAAAACAGCCATGATGTGATCAGTTGCACCACAGAAATTAGCGACTGCTGCTAATCAGGGCTTCTTGATTTTCCTGGACACCTGTTTGCCAAACATTTATCAGCACACCACTGGTTAGTGCTATGAATTTATTACCAAGGAATAACCAAATAAGTAAAGCACATTTGAACTTGGCTTCCCCAATTTTTTCTTGCCTGTTCCTGCTTTCCAAGCTTGTTCATTTCATTTTCCTTGCAGATTCTATCTCTTCATCTCCAGCATCTCTGGGCTCTGGACTACAGTCTCTGTTCATCCACGTTGCTCCTCAGGAAATAAAAGCAGTATTAGTTCAACACCCCAGAGCATCTAGAAGCAAGTTATGCTTTGAGGATGTCTGAGCAGTGGGGGAGCAGTTCAGGCTATGAGGGAACTTGCAGGTGTTCCCAGGGCTGCATAGGCAGTGCCTCCCACACTGCCCATGGGAATCTGTAGAGCACCAGAGGACAATGAGGGACTCCTGAAGGACGCCACTCCCCACCCACCCAGTGCAAGCATTTTAATCAGCACTACAGCAACCCAGCCCTAAGGAGGCCAATCAGTTCCTCCTCAGATTTGCTACATCTGTGAGCTAATGACCGGATCCCTAAGAGGTGAGTGTGCTCCTTTGAATGTAGGATCGTGGTGGACTGTGCATGACAGAGGGTGGATGAAAGTGCTGTGAAAGTGTCTGAAAAGTCAGTTGCATTCAAAAAGCAAAGGGTTGAGGGCCTCAGAATCCTGGAAGACCTGACAGGAGGGAGTCACATGTTTGTGCCTAGAAAAGAGTCATCTGCAGTCTCCTGCTGGTAAAGCTTTCCAGCACCTGCAACACACCCTAGGCTAGAGAGCTTCCAGAAACTTCTGCATGACCACGGGTTGTGAATGGTTGTGTGAATGGTGCGGAGAGAGAGAAGGGTCTAGATAAATAATAGGAGAAGTAGCCATGGGATCAAGTATTTGGTTAACAAATTTTATGAAGAGTTTTAAGATAATTTAGTGTCAGTGAAACAAGTGGTTTGGTCACACTTCTGGCTATAGAGGCAGGAGTAGAAACTCTCTCTGAGAACTCGGGAGATTAACTGGTGACCCCACTTTTGAGGTTGAAGGCGAAGGCCTAGCACAGAAGATCAAGACCAGAGCTGGAGAGAACTTGCATTGCAGGGAGACAGACTCAGACTTTTCAAGATGCTCAAAGGCTTAGTCAAAGGTGGGAAGGGACTTATTAAGGGCAAAATCCAGTTCATCCCCTAGGACCTTCCTATGGCTAATTAGAAGCTCATTCTTCTCCACCGTCCACTCTCCTTCTCCATGGACTCATTCTCATCACCTTCTAAATGTGCAGTTATTTTCTGCATCCCACTGCTCCGGCTACTTGCTCATTTCTACTCTCACTGGACGGCCAAGCTTCCTGCACTTTGTGTTCTGTTATCTCCCATTCCCCTCCATCCCCTCTCGCACTTTCTTCTGCTCTCACCCTCCCTCTGCTGAAGCCACTCTGGACCGGTGCTGATGGTTCCCATGTTGTTGCTCACAATGAGCAATTCAAAGCCTTCTTCTCTTTGAGTTTTCAGCAGTGCCTCCCATATTTAATTTGTAAATCCATGAAAAACCAAAAAGACTTTCTGTGTTTTCTTCTTCTTCTCAGTTGCTGCATCTCGGTCTCCTTTGATGATTACTCCGCATCACTCCCAACTTCCCAACACTGGAGCATGCCAGGATTCTGGGTCAGCTTCCCTTCGTTATCTGCATGAATTCCCCTGGTGACTTCAGGCACACCTTGAAATGACACCCCTATTCTGAGGACTCCCAAGTGCCTATCTTCAGTTCAAAACTCCCCCCTAAACCACAGGTGCGTATTTCCGTCAATATTTACACTTGAACGTCTAAGAGGCACCTACAGTGCAGCATGTGCAAAACAGAACCACTGCCTCTTTACATGAGCACACACACATACACACATACACACACACACAGGCACAGGCACACGCATGCATACATGTCCTTTCCTTGCTTTGGTGTTTTCTACCATCTTTCTAGTTTCTCTGATCATAATTCTTGGAGTCATCTGTGACTTTTTTTTTTCTCACATTCCCTTTCTAATCCACCAGGAAGTTGATTTGGCTCTATCTTCAAAATATATTCAGAATCTGACTTTACCAACTCCATTAGCTGGTCTCGGCCACCATAAGGGCACACAGAGATTATTGCACTCGCCTTCTAACAGGCTCCCAGCATTAATTCTCATGTTCCTACAGTGCCTTCTCAACACAGTGATCCCTCTAAATATATGTCCGCACACTTTCACCATTTATTTGCTCAAAACCCTTCAATGAGTCTCCATTCATCTCTGAAACCAAAGTTCCTGCAAAGGTCTACAATGTTTTCCTGATCTGAGCTCAGCTACTTCTCTGATATCTTCTGTCTCCTCTTGTCCCCTAAACTTCCTGGCTGCCTTGCAGTGGTTCAAGCCCAGCAGAAGTCTCCCTCTCCTAAATGCTTGCAGCTGCTTCTCTCTCCTGAGAGAGAGTTCTCCTGAACTCCTCCCGAGTATCACCTTTTCAGTGCGGCCATGCACACTATTTACAGCTGCAGTTCTCCCCTCACTGCCATGACTATCACTATCACCCCCTGCCACATCGTTTCGCTTTTCTCTCTGGCATTTATCACCATCTGAAAACCATCTGAAAAACTGAGTTTCCTTCACATCTCAGTTCTATTCGATTCCTGAGTTGGGATTCTGAGTTTGAGTAGAAGGAGACAATACATTATCCGAATCTGTTTGGTGCTGGAATTTTGGATGGCAAGTAACAAGAGTTTGGATAACAAGAGATTTATTCAAACGTGTACCTGTATGTGTTTAGTTCCCAAGTTTGAACAGCTGGAGATACTTTAAAAACTTTGCTTATTTTTTTTTATTTCTCTCCCCAGATCTGAAAAACTCATGCATGGATTATGCCTCTTTTGCTTCCTGCAATGTCCTTTAGAACAGCCTTGCACGAAGGTATCATTCAATAGGTATTTACTGGTGGACCAAAGGAAGAAAGGGAAACAATAAGAGATATAAACTGAACATTGATGGAATCAGAGGCTAGGGTGAAGATGAATCATATTCAGAATAAATGATACCTTCTATCCTTTACAACCCTAAAGTACTGAGATTCAATCATTTCAGCTCTATTATTTCCAAAAGCAAAGCGATCACATTTGTTTCCTCTGTGTGGCCCCCAGATCAGTAGAATGCACAACTGTCTGTTTGCACTGTTAGAATGCAGGAGTCATCCTTTGAACAGCACCACACACTCAGACAGACTCTTGTGTCACGAATCCTGTGTCCAGAAGGTACACGGGTTCTTCTGCTGCCCCCTTGAAGATGCGGTGTCTACACATGCCCTCGGTCCTCCATAAGAGATCATTGCTCTTGGTTTTGCAATGCTTGAAGAAAGCGTGAAGCCTCTGCAGGGGTCTCTCTTTCTCTGGGGGATGATAGAGGCTGCAGTCCCAGGTACCAGATGTGCTGGCATTGGCAGCAGCTGCAGAAATGGTGTTTCTGTGATGTGGTTCACAGCATCATTGGAAGAAGCTTAGCCGCTATCCTCTTAAGGCAGTCCTAGTGATGATCTCTTGAGCTACCTAATTTTCTTTAATACATTTTTTTTTTTTTGGTATAAAATAGCCAGAGGAGATTTTGCTCTTACTTTTCTATTTGCAGATTAATGTCCTATCTTGACGGGAGAATTTTTGTCCCCAGGTTGCTTCTTCTTTCCTCTGGTGGAAAGAAAGAGGGACAGTGCTCCTGGAAGTTAGGTATTTCCATGCTGCTTTGAAACTTTCAAAGCGGAAATGCTTTAATTTCTTTGTGAATTATTGAACTGCACAACAAGTAATCTAAATGAGGCTTTCTCAACCTCAGCATTATTGACATCTTAGGCAAATGATTCCTTGTGGTAGACTGCACTGTGCCTAGTGAGTGTTGGGCAGCATCCCTGGACTCTACCTGATGGATGCGATGAGCACCCTCCCCCATCTATGACAAACAAAAATGTCCCCAGACGCTACCAAATGCCCCCCAGTGGACAACATCACCCCCAGTTGAGAAACACTGATCTAGAGACAGTTGAACGTGTTCTACTTGGCATTGTAGTATCAGGACAGCAACTCGGAGTAAAGAGACTGTACCAAGTGCTTTGTTCCTTAAATACGAAATTCCCGAAGAATTGCATTATATTTGCCATACATAAAAGTAAAACAAAATACTTGCTTTGAATCATAAGCATTCTAAGTTTTTCCGCTGTTTAGTTAGTCACTCCTGTGTTAAAAGGGATGCCCCACTTTAAGATTATACATCATTTCTCAAAATGACTTAGTAGGCTGTCTAAAGCTAAAATCAGTAGTGATATATTTGGGAAATAAATAACTGGAACAGGCAGTTATAGTTTAGTTTTCCCACCTTCCCCAAATTAAATTCAGTGGTGTGGTTTTCTATCAACATATTCTTACTGGGATCATAACACTCTGCTATTTTCACGTTTATGTTGTGCTTTGTGATATCGATCCCTCCACATTTCACATTCACTGCAAAGTTTTACCAAAACCATTTACTTTTTATAATAAGGTAGATGAGCTATTTATGGCAGTCTTATTTTTGAGAACACAACACACATATTTTACAAATCTAGTAGACCACAACTAGAATTTTGATTCGTGGAATGCCTGTCATTAACAAAATAGAATTACTAATTTACGACATGGCTGCTCAGACAGGCGATGGCCACCAGCAATTTTTAAAGGTAAAAAACTTAATAAAACTATTGTTAATATTATAGATAATTGATTCTCATTTATTACAAAATAATTATCTTTAAACAATGATCACTGTTAACAAGTGATTGCTTTAAGATTATTGCTTAATTAGTATTAAACAGCACAGTACATATGGCATATGATATTCGTTGTCTATTATTATTTTTACAAGCACAGATGGCTTAGTACAATCAGGAAGAATAATGGAGAGTAATCTTTTTTTAATGTAATTACCACATGAATATGTCAAATGATTGTTTTGTTTGTTTTGCTAACATTGTAATATTATTTTAATTAAGATGCCAAGGACTGTAATTTTTCCTACCTAACTAGACCAAAAGGAAAAGAAACAGATACATTGAAGATGTCTTTAAAGCTTTATTATAAAAACATTTCTGTTTTATAAATATTTGTCACAGTACTATATCTAACCTTGCTTAAATCTTAGCTGTATAAATGCATTTAAAAACTCTTACGACTCAATGACAGTTCAGTGTCTCATAAAACTTTCATGGTTTGTAGTAAAATGACAAAACTATGTATTATAGATGTGTGTATAGTTTTGGAAGTAATGATTCTACGAAAGAGGGTAGCTGTGATGACTGACTGTGTAGAAGATAATTTAGATTTCTGTAGGTCTTTATTAGACTAATACTGATTACTCACAAAGATAACATGGTTCCACATCATCTTTACAAATACAGCACTTATAATGTACAAATACAATTGTTTTATTTTTTACAGGAGAAATGCTTTACCACTGAGAAGATAATTTAGATTTCTGTAGGTCTTTATTAGATTAATACTGATTAATCACAAAGATAATATGATTCCACATCATCTTTACAAATACAGCACTTATAATGTAGAAATACAGTTGCTTTTTTTTTTTTTACAGGAGAATTTCTTTACCACTGATACCTCCCTTTCATTTTCCCTGAAACACATCTTGGATTTTCAGTGCTAAAGCCCAATATGAGCTTTGTCTAGATCCAAGCAAAGAAAATGTGGGCAGACAGTAAACCTGGGCAGACTTGGAGTCTGGGGCTCTCAGGAGAAATCCAGACGCCCAGGAGAGCTGACTCAAAGCCGAGCCCCTCCTGAGGCCAGGCGGACTGAGGGACTTACTGCCACAATCCAGGGTAGATCTGTGCCATCTTTCACTCAAAGTGGCCTTGTGCAAGACACAAATGGTCTGCAGACTTCCTAAGGTTGGTAGGAGGGTTCGTTTGATCAAAACAGAGTCGCTGGCTGGAAGTCTGGCCCTTGCGTCTGGTCAGAATTATATTCCTTTTGGCCACAGATGGTTGCAAGATGGTGGCACATATGGTGATTTCCGAGTCTAGCACCATGAGTATTGACATCTCCTAATAGGAGGCTCAGATCACAAGCAAACCTTTCATGGCTCCCAGAGCAGGTTCTGAACAGATGCCAGGAGCTCTCCTGGGGGAGGCACATGACACCAATCCCAGTCACACAGGAGAGAGGTCGCTCAGCGGGAGACTGCAGTCCCAAGACTGCTGCTGCTGGAAACCAGAGCCTGATTTCCAGCTCACAGTTGCATTCTTAACACAGATTTCGGGAGCTTTTCTACCCTAGGTGTGCACATGCACTTACTGAGGCAAAGCCCGGTTGTTAATGACCCATATTCTCTGGAGGAATCTCTCATTCTCTGTTAGAGGCAAGTACATATGTCACCTTCAAAAGAGGGGAGAACGCAGGGCTGTGGTGATCCTCGTGGCCTGTTACCAGCACATGAACACCTGCATAACTCACTGCCAGTTCCCTGGAGCTAGCCACCAGCTCACCGCCAAGCCAGCTCCCGAGAGGCAGGGGCCAGGGATCCAACAAGAATCACGGCTCTCTCACGTGAGCTGAGATGGTCAAGGCTCAGCTTTTAAAACAAAGTGGAGCTCACTTCTTTTCCAATTTATAGCTTCTTCTGCCCCAGGGTTTATTTAAATTATCTCATGATTTTCGTTCAGGTTCTTGACAATAACTATAGACAAGCCACCAGAACCACCTGCTCCTGTTCCTTCCTCTGTACTACCATGAGAATAAACTTTCAAAAGCACGTCTCAAAAGGCATCATGATCCTGCCCACAGTTCTTTAGTGGATCTCTATCCTATTCCACGGTGACTCTCAATCCTGGCTGCACATTCAAATCATCCAGGGGCCTTTGAAAAACTACCTACATGCAGGTCACATGCACATTCTCACATATGTAAGGAGAGGACGACTTTCATTCTGTCCAACATTAAGCCCTACAACATATTCAGAAGATCCCACTAAATAAATAAAACTTTGTAAACTTATGACTATCAGAGAAATTAAGAAGAACTTAAAAAATAACCCATTTTCTTTTTCTGATTCAATAAATCAAAAATAAAGAAGGAAGGAGGGAATAAAGAAAGAAAAAAGGAAGAAAGAAAAGGCAAGACAGAAGGAAAGAAAAAAGCAGGAAAGAAAACAAATGAAAGAAAGAACAAATGAAAGAAAGAAAGAAAGAAAGAAAGAAAGAAAGAAAGAAAGAAAGAAAGAGAAAGAAAGAAAGAAAAAAAAGAGGGAAGGAAGGAAAAAGGAGGGAAGGAAAGAAAAAGGAGGGAGGGAAGGACAGAAGGAAGGAAGGAGGGAAGGAAGGAAGGAAGGAAGGAGGGAGGGAGGGAGGGAGGGAGAGAGGGAAGGAAGGAAGGAAGAAGAAAAAGAAAAGAAAAAAAAAAGAAAGGAAAAAATAAGCCTGCTAATGACTATAGTGTTGTTTAGACTACTCTGCCAGGGTTCATCCATTTCAATTAAGAAACTTTACTATATTCCAAAAAAAATTTATAAATTCTTAATTTCGATAATGCATAAAGGCCTTCAAATGACTGTTTTTTTGGTAATGAGAAAAAATTATTCCCATATATCAGACCTCACCAGGCTTTGACTTTAAACTGAGAGTATATATTCTTTTCTATCCAAGTTTTTTTTTGTTTTTTTTGTTTTTTTTGTTTTTTTTTTTTTTAATTTTAAGAGTTGAGGTCTCACTCTATCACCTTCCCAGTCTGGTGTGATTAACTTCACTGCTCACTGCTCACTCCTGGGCTCAGGTGATCCCCTACCTCAGCCTCCCAAGTAGCTGGGACTGCATGTGTAAACCACAGCATCTGGCAGTTACATCCAAGTTTTCGTAGTATGCAATATAAGCTATTCACCTGATAGACATTAGCTTGCCTCAAAATGTTTCCCAGGTACTTTTGCAAGTTTGTGAGAAGTTGTTGTCATCCAGAAAGCATTCTCCATGTTCTTCCCTTCCAGGCTTTTCCTCTTGTCAGTAGCTGCTGTCTCAGTTACTGGTGGCTCTCTGAGATTGCTGGTCTGCTGTGTGTGGCTGCATGGGCTGGGGACCAGTGTTGTCCCACTGGACCTCATAAAGAGTATACTACTAATTTTGGCGACCAATGTGCATCCTTATTGCCAATATTGATTGCACTAATACATTTACAACTCAGATGTGTCCAATTAAGGCCGAAAATCTCCACAACTGTTGTCTTGGATATTGGCTGTCGTGGAAGATGCTGAGCTCACAGAACTGCCTTTAGAGGATGGAGCTAGTGTCAATCACAATGGCACTGGATTCAGCACTTGCTCCTGGTCTGAATCCACAAGTTCAGGGCAAAACACTCTCATTGTTGGAATCATTCCATACTGCTCTATTTTGTACGGTCTGGGCCCATATTATAGGTCCCAATGAGAAGAGGAATTTCCTTTATTCTCATTCAACAATCTCTCTCATTTCCTACCAAAAAGTCATCAAATTTCTAGAGCCATTAAGCCAGATTCATCAACTCCAAACAACTACAGTATATCATTTGTTTGAAAAGCATTAACTTATATGTTTTCCAAAGTGTACTGGGCATTACTGGGTAGACTTTCCTGTGATAATGGAAATATCTGATTATCTGTAGTTGCAACCAGCCCTAGGTGGCTGTCCAGCACTTGAAATGTGACTACTCTGCTGGAGGACCCTTTTCTATCTTTTTAAATTTTAGTTTATTTGAATTTCAGTAGCCTTGTTGACTAGTGAGTATTATATTGACAGCATAGGTCTAAGTTATTTATCTTTTACAAAATCAAAACTATCAAATCAACCTATTATCCAAACATGTGCCATAACTATCTTTCTAAAACATGGATCTGATTATCATCTCCCTGGTCCTCATCTGTGAAGTTCAATTTCATTAGCTACATGTCAAGTGTCATGTAGGACCCAACCCCACCTCACCCACCTCACTTCCAAGGACTCATCAAAGCAACGTAATCAGCTTGAGCACAACATGACACTAACTTAAATTACTCATTAGCTGAATTGACCCTGAAAAAACAAAATAGTTTTTCACCCACCTGTTTATTGAGAGTAAAATAATATTTATTGCACTATTTCTTCACGCCAGACACTGTATTGGCAATTTCACATATTTTACCTTGTAATTGCCATTGTAACTCTATAAATAATGTACTAGTCCACCCGACTACTGAGGAAATAGATTTTCTGAGAAATACCTTTCCTATAGTTTCTAATGTTCGTTGATAGGACTGCTGGAATGTAAGGTCTCTGCCTTGTGCACTTTTTGGTCCTCATCACCTAGACTGGTACCTAGCACAGAGTGGACATTTCCATAATATTCACTCTTTGAATACATAGACCAGGTTTTATATCCAGGTCCGTCTACCTCTAGGGAACACATATGTTCTTGGGGACACTGCTGCAAAGTCAAATGTTAAATAATCATTTGGAATCTAGGCAGAAACTTCTGTCTAGGGCAGGGATTGGCAAAGTGTTTCTGTCAAGGGTTCTGTAGTAAATATGTTAAGTGGGTTTCTGTGGCAACTACTCAATTCTGCTATTGTGGTGTGAAAGCAGTTACAGACAATAGGTAAATGAATGAGGATAACTGCATTTCAGCAAAAACAATGGCTAGAAACGACACTGACTGCAGTTTGCTGAGCCTTGCCAAGGATCAGTAAGTATTAAACTTCCATGGTTTATTCAACATAAAGCTGGTCGCATACTTTGCAAAATCACCTCCAGTAACCTCACATGGCAACTTCAGCCTAAACTTTCTCTCCTTTTTGTCATCAAAATGTCAGTATTATTTTGCATTATTTCTTTTTCATTCAGATTGCTAGAATAAGATCTTTTGTTTTCCTGAGCAATTTCCATGCAATCCTGTTAGTCATAAAACCCCCAAAGGCCTGGCTGAAAAGTCACATCCACTAATAAGGGCAATCATGTCTAATAGGAGCTCTGATTCATTTCCCAGATGCAAGCACACAAACCACAGTTCTGCTTACTCCAGATCTCAGATGCAAACGCTCAATAGATGAGATGTGTTTTGCCACTGAGAGGAATAAAACATATCCAGACTTTAGAAATGCAGAGAATCCAAAGATGACTTTAGTGTTCATTGGAAAATGAATAACAACCAAGACTTCACACTGGATACACAAGGAAGCCTATTTATCAGTATCATTCAGTGTTGAGATTCTGTCAGCTGGGCCTAAATACATAGTGCAGGCATTTCATTTTTTTTTTTCATTTTCTTCCCATTGTTGGATTCATTTTGTTGAGGTCAACCTTGAACTGATGAGAACTGAGTTCAGTCTTGAAAATAAATTCCATTGTCTACTTGGTATCGTTTTAGCTCGAGGAACTCTACTGAGGCCAGTCTACATCTCTGAGTATAGGTGCAGACATTGTCTACACGTGTGAATTGTAAACTCCCGGGAGTTGTCGAATTCCCACTGGAAGGATCTCAGGTTTGGAGATAATGCTATTCCCGTCATTTATGATGGTAAGCTGCAATGTTCTTGTCAGGGTAGAGGATAGAAATGAAATATTGAACCTGTTGTCTGATGAACAGCAATGAAAGAGTGGTAAGAAACAGCAATGGCCTCAGTGTCTGGAAAAAGGAAGCAGTGGAGTCTGTGACAAATGGCAGGCTCCTTCTTCAGACAGAGTCAGTTGACACTCAGCTTTGCCTATCATTGCTCTGAAAAAATGCCAGAGTTTTCAGATCATCTAATGTTCTAGCGCTGTTGTGAACTTTTCCAATTTGTAAATATCAGTAACTTCGACTTGTTTTTCCCTCCATAAAGAAAGGACCAGACTTCATACATATGACAGCTGCATCTGGTCTAATGGTCATCTGCTTTGTTTAGCTCTATGAGGGCTATGTTTTAGAGTTCTTCTTTCAATTATAAAGAAAATAATCTTAGGGGGAAATAAAGATATATCAACAACTATCTTAATGTAAGAGCAAGTTGAAAGGTTCTAGCAGCAAACACTGCAAACAGAGAAGTGGGAATGCTCTGCTTATAAAAGCCACCATCATCACAGACGGGCCTTGCAGGTACAGGACAAAAGTAGCAGTGAGGGCCCACATATTGTATGTTTAATAATTTCAGGTTATGTACCAAAATTTCTTTGAGTAAAAAATATTCTATCCCCCATTCCCTCCCAAAGGTACTTTCATAATCACAAAGTAAACAGCATATGCAAATATACAATATTAATGATGTCAGCAAGCTACTGAAGACAAAGTAATTTCTTTAGCACTGTGAGTGTCTGGTTGTTTGAAATGGTTTGGCTGTGTCCACACCAAAATGTCATCTTGATTTGTAGCTCCAATAATTCTAATTCCCTTGTGTTGTGGAAGGGACCCAGTGGGAGGTAATTGAATCAAGGGGGCAGGTCTTTCCCATGATGTTCTCCTGATATTGAATAAGTCTCACGAGATCTGATGGCTTTAAGAGGGAGTTCCCCTACACAAGCTATCTTGCCTGCTGCCATGTAAGACATGCCTTTGCTCCTCCTTTGCCTTCCACCATGATTGTGAGTCCTCCCTAGCCATGTGGAATTGTGAGTCCATTAAACCTCTTTCCTTTATAAATTACCCAGTCTTGGGTGTGTCTCTATTAACAGCATGAGAACAAACCAATACAGTGTTCTCTTCATGGACAGCAATATTTAGATGAGTAAAAATTAAAAATGCATAGCATATAAATTGAATAGTAATTTGTGATATTTTTTAATATTGCAAACTATTTTTCCTCTGCAGCTGTCCTCTGCAGCTGCTGGGAAGACTGGGCAAGGGTTTGAGGCCCTTTAGACCCACAAAATGGAGTAGCAGGAAGAAAGACCATCAGCAGTCTTGGAGAAGAAGGCTCCATTACGCAGGTCTGGGGCAACCTTGCAGCAGCCAGGGGCGGCTGGCTAATTTGTCAATTCTGTCACCCAAGGGCCACTTAAATTGTACTGAACATCTAAGAAAGACATATGTCTGACATGACAGGGACTCAACACAAGTTTTTTCTTCATCTGGATATGATCTCTTCTTGTTTAGAAGACATTAGGGAAAGAGATGTGGGCAAGAGTTGATTTTTGTCTGTGCAGCCTTTGTCATGAGAATGGACGTGGAGGGTCACTTCCCCAGCACAGAACGTTGGGTTTTCAGGGGTAGGGGTGCTCATGTTCTCAGGTATAACTTTGTTTGTGTGAATGTGTGTGTGTAGGGGTGTGCCTTTAGGGTTGTGTGTGTGTAGGGTTGTGAGGCAGGGGCTGTGCATTTGTGTAGGTGATGCAGTTTGGCTGTGTCCCCACCCAAATCTCATCTTGAATTCCCATGTGTTGTGGGAGGGACCTGGTGGGAGGTAATTGAATCATGGGGGCAGGTCTTTGCCTTGCTATTCTTCTGATAGTGAATAAGTCTCACAAGATTTGATTGTTTTATAAGGGAGAATTTCCCTGCACAAGCTCTCTCTCTTTGCCTGCTGCCAATCATGTAAGACATGATCTTCTCTTCCTGGAAGCAGGTCCTTCCTGTGCTGTTCTCGTGATAGTGAATAAGTCTCATGAGATCTGACAGTTTTATAGAGGAGTTTCCCTGCACAAGCTCTCTCTCTGCCTGCTGCCATCCATGTAAGACGTGACTTACTCCTTCTTGCCTTCCACCATGAAACTGTAAGCTCACTAAACCTCTCTTTCTTTTGTAAATTGCCCAGTCTCAGGTATGTCTTTATCAGCAGTGTGAAAACAGACTAATACAGTAGGTGTTTATGTATGTAGACGTGCCTGCATAGGTATGTGTGTAGATGTGTGTGTGTGTAGATGTGTATATATGTAGGGTGTATGTGTGTATGGTTGTGTGTAGGTGTGTGTGTAGGAGTGTTTGTTTTGTGTTTAGAGTTGTGCTTGTATGAGTGTGTGTATAGGGTTGTGTGTGCAGGTGCGTATGGGTGTCAGAGTGTGTATGTATGTAAATGTATTGTGTGTGTAAGGGTATTTGTGTGTGTAGGGGTGTGTAAAGTGTGTGTAAGGGCTGTGTGTAGGTGTGTATGTATGTAGATATGTTTGTGTAGGGGTGTGTGTAGGTGTGTGTGTAGGGAAGTGTGTTAGGGGAGTGTGTGTAGGTGTGTGTATAGGTGTATGTGCTTTGGGGTGTATGTCTAGGGGTGTGTGTGCATAGAGTGTGTGTTAGGGAAGTATGTGTAGGGGTGTGTGTGTGGTGTGTGTGTAGGGTGTGTGTAAGGGGACTGCATGTGTAGGGCTATGTGTGTGTGTAAGTGTGTGTATGAGCGTGTGTGTGTAGGGATGTGTGTGCATAGGGTGTGTGTTAGGGAAGAGTGTGTGTAGGGGTGTATGTAGAAGTGTGTTTGTGTGTAGGGTGTGTGTTAGGGAAGTGTGTGTGTAGGGTTGTATGTGTAGAGGTGAGTGTGTGGTGTGTGTTAGAGTGTGTGAGTGTAGGACTGTGTGTGTAGGTGTGTGTATAGGGTGTGTGTAAGTGTGTGTGTAGGGTGTGTGTTAGAGAGTGCGTGAGTGTAGGCTATGTGTGTGTGTAGGCATGTGTGTGCATAGGGTGTGTGTTAGGGGAGTATGTGTTGGTGTGTGTAGGTGTGTGTGTTAGGGTGTGTGTAGGGGTATGTGTGTGTGTGTAGGTGTGTGTATGGGCATGTGTGTGTAGGGATTGTGGGCATGAGGTGTGTGTTAGGGGATTGTGTGTGTAGTGTGTGTGTAGGGGTGTAGGGTGTGTGTAGGGGTGTGTGTAGGGGATTGTGTGTGTACATGTGTATGTGTAGGGTGTGTGTCAGGGAAGTGTGTGTGTAGGTGGGTGTAGGGGTGTGTGTGTAGGGCTATGTGGACATAGGGTGTGTGTTAGGGGAATGTGTGTGTTGGTGTGTGTGTAGAGTGTGTGTGTAGGCGATTATGTGTGTAGGGGATTGTGTGTGTAAGTGTGTGTGTAGGGGTGTGTGTAGTGTGTGTTAGGGAAGTGTGTGTAGGTGTGTCTGTAGGGTGTGTGTGTAGAGGTGTCTGTAGGGTGTGTGCTAAGGGAGCGTGTACATGTAAGGGTATCTGTGTGGGTGTAGGTGTGTATGGGGTGTGGGTGTGTGCATAGGGGTGTGTGTGTAGGGTGTGTGGTTAGGGAATGTGTGTAGGGGTGTGTGTGTATAGATGTATGTATAGGTGTGTGTGTTGGGGTATGTATGCATAAGGTATGTATTAGGGGAGTGTGTGTAGGGTGTGTGTAGATGTGTGTGTGTAGGGTGTGTGTTAGGATGTGTATGTGTAGGGGTATGTGTGTGTGTAGGTGTGTGTATAGGGGTGTGCATGTGTGTGATATGAGTCACTCTATAGTGCAGGACCCCAGACCAGCCTCCCCTTGCTTGCCAGAAAGAGGGGCGCTGCTGCTGGAGGATTCTAAGGGCATTTCCTGACTCAGTGAACCTTTGTCCTGGGCCTCTGGAGGACCTCACTCCATTTCCAGGGATAGGGGAGTGTAAGGATCCAGCACACTCTGAGTCCTCGGCTTAGGGTATGAGGGTCTTCCAACACAGATGCCAGGAGACATGGCACCCACGCTTCACTGCCAATGGGAACTTGCAGGCAATGTCCACCCTGGGTTGTGTGGGGGTGGGATGCTTTCTTAACAAGCTCCTTCTAATCATAAACACTGTTGGTTAAAGTTGGGTTTACAACAAAATTCTAAATATAGCAGTTCATACTCTCACACAAAATAGTTCAATCTTTAAAACTATTTTTTTCCCCGAATGTTGATGAGACAACAGGAAATACTAAGGAGAAAATTCTAGAACTACCTTATCTGAATTAAATTGTTTCACAGGAGTTAATAAATTTTTACTGTGACTTAAAACAAAAACAGGAAGAAACAGACCATTTACAATTTGTCATCCGTGCGTTAATGCAATAAATATTACGGCAAGGTCCAGTTAGTGCAACCATTAGTGAAAACTTCAATGTAAATGAAAGTATATTTTATATACATTTTAATGAATTTGAACAAAATATTTAAGATATGTACAAATCATTTGTGTAATTATCTGCAGTGATTTTTTTTTTTTTTTTTTAGTTAGCCAGTCACCAGTCCCAATCAAGGAGGACAATAAGACATTTTTTTTTTCCTAAGATGTAGTTTCTCTTCTTGTTGCCCAAGCTGGAGTGCAATGGCAAGATCTCAGCTCACTGCAACCTCTGCCTCCCGGGTTCAAGTGATTCTCTTGCCTCAGCCTCCCGAGTAGCTGGGATTACGGGCACTACAGGCATGTGCCACAACACCCGGCTACTTTTTTGTATTTGTAGTAGAAATGGGGTTTTACCATGTTAGCCAGGCTGGTCTCAAAATCCTGACCTCAGGTGATTCACCCGCCTCGGCCTCCCAGTCTACTAGGATTACAGGCGTGAGCCACCGCGCCCTGCCGACAGTAAAATTTTTATTGATTACCTCTAATATGCATAGTGATCATGAAATTAGGAGAAGGTTTAACTAGTTGGCGTCAGATGTTGAAGGGCATGAGCTTCACGTGCCTATAGAAAACCACATTCCTTCTCCAGACCTGACGGGGCTGGGGTGCAATCGGTCTGTGTTTGCCTTTTCACTTTGCTTTAACTACTCTCTGCTTCTTTCTCTTTTTAAAAGACACGTTCTTTCTTTAATAAGCTAATTCCTTCAGTTCAGGTTTGCTCTGGCCAGGGAGACCTTCCGTTATCTTAAAGTAATTTTGCCTTAATTCTACTCTGATCTATAAAGTTGGCTTCTGGATTTACTCTCAAAAGGCAATCTCGACCTCACTCCTGTATTGAATTCTTAGAGCTGATACCTCAGCATGACTTTTTTGTGTATCCTGCAGTTTTCCATGCATGCAATGATATGTAGCACATCAGGAAGTCAATGTAAAGATTTTCTCTAGATTGACTTTTCCATATATTTGACCTCCTTTTCTAACCATTTTAAAAAATTAGTATTACAATCACCTTAATCTTTAAAGTCACTATTACGTAATTTTTCATCCTTAAGCAGAGATCTTGGAAGACTTGGGGGTCTTGGAAGACTCAGGCACGTCGTGTGATGCTTGTCTATAAGTTAAAACCAGAAAATGGAAAGAAAAGAAACAAAACTGACCGGGCACGGTGGCTCACACCTGTAAGCTCAGCACTTTGGGAGGCTGAGGTGCACGGATCACCTGAGGTCAGGAGTTCAAGACCAGTCTGGCCAACATGGTGAAACCCCATCTCTACAAAAATACACAAATTAGCTGGGCATGATGGTGGGTGCCTGTAATCCCAGCTACATGGGAGGCAAAGGCAGGAGAATTGCTCAAACCCGGGAGGTGGAGGTTACAGTGAGCCGAGATCACATCACTGCACACCAGCCTGGGTGACAGAGCAAGATTCCATCTCAAAAAAAAAGAAAAAGAAAAAAGAAAAGAAACAGAACTGCAGCAATGCTCTCATCAAGAGAGTTGTCTCATCGCTGAACATATAAAGATATCTCATTGCATGGAAACTTCTGTGTTGTCCCGGGCGAATCTGATGGGAAGTCAGAGCCCAGGTATAAAGCCAGTGCTTCCACTTCGTATCAGCTTTACTTGGATGAGTTTCATCTGATCTCTGTGAAAGTTGACATTTTGATCTGTAAAACAGAAAAATCAGTTAGGAGATTTCCCTATAGGGTTATTGTACATGTAAAGCATGTAAAGATTTTAGTGTATGAGGGATGAGTCACATAGCAAACCATCAATAAATGTGTCCTATTAGCACAGCCATCATTGTTAAGATTCTATTTACTATCACTACTATTATATTGGGGTGAACAAGTAATTGCTGTTTTCCAAAACCGCTTGAGTGCAGTGGCACCATCTTGGCTCACCGCAACCTCCGCCTTCTGGGTTCAAGAGGTTCTCCTGCCTCAGCCTCACGAGTAGCTGGGATTACAGGAGCATGCCACCACACCTGGGTAATATTTGTATTTTTAGTAGAGATGGGTTTTCACCATGTTGGCCAGGCTGGTCTCAGACTCCTGACCTCAAGTGATTTGCCCGCCTCGGCCTTCCAAAGTTCTGGGATTACAGACCCATGAATTTTAACATTGGGTTTTACCTCAGTCTTGTGCTTCCAGGAAAACAGCACCAGTGATGACTTCCACCACTTTCGTGTGCCAGGAAATGGCTCACCATATATTCCAAATGTCCCCCTCCTGTACCCCTCCTCAGTGACAGGACCCTGGTCCATCCTTCCTCCAGATTCCCATAGGACTCACGTCTCCCTGCCTGTGTGGGATTGCAGGCTCCTTTCTTTCCTTTGAGCTATTTCTGAGTCATTCTCCTGATTTCAATCACCAGAATAAAATCACCGCTTTACTCGTGCGGAGCATGTGTCTTTCACCTCTGTCTATGAATTTCCCCATCTGTAGAAGGTACTACTACTAGTACTGTGACCTTCTGTATGGGTTTGTTGTGGATTTTAGATGCACTTCAAGTGCTTAGCAAAATTCTTGACACACAATAAGGACTCGTTGGAGACGTCTAGCAGCAACGCGTGTGCGTAGTGATTCATGCTGCACGAGATAATGCTGGAGCTCACTTATTTAATCACTGCAACAATTATTCTTGAGACAGGGATTACTTATTCCCGTTTTGTAGATTAGAAAACTGAGAAAGATACTCTGGCCTGCTCAAATAACTCATCTAGCGGGTAAAGCTGAGATTTGAACCTGGACAGTTCTCCTCCACACTGTAGCTTAGCGATAGCTCTGAGGAGCAGTGAGTGTCAGTTTTGGGGAGAAGATAGGACCTGATACTGGTTTCCCATCTTCCCTCTCCTACGGCATTTTAATATGGGTTTGTCCTCCCAGGAGGGGACTGTGGGAGCAGGTCATTCGACCTCTGACAACAGAATCATTTTAAAGTATCACAACAGCTGAGTTGAGGCATAATCTTTCTAGGCCACTGGAACTAGCCCTCCAAGAACTAACACTTGGAGGGCTAACTGATATTCCTAGAGTGAATCTGACTGGAACAGGAAGTCTGCCTGCCTGTGCAAAACTGACCCATCCAATCCTGGCATGTTGATGGCCACTTACTCCAGCCTTAGAAATATGCCTGGCATGTTGATTTAGTGGCAGAAATGATTAGTAATCAGAATGGATTCAAAAACTTCTTCTTATGAAACCAATTAATTTAAAGTGCTTATTTATAAGCATGTCTATATTAGCATTCTTTTAAACCACGATATCAATTTTAGTCTATTGTTAACCTAATGAGCACTAAAGAATCTACTGAATTCAGCAGACGTTTATTGACTATTTAGGTGCTGCATAGAATGACATGAAGCATTTTCCTTTATTTATTTATTTATTTTTTTTGATATGGAGTCTCGCTGTGTCACCCAGGCTGGAGTGCAATGGTGTGGTCTCGGCTTACTGCAACCTACACCTCCTGGTTTCAAGCGATTCTCCTGCCTCAGCCTCCAGAGTAGCTAGGACTACAGGCACCCACCACCACACCCAGCTAATTAGTATTTTTAGTAGAGATGGGGTTTTGCTATGTTGGCCAGGCTGGTCTCGAACTCCTGACCTCGTGATCTGCCTGCCTTGGCCTCCCAAAGTGTTGGGATCACAGGCATGAGCCATCGCGCCCGGCCAACATGATGCATTTTCAAAAAGCAAGCAATCGAGAGTGGATGGTGGAGAGAATATAATTGGATAAATACACAAATCCTTTCTTCTTTCCTTCCTCTTTTCTTCCATTCCTCCTTCCTCCCTTCCTCCCTCCCTTCCTCCCTTCCTCCCTCCCTTCCTCCTTCCTTTCCTCTTTGCTTCAACTATTGTTTAATATCTACTCTGTGGCAGACACTGAGTCTATATTGGAAAATACATTAGCTATATTTTCTGTTTTCTAGAATTTATAATCTGATGGAAAAGAAAAACAATAAAAAGTGAGAAACACTTTAAAGTGCAATTTCAGAGTATTTTACATAAGGAGAAGAGTGAGTGCCTGCGAACCGTTGTTCTGTCCAGAATGCGCTCTGCATGGCCGGAGTGGGCAGTCACTTCACGTCTCCTTCACCTTTGTGAAGCAGCCTCAGATTCCTTTGCAGGCTGAAGCTTTGGCCAGGCACAAGGGTTCATTGATACGGTTTAGTTGGCACTTACTCTTACACATTCTGTTGCTTCAAACAGAAACGCTAGTATCTTTCTCACCCCTTTCAGAGAGAGTTGTTTTTTTTTTTCCTTTTCATCTAACCTTCCAAAACATTCTATTCTGTGCAGATGTTGGTGGCAGGATGTTAGAAAATTCCCTGGCAAAAGACTGAGTCTGTCTTTCTGACAAAAATAAACAAACAGCCAAATGTGTAGGAAGGACAGAGTTGAAGATAGCTGGAGATATTAGGCTATTTAGTTTTTTTTTTTTTTTTTTGAGACAGAGTCTCGCTCTGTCACCCGAGCTGGAGTACAGTGGCCGGATCTCAGCTCACTGCAAGCTCCGCCTCCCGGGTTTACGCCATTCTCCTGCCTCAGCCTCCCAAGTAGCTGGGACTACAGGCGCCCGCCACCTCGCCCAGCTAGTTTTTTGTATTTTTTAGTAGAGACGGGGTTTCACCGTGTTAGCCAGGATGGTCTCGATCTCCTGACCTCGTGATCCGCCCGTCTCGGCCTCCCAAAGTGCTGGGATTACAGGCTTGAGCCACCGCGCCCGGCCAGGCTATTTAGTTTTTAATAGGATCTTGGCCTTTCTTTCATGGTGGAGTTGTCATTCTTCCATGCTGGGATATAGGTAGAATGTGGGTTTTCTTTCAGCTGTTGTAGATTTGGGAGAAGAACAACTTTGCTTTTTAGGACACCCTGCCTTCAGGGCCTCTCAGTCACCTATCAGCAGTATGAGACAGAAATGGGCAATATCTGAGAAAAAAAAAATCCTACATTTTAGATTCTATGAGGCTTTTCTTTTGGGACATTTTTCTCCACGTGATAATAACAACCTTACAAAACACAGGAACACAGAAACCAATCCAGAATAGATTTTGCAAACTGTATAAAACCAGTCTGCCAGAAATCAATCACCCCTTTCCACTTAAACAAGAAAGAGTGACACTCACAGTCTTGCCTTCAGAACATTGTACTGACTAATGAGATTCTAAGTTGTATTGGGAATGATCTGTATCTTAAATTATATAGGTTGAGGGAACCATGTGTCCATCACCTTTAATCACACACGAAAAGAACAATAATCATATCTGGTACTCATCAACTACAGTATATTTGTCAATGTTTTCGTATACAGTATTTTATAATATGGTTTGAAATAATAGTTGCACATGTCATGTTGGTGATATATATCAACAATTTGAATTCACATCATTTAACAAGAAACGTGGGCTGAATCTTACCAGACGATAGTTTCCTTTTCTTGGGGACAATTTCTCCCTCCCTCCCTTCCTTTCTCATCCTTCTTCCCTTGCTCTTTCTAACAGTGGGATGACCCGCGTGAGTGAGATGATACTGTTGAACCAGGCAGGGCTTAGGGACCTGTGACTGATGCAGCCTCTCTGGACCACATAAAACTGGGAGATAAGTAAAGAGAAAATACAGTGAAGATAGACTTGACACTTTCCCAAATTAAAATCGCTTATTTTATTATAAAAGGGATAATATGATCATTTTTAAAAAGCAGACAATACTGTGAATTATAAAGAAGAAAAAAATCACTGGTAATCTCTTAGAGACCACCACCGCTACATTTTGAAATCTGTTTCCAGAATTTACTCCATGTTTACATATTTGTGTATATAATTCTGAAAAGGACAATCTGTAATTCAAAACAAAAAATATCTGAACATTAAAAAAAGTTATACCGGTAAACACAGACCTGTTTCATCATTTTTATTTTATTTTTAAATTTTATTTATTTATTTATTTAATTTTTGCGATGGAGTCTCTGTTGTCCAGGTTGGAATGCAGTGGTGCCATCTCGGTTCGCTGCAACCTCTGCTGCCCAGGTTCAAGCAATTCTCCCATCTCAGCCTTCAGAGTAGCTGGGACTACAAGCGTATGCCACCACACCCAGCTAATTTTTGTATTTTTAGTAGAGACATGGTTTCACTATGTTGGCCAGGCTGGTCTTGAACTCCTGACCTCAAGGGGTCCATCCACCTGGGCCTCCCAAAGTGTAGGGATCACAAGCATGAGCCAACCACTATGCCTGGCCTTTTTCCATTGTTTTTAAATGACACGTAATGGTCTTTGCATAAATCTACAATAATTTAATAACACTCCTACCAGTGGTTAATTCAGCTTTTGATATCTCTGATTTAGCAGCGATGCTGTGGAAAGTTGAACTCAGAAGTAGAGAGTAGAATGGTGGTTAGGAAGGGCTAGGATTGGGGTGGGAGTTGGGGAGCGTTTGGTAGAAGGATATAAAATGTCAGTCAAGTGGATAACTACAAGAGATGTATTGAACAACCTGGGGACTATAGATAATAACAATGTATTGTATTCTTGAAACTTGCCAAGAGAGTAGATTTTAAGTGTTCTCACCACAAAAAAAAAAAAAAGATGTCTGTGGAGTAATGCATATGTTAATTAGCTCAATTGAGCCATTTCACAATCTCTACATATTTCAGAACAACCTGTTGTACATGATAAATATATATAATTTTAATTTGTTAATTAAAATAAATAAGTGAATAATGTTAAAAAAAAATAAAAGCAATGCTCTGAACATTCTTACATACACACTCCTGCACTTGTCTTTTTATTTCTTTAGATCAATTTCTGCCTGTGGAGTTATTGGATCAAAAGTTGTTGACATTTGAATTTTGATTCATTTTGCCAGATGGCCATCTAAAGAGGTTGAAAAATGTGTAGTTTCACAAAGAAGAGCGTGCCTGATGTTAATCCCAGGCAGATGGGAGAAGAGAGCATTTAAAATTATACATGGTGGGGAGCTTGAGCCTCTTGAGTGTGCTTTGGATGCACTGACCCTTCTGAGCTCTCAAGAGTATCTCTGCCTTTTGCAGAGCTTCCACCCCTGGAGGAAGTACACAATAAGTGCACCTAACTTTCTCCAGATTTCATCCTTATCAGGAGGAGGGAGCCATGAGGGCAGAAGTCTGGGTGCAGTGTGGCCTGCGAGACTGGGTAGTTTTGCCACTGGCCAGGTGAGATTTTGTCCTGGTTTTGTGTGACGTTGCTCATGACAGCTTAAACATCTTCTTGCACAATCGCTGTTTTACTCAGTGCATGCTACTTGCTTGTAAAAGCATCGCAAAAATAGTTTGGGAAGATTCGTACTAAATAAACAATGATAAAGGCCTGGACCCGGTGACGATGGCGCAGACAGGGAAGAATGGAGTGTTTTTTAAAAATTAGCTTCATGCCCTGGTTTCTTCAGATTCATTCCCTCCTAAAAATCAGTCAAAATACGACATTCATTGCTTTGTATTTTCACTCTGACTTCTGAGCAACAGCCTTGCCCTATTTTTGTTGGTCCTGAGTCCTTCCAGTCTCAGCTCAGATGCTATATGCCTTCTCTGTTTTTTCTCTGCTACCCTTGGAAGTAAACACGCCATCCTGTGAGGTCCCTCACATTAGTAAGAATGTGTTATGTGACTTCTCTTGTGTCCTCTTATTTATTATCTTGGTTGATAATGATTCATGCTCCAGTTATCTCCTTCATGACTTTACAAAACCATGATCTCTGGGGCCATCTTTCTTCTTCCATCTTTGCACCTGCTCCATCATAGCTGGATGTGGTGCTGCTAGGTTAGCACTTGTTCAACCAATTGGACATGGGCACTTCAAATATCATGTTGATTGCCTGGTTTACTTGTGAGAGGAAGAAGGAGAGAGATTATCAGTGATGATTCTTAGGTGTTGATGCCTCCTTTGGAAGCATCTTCTTTGATTCTTCCTTTGGAAGACCAGAAGGCAGATGATTGTCACTGGCAATAGCAGAAGAATTTGGAATAATGGTTTATGGAGGGAAGGTATACATTTCTTTTTGACGTATGGTTGCATTTGGGAAGACTTTGACTCTAAGATGAGAACTGAATTTCTGATACTGCATTGGATGACTGCAGGGAAGGGGGCCTGTGCCTTGGCAGACAGAGCATCTGGTACAGAGTCACACAGCTCACCTGCATACCCAGGGGAGGCCAGGCTAATCCCTCAACCTCTCCCAGTCTGATCTCCCTCACTCTTCCAATGGAGGTGATGGGGATGTTAAAAACAAAAAAACAAGCAAACAAAAAAACACCTTATCTCAGAAGTAGTGTAATAAAGAGGAAAGATGAGTTCGTAAAAACACCTTTAAAAGCTTTATAAGACTTAATGTATCAATAGTTATTATTATGAAATGTCCAAAAAATGATTTCCCTTGAGGAACAGAGTGAGCTCTGAAGCCAGATGCCATGGTAGTCCGTACCTCCTAGAAGTAAGTATGTTAGTATGTGTGAAATCCTCAAGACAGTATCTGGAAGTTGAAGAGCACTCAATAAATAAGAATAAAACGCTTCCTACTATGCTCATTGTTATTTATATATGGATCTGCAAATTGGATGAGAGTATAGTAGGAGCATCATTGTATAAAGTCTTGCTGATTAAAAGAGACAAGAAACAAGATCTAATTGGGGAAATTTCCTCAATTGGGTTATGTGAGAAGAAGCAGCTCTCACGCACATGGTGTGTTTTCTTAGAGCCAGCTCTAATTAGAGCTCGAAATCACCCACTTTCCTCATATGGCTCGGGGAAATATGGCCCTGTTTTCTCCCTCTGGAGGCTAAGGGAGATGTTTTCTCAATCTACAGAAGAGACAAATAAACACAACCTGGGTGTGGCAGAAGCACTCCCTGCTTGAGTTCACCTTCCTCAGTCCCCATCCAGGAGAGAACTCAGAGGACAGGTCCTTGCTTTCTGATTTCTGATTCTGTTCTCTAGAGTTGCTTCCTTTTATACTAGGCAGGTTTCTAGGGAACTGGGCATCGGGTGTAGGTGGATGACTAGAGGGAAGCTGCGGGAAACAGGCGGGCGAAGCCAGCAGTGGGACCGGCCACCCTTCTCTGGCTCTCGACCCAGGGTGGGCAGCATGTCACCCATGGGAAGGGCCTCCACGGCCCAGCGAGGTTTCCCCAGATGCTGTCAGCATGGAACCTCTCGCCGTGAAGCAGTAAAGGAAGACCAGCTGGGAGCTCACTGTCCCCGTGAGCTCTCACCTTCAAACAGGGAAGCTGGCTGACAGTTGTTCTGCTAAATTTAGCCCTAGACTGGGAGTCCAAGCAAGTGCTTATGTGGCCAAATGAGTAAGCGTTGGCCATACCACTTGTTTTGTCTACAGTGATCTAGAGAGACTTCAAATTCTGCTTGGCTTCAGCAAGCTAAGCCCTTTCAAATTCACTATTTCTCTCACAGCCATTCTGTTGTGAGCAGGAGATAAAACAAATAGTAACCTTCACTTCCTTTCATCCAAGGATCAATGTTTTAAAAAAGGAAAAAAAGCAAAGCAAAACAAAGCATCTCTAGGCAACCGGTTCAAAAAAGAAAAAAGGTTCCTGTTAGCAAGGCATATGCCCAGAGCACTTGTGCTGTTGCAGTATATGTGTTTGCTGTTTTGCTTTATGATTTAACACGTCCTTCTGTGATGAGATTCCCATGAATATGTTGTTAATTGCTTCAAATTCACCAGATTAGGGAAGCCAGCTGTCTTCCCTAATGTGTTAGTTATTTTTATGTGTCAACTTGGCTAGGCCACAGTACCCAGATAGTTGGTCAAACGATGTTTCTGTGAAGGTATTTTTAAAATTTAAGTTCAATTAAATTACATTTTAATTTTAAAATTTAAATCGGCAGACTTTGAGTAAATCAGAGTACCCTGTGTGGTGTGGGTGGGCCTCATCCAATCAGTAGAAGGCCTGAATAGAAAAAAGCCTGAATGCCATGAGAAGAGGGAATTCTGCCAGCTGACTGCCTTTGACTGTGAGCTGCAACGTCAACAATTCCCTGGTCTTCAGCCTGCCGGTACACCCTGAAGATTTCGGACTTAACAGTCCCCATAATTGCATGAGCCAATCCTTCAAATAAATCTCTCTCTCTCTCCCCTACTTTTTTTCTCTCTCTATCTATCTCTCTCACTACACACACACACACACACACACGTGCACGCACACACAATGTATTCACCCTATTGATTCTGTTTCTCTAAAGAACCCTAATACACCTGCCATCTTAAAATCTGCCATTTCTTGCTTTTCTTTTTAGAGACTCCAAGTAGACATCTCAGATAGAGTGGCCATACCAGATTTAGCAAATACAAATACAGGATGCCGAGTGAAGTTTGAATTTCAGATATACAAGAAATATTTTTAGCATAAGTAAATCACATGCAATATTTGGGATATACTTATACTGAAAAAACAATCATTGTTTATCTGAAATTTAAACTGAACTGAGCATCCTGTATTTTACTTGGCAATCCTAATGCCAGTATCACTATGGAAGGAGAGGTTAGTTTTGTTCTTCTCTGTGATTCAGGCAATAGCTAAACTCAGCTCTTTTCTCCAATCTATAGTCTTCTTCTTTAGGTTCCAGCCCCGGTTAGCATGAAGCCACGACCCTTACTGTTGTTACACCTTCAACACCCTATCCCATGTTCTCTCATCACCGCAGAAGAAAGGTACTCTGAAACTGTTCATTATCTATGCTATAGATTGTGTCCTTTGCAAGATTAGGACCACTACCTTCTGACGTGATTGTGCAAAGATTGTAACCATATCCCTAAATTTGGGGAATCCCTTTCTGATTTCAGTAGCCCTCTGGTGTATCACTTTGCCTTGTTTCTTTCCCTTTTTTTATATATTTTATTTTGAGATGAAGTCTTGCTCCATTGGCCAGGCTAGACGGCAATGGCATGATCTCGGCTCACTGAAACCTCCACCTCCCGGGTTCAAGCGATTCTCCTGTCTCAGCCTCCCAAGTAGCTGGATTATAGGTGTATGCCACCACGCCGGGCTAATTTTTTTTTTTTTTTTTTTAAGTAGAGATGGGGTTTCACCATGTTGACCTGACCTCAAGTGATCCACCCACCTCAGCCTCCCAAAGTGTTGGGATTGCAGGCATGAGCCAGTGCGCCCAGCTCGCCTTTTGTTTCTGAATGCCTCAGTCCCGGCCCCTGTGACTGACGGCTCCTTTTCCTAACTCCTAGGAATGTCAATGGTGTTCCCCTGGGTTTCAAAGCACTGTAGTATCAAAATCATGATAAAGGAGGAATTAGGATTAAGATCGACCACTATAGCTCATCCCTTCTCATCCTTGCCACTCAATAACTGTTTATGGAATAACATACAAATGGCATTATTTAATATTGTAGGTAAAAATCTTCATACAATCTTAGGATTAAAAAGTTCTAGACAGTCTGTATTATGTCTACTTGTCTCATGTTCAGAACTCTCCCTTCCCTCCTATCCAAGTAGGATGAGAGTCATTGATGATATTTATTAATGATGACAGTTAATATCTTTTAGTGCTTACTGTGTTTGAGGCACATAGACTTTAGGAAGGAGATACCAATGTCATCATAATTGTACAGGTGACGAAACTGAGATGCACATGACTAAAGGCTTTTTCAAGGTCATTTGGCAAGATAATGGCATTGGGACCCAGGCCCCTTTAAATCCAAGTTACCATCAGGCTTCTACAGGTCATGTGCTGAGCACTTCTGGATAAGAGACTTATATATTAATAGGCATCATTTTTATTTTTAAAGTTCTTCCTGCAAAGCAATTCCCAAGTGTTTCTTGATGTATGGAACAGAGATTGGAGAGCTGGTGAAGAGTTTTCTCAGTCGTGTGCACGTAGTCAGGTGAGAGCATCCTTGAGATACAGGGTCTGTGGTATTGGCCAGTCCTGGGGCACTGAATTTACTAAGGGTCATGTTACCTGCTTAGGTCTGAGACAGGGGTGGGGTTAGAAAGTGCATGCGTGCTTCCATGCCATAAGGTACCCACAGTTGATAGAAAATGATTTTTACTCATCAGACTATTCAAAGTAATTATTGAGTACACATGATGTAGCATCAATCAGCTAAACTCTCGAGCTCTGGACCCAACCTACTTGCACTTGAGTCTTGGCTCAGCCACCTACTAGCAGTATGCATAAGGGTTTTATGCACACCCTCTGTGATTCAGTTTCCTCCTCTGTCAATGGGGTAATAATTATACTTACCTCGGCCAGGTTTGGTGGTTCATGCCTGTAATCCCAGCACTTTGAGATGCCAAGGTGGGTGGATCACCTGAGGTCAGGAGTTCAAGACCAGCCTGGCCAACATGGTGAAACTCCATCTCTACTAAAAATATAAAAAATTAGCCAGATGTGGTGGTGCACACCTGTTGTCCCAGCTACTTGGGAGACTGAGGCAGGAGAATCACTTCAACCAGGGAGGGGGAGATTGCAGTGAGCTGAGATCATGCCCCGCACTCCAGCCTGGGGGACAAGAGTGAGACTTTGTCTCAAAAAAAAAAAAAAAAAAGAAAGAAAAAGAAAGAAAGAATTATATTTACCTCATCAGATTATTGTGGGGATTAAATTAGTAAAATAAAGAAAGCTTTTGGAACGGTGTGTTCCAACATAGGTGGCATGCAAACATTTGTGGTTGACCGTGTTCTTGTTTTCCATGCAGATATACACAATGGGGACACATTCGTGTACAATATAAACAAGGTACAGACCATCATGGGATATATCTATCACTAGATCGCAGGAAAATTATGAAATAACTGTGTAACTTAATTTCAGGTAATCATAAATGCTATGCAGACAAATTAAGCAAGGTGGAGGTAGAAAGGGTGATGGGCAGGTCTTCTTTTAAAAAGGTGATGAGCTAACACAGTGACTTAGCATGAAGCCCTGCAGTCAAAAATACAAACGGCCAAGAAATTCCATGCCGAGGGAGTTCCCTGGGTCACGGCAATGTCAGTGAAGGCCCTTGGGGAAGGATTTCAGTAGGGAGACAGGACGGGTCTGATCCCTTGGGAAAGGCAAGCCACTCGCTGGAAGACATTCAGGCAAGTGCATCAGGGCGTGATCATGGGGAAGACAGTGCGATGCCAAGCCCCAGTGGCCCCAGTGGGTTTGGGGAAATATTCAGAAATGCTTCTGAATAGGCAGGGCAGAGCTATGTGATGAGAAATCTGGAAAGCCAAGTACGTACGTTGTAGGTGTGTTGTGGTAGGACATAGTCAAAGTGTTGGAGGATTTTGCATGACACGGTGACGCTGTTCTTTAGAGAAGACAAGACTGAGTGGGCTGCAGTTATAGTGCCAGGCAGTGGACACTGCTGGGGAACCCGGAGCGTCCCACGGAGAGATTGGAGCCCAGAGAGGGCAGGGCTCCTTCTGAAGAACAGGCTTGGCGCTGCCTTGGGTATGTGGGAGCTGTCTTCCCTTTCCATTGTGGTTATGATGATAAATCCTGCACTTCGGATCATTCCCCAGGTTACTCCCCTGAGACAACCAAGGCTCCTGCAAGGCTGGAAGAGCAAGGCCTTCCTTACTTTAAACAAGAATGGTTGCCCCTTACCCTGCCCCTAACAACTAGCAGAGTTTGTTAGCCCAAGCCACAGAAATTCCAAGACCAGAAAGAAAGCAATATTAAACTCCAGGACAGTGTTCGTAATGTCGAAGGTAGTAATCTTGAAAAATGAGTCTTTTCTCTCTGGAGGGCACTGAGGTCTAGATACAGAATATCCACATTGTGCAGGGCATAGTGTCAGGCCCAGCATCTGCTTTTCCAGACATTGATCCATTTCAAGATCTTACTGTGTGTCTTCAAGCCGTGAGAATCAAGTGGAAATAATGGATGCCCATCCAGAAGGTAGCTACTGCCCTGTGACTAGAACTCGATACTGCGATAAGTATTCCAATACGTTGTGCAAGCCAGTGGAATGGACAGAAAGGGGGCCTAGAGGAGAAAAGATTACGCTTCTCAGCCGCGGCAGGTGCCTGGCTGAGACCCACTACATCAGAAGACAGATGCACAAGAAGAAAGCACATACATGTATTTAATGTAAGTTTTATGTAACATGGGAGACTTCAGAAATGAAGACCCAAAGAAACAGGGAAATACATGGATATTTAGGTTTGACGAAGACTTGGGCAGTCATGCAGAACTATGATTGGACAAAGTGGGTGTGACCTAATGGTTATAAAATGGGGGGAACTTAGCAAGGCCTTTGTTCACATGCCTCTTGGTGTCTTTGTGTCTTCATTCCTTTCCTCCCAATACAGGGGGCAATCTTCTGTAATGAGAGTCTTGTGACTTATTTTAGAGAAAGGCCAGAGAATTCTTTCGTGGCCTGCTTCAGGGGAGAATGGTGGAAGAAGGTCCGAGAGACCGTCCTGCTTCTGTCTCCTTAAATGCCAGCATGTCATATTCTAGGATAACGTCTTCTGAGCCCTGTTACTCGTCTTGTATTATCCTTCAAGGGGCATCTTCCTGCTTCATTTCTTAGTCCTGCTTTGTTTACGGCTTGTTCTTATCTTTCTCCCTCTTTCCTTTCTTCTTTACAAAGCAAATTCTCCTGGCAAGGTAGAATTGCAGTGCTCTTTCAAGGATTTTACGGCTGCTGCAGGATGTATGGCTTTTCATGCTTGTCATCTATATAGAGCCATATTCAAATAGGATGACTGGGTCTGGTTAGAGATGTCAGGATTTCAGTGCACCTGCTGAAATGCACACTGGCCTGCACCACGAGAGGGACATGGAAACAGGCCTAGGGAATGTGGTACTTTTGATCTTTATCCGTACTCCTCCCTCCCTCTTATAACTCTCACAAAATTTGCCCTCAAAAGACACCTTTCACAAAAAGTCAAACATCTCACTTCCTTCTACAACTTCCCTGACTGGTTTGTATTCATCTGAGCTTCTCTTGCAAAGCTGAGCCTCGCTTTGAAAACTCTGGGATCTATTTCATTCTATGCTGCGCACTTCACATGAGTTCCTTCTGTGCAAGCTGGAGACTCCTCTGGGCTCCTTCCCTGAGTGTTATGCTGGCTTCTTCCTAGACTTCTCATTCGGCTCTGTGTGTGTGTGCGTGTGTGTGTGCATACACGTGAGCATTCACCCTGTAGCTGTGCGTGTAAGGGAGGCAAGGATGGAACTTTTCCATCAGAGGATCACTGAAGGCGTACTAATTAACTTGTTCTCTTTGTTTTCTCTGAAATAATTTTTGTCTTGGACAAATTGAGAAGTAAAAGATTTCATTTTTCACTGAAAAATAAGATGTCCATGTTATCAACACCCTGCTTTGGATTTCCGAAAGATATCTGAAAAGCTAGGAAGCACACTCCAGTTAGGCTTAATACTGATGGACCCAATCCTCCTTTGAACAAAGGAGCCCTCGATTTAGGCCTCTATGGCCCATTTTAGCAAGTTCAATCTTTCCATTAACCCCTGGTAACCATAATGACTTCCTAATACCAGTTAATTAACAAATACCAGGGTGCCACCAAATGCATCCCTGAAGTGCCTTTGGTGTGGTCCCCGGCCTGCCGAAACGAAGTGTGGGTCCCGCCTTTGTTCTTCCTCAGGACTTTTCTTGTGGGCTCACAGCACTTTGAATCTCAAATGAGCTGCCTAATTAATCTCCACAACTATCCTGTGAGACTTGTCCATTATCTTCACTTTGCAGATAGTAACAATTTATAGGACTTGGCTGAGGTCACAGAAAAATTAGCATCAGAGCCAGAATAAAATTCTGAGTTCCTAAACCCCTTTCCTCTTATCCTGTTCCCTAGACAACATCATTTCATCCTGTTGGTATAAAATTAGTAAGTGTGGTAGGGCCTTATTGCATCGTAATGAACTACTGTTTGGTACGTGTGACCTAGCGGCTAAGGGCTTTTTTTTTTTTTCTTAAATGCAGTCTGAAAAAGTACCAAAACAATTATTTTTGGAATATGTCTTACAGAATGGCTTTTAGACCCCACGTGCCAATTCGTCTCCATGAAAGGAATGTCATTTACACAACACACTGAACATCTCCATGGCTCAGGTATTCCTGTGCCAGGACTTAGAGAAGACGCTGACCCTCGGGTGTTTTCTGTTTTGCTAGTAAATTGTGGGTGAAATGTTTTGGACTCGGTGCATGCTGCAATAATTGCAAATGAGATTTACCTGTACATGAATTTTCTCGGTGTGATCTTGTTTGATCTTTCTCGGTGTGGTTTTGTTATGGCCAGAGACGTCTTCCTCTGCATCAGAGTATGAAACATCTTAAAGGCATTGCATGGCTGAAGTGCAGGTCTGTATCTTTTAGCACTAGCTATTTGACAGGAAAGGGTGTAAATCCACGTGGTGTTAATTCAATTCCACAAGCATTCATTGAACACGATCTAATGACAAGGCAGTGCCAGGGACCGTGAATGGGGCTGGAGGCAGACACCTTCCCAGGGTGACTTTAGGGAGGCCTCTCCCGTGTGCTCATTTGGAAAATCAGAAGGAAGGTGACACACTCTTGATTCTCTCTGGCTCAGATGTTCAAGAACATTGTGATCACTTCAGATAATGTTTATCTTATTTATGATGTTGCACTGACACAGACTGCTAAGGCTAGATTCCCACCCTCTCTGTTAACAAGTAAACAAGTCCTTAAGTGGATTATGGGAACTAACGAATGAGTAATTAGAAGCATTTCGTAAAGTCACTAGAATGGAATCCCAGGGTGGACCCTTTGGGAGAGGGTGAGTTCTTTGACAATGCAAATACATTCTTTAGATTCCAGGTTCCAGTGTGGTTTCTGGGTGGTGAAGTGAGAGGAGCTTGCTTTGGAGAAGTGGAGCTGGCCATAGAAAGGTGTGTTTCACTCTATTGACAATTATCAATCAGGAGCTAGATCTGGGGGGACAACTAGAAACACTGACATAATTCTTTGTTATGTTGGCTTTAAGAATAAAAATTTTCACATACAGATGACTGTTCTATACTTTCAGGCTTATTATCAACCTGTAGCACTCCAAAGCTTTCAATTATTGTTAATATATTTGAGTTAAATATCAAAGTAATAGGCATTACTTACATTTAGAAAATTGCAACCAGTAAGAGGCATTTCATTTATCATGCATTTAACTTTTGAGACATAATGAATAGTTTCCTAAAACTTTTTAAAGCTGAATGTTATGGAAGAAACATTCTCACCATAACTCTTAAAAATTGCATATCCTTACAAGTGAATACCATATCAAAATATGAAAATTATTACAGACATATATTAATTACTTACAACTGACAGATGGTAAACAGAAATGTCATTTTTTTCGTTAGTACAGAGAAAGCTCCCTCACTCCTCCCAAATACCTACTGTGATGAATTGGTTGATTATTTCAAACCATGTAGTTGCACAAATCGACATTAATGTGAATGATGATGGCATGTCACTTCTGAGGAATTGCATTTAGGAGGTAGGTGTATGACAGCTTACATGTAATCTTCAGGCTTGTATTTATGCCACAAGAAAATAGACTTTCTTCAATGATTCACTTCATCACAGGCGGCCTACCTGCCTGAAAGACATCTTCATGCCGAAATTGGCTGACTTTCTCATGCACAACTAATCCACATTCCCATAGGAATTGAAGAGGGATATGACTAATCAGTTGAAAACAGTTCTTTAATTTGTTTAACATGTCAAACTCAGGAACAAGCCCCAAGGTTCACTTTTTACTGAGAGACTTTTACCATAGTGCTTTTTTGACATTGAAAAGAAAAACAGAACAATAAAAAAAGAAAGTCAACAATTTTTTCAGTGAAGAGACTCACAGAGATTGAAGGTTCTCAGAAAACATTGGGCCAATGCATCATATTACATATGAGAAAACTAAAGTCCGCAGGTGACAAAATTTGGCAAATCTACATAGCTAAAATGAAAACAAACAGACTGGTAATCGTACCCGGTGCTGGAGGAGAGGCTGCAATCTGGGGAGCCTGTTACCCAAACATCCCAGCTGGTAGAGTGTGGTACTACATAGATAAAGTCACTGTGGTTAGTATGTAGCCTGAGCTTTAAAGTTCAGGAAAATTAAATTTGTCAATATTCCCATGGTTATTTAGATTTAGGGGAACTAATATAAATGCCAAAATATCAATTTATAAAAGAAAATATTGTGACTTTTCATGTTCTCTATGTAGAATGCACCCATTCTTCCATAATCATCCTTATGACATCCAGCATCCTTACAATGACTGAGAAGTGGTAAATTTGGAAGCTTCTTAGGTGAGTGTCGAGAGGGCTGAGGAACAGAGTGGTCTTGGGACATCTAGTTATCCCAATTTTACAACTGAGCTATGGACTGATAACACCACTGTCTCTGCTCTCTAAATAAGCATGGCAAAACTGTGGTTTCCTGAATGTCCTTCATCAATAATCCATGCTGGCTTTTTCACAGTTAGTGTCTAGATAAGGTTCAACAACATATGTGTGGTTTCACATGGTTGTATTTTATTTACATTTAATTCCCCCTTTCAGATCAATCACCTTGATTGAAGTTCTGACTGTTATCTTGCTAAGGATTCTTCTGGAACATGATCCCTTTTGCTTTTCTCTTCAGCTTGCTTGGCAACTTTCTACCCACTTTCCTCAAAATTCCAAGACATCAGACTCACCTCCAATTCATCTCCAGTTCATGTGACGGCTGCTGTCCCTGCTGGTGAAGCGGCTGTGCTGTCTGGGGTATACACCCTGGGGTTCGTTGTCACACGCCAAGAATTCAGGACACAGACACATGTAGGCGGGTTAGGGAGTGGAAAGTTTAATAGATAGAAGAAAGGAGAGAAGAGAGCAGCTCTTTGAGAGAGAGAGAGATCTGAAAAGTGGGGAGGCGGTGGATCAAAACAGATATAATAGGTTGGAGAAGGCGGTGTCTGATTTACATAGGATTCAAAGACTGGTTCGATCAGGTATGATATCTACATAGTGTGCAGGGAAGACTGGTAGCCCCACCCTAATCTTATTATGCAAATAGGCTTTCCAGTTGATCAGAGCCATCTTGTCTGCTCCTTACGATATACTTGGCTGGCAGGGAAGGGAAGATGGAGCTGTCATTCTGAAAATATCTAGTTCCTAGTTCCTGCTGGCATTCACCTATGCAAGCTCCCAGCTTGCAGACTGCTCTTTGTTAGAAAATGATTTGAGGCTGCTTTTCATTAAAAAGAAAAGCCTTACCCAGGACTCCCATGCCCTTGCTATCTGCCTAAATAATTCCTTCTTAACTCCTATATCGCTGGGGAGATGGTAGGAGTGCTGCCCCTGTCCCCTTGCATGAGAGGGGACCTTGTTTGCCACTGCCCCAGGGAACCACCACCATCTTTCTCTATTGCCTGCATGACTGCAGCATGGCGACGTTCTATGTCCCTGTACCCCTTTTGACTAAGGATGCTTTCCTTCTTCCCCGTGATTTTGTTGGAGAATGAGAGGCAGAATTAAAACTTGCTGCATTTGTATTCAGATTTAAAATTTGTGTCGCTGCATAAAGTATTGCTTGTGTAGGAAGGAAAGCATATTGTTTTAGCCCACAGGGGAACTAGAAATGTGATCAGTCATCAGAATAAGGCAGATGTGTGCTAAATATTTCAGGCACTTATTAGCAGATAATTTATTGGTTTATTATCAAATGTAGCAAATATTTGTCACGTCTGCTTTGGATTAATTTTTTTAGAGTGAAGCCTTAGGCCAATTTCTGGCAACAGGGATTGAAAACACTTTGCTACTACCCTTATTGAAATGACCTTGTTGCCTGGGTGGGTGCCCAAGTCGTTGGTCTCATAGCCGAGGAAATTGAGGATGCAGACACACCAAGGGTGAGGTCCGAGCAGAAGAAGAAGTTTAATAGGTGAAAGAAAGAGAACATCTCTCTGTTGCAGAGAGGGGTCCCAAAAAGGGTTGCCGTGCCACAGTAAAATGAAAGGGTTTTTATAAGTGAGCTAGTGGGGAGGCAGTATTTTACCTACATAGGGTATGAAAAACCAGTTAAGACCAGGTGTGCCATCTGCATAGAGTGCAAATCTCTGGCAGCCCCACTCCAGCCTTTCCTTATGGAGGCGGATCCTTTGCCTGAGCTACTCCATGTTGCTTTCCTACTGTGCATGTGCAAAAGAAAAAGAAAAAAAAAGTGGGAAGTGGAGCCCTCATGGTGGATATGCCTGGCTCCAGGTACCCCTTTCTAGTGCAGCAGCTACAGGTAACTCCCCGCTGTAAGCTTCCAGCTTCCTTATCTATGTTTGCAGCACAATCTTCCAGGCTGCTCTTTGTTAGAAGACACGTGTCTTCTTGGGCTGCTTTTTGTTAGAAAGGAAGTTCTACTGAGGAATTTTTGCCCTAGCTATCTCTTTTTACTTCCTCGCTCACTATGGGGTCCAGCCAAATCCAGTGGCATTGGGAATGGAAAGGAAGCAAGAATGGCAGATGATGTGGGAAGGTTTCCAATCAGTTAATTGGACTTAAGGGACAAGGGAGAAGTCAAAATAATGATGGAAATGATGGCCAAGAGAAGGGTCTTATTGTTAAAGGAAGCTCTGGAAAGGGAGATAATAGGTGTTTATAGCTATTTCCTGAGCAATCTCTGTTAGCAGGAAAATTCTCTGAAGCCACGTGAAGGGAGGCAGTTGCCAGTGAGGGGAGTTGGTAAGAAATGCCAAAGCCCCCTGGATAATCATTAGATGAAGAAATTGTATTCTCCACAAGTTATCTTTGAAAGATGACTTAATGTACATGATTGGAAATTATATCTTGATAAGCCCCTTGGTTGTTTATGGGAGTGATTCCTTCAAGGGGAATGCTTGGGGGATAATATATAATAGTTAAATATTCTGGTAACTTCAGGGGCTTTATTCTGCTGAGTGGGCATATGAGTGTGGGGATATCAAGGGCTTGGGACACTAAAATGATCAAAGCACTGACTCGGTGGTCTTTTAATTCCTCCATTCTGCTCTTCCCTGTTCAGTGCTTAGCTTCTCTTAATATACATTTCACAAATATGTTTATTCTGAGGAACTAAATCATTAGCCTGACCAGGTGTTCAAGTGTTTCCATAGAGGCCTTTCTTTTCCTTTATCTTTCCTATCAGAGCTTTCAAATAAATAGCAATAATCAATATTGATTGATAACAAATATCAATAAGCAAAAATACATCAAATAAATATGTAGCAGAATATGGTGCTTAAGAGTACAGGGCTGCTTGGCTGTGAATCCTGACTCCATTGCCTGCCAGTGATCCCTAAATGGTGTAATTTAGGGCATCTTAACTAACCTTTGATTGCCTCAGTATTCTCATCTATAAAAAGATGTTCATACTTGTCTCACAGGGTTGTTTGAGGATTAAATGAGTTAATGCACATGAAACCCTGCTAATAATTCCTACCACATAATAATTGCTCAATAAAATTAACTATCATCAAAAGCGTTCATTAAATAAAAACTGAGTACTTCTTACCTTCCTTTTATCCACCTCTCAACATTATGCACACAGAGAGGTTTCAGAGTTTCTATGATCACATTTCCTTGCTTTAAGAAGCAGGCAAGGGATTTGGCCCTTTTAAAATAAGAGAACAAACTGATGATCAGAAGGGTAGATACCTTGACTGAGGTGTATATGATACGGTTTTATATAATGAAGCCAAGTGATATTATTTACACTTTTTTTTTTTTTTTTTTTTTTTGAGACAGGGTCTCTTGCTCCGTTGCCCTGGCTGGAGTACAGTGGTGCGATGTCAACTAACTGCAACCTCCACCTCCTGGGCTCAAATGATACCCCTACCTTAGCCTCCCGAGTAGCTGGGACTACTGGCATGCACACCATGCCCAGCTAATTTTTTGTAGAGATGGGGTTTCCTCATGTTGCCCAGGCTGGCCTCAAACTTCTGGGCTCAAGCCATGAGCCTGCCTCAGTCTCCAAAAGTGCTGGGATTATAGGCATGAGCCACAGCACCCAGCTGCCACTATATTTTTAAAATAGTAGATCATTAACCCCTGTGACTATCTAATCCATAGAACTTCAGAAAGTAAAATCAAATAGGGTGAAAGAGTTCAAGTCTTGCATCATCTATAATCTTATCTTGCACCCTGTCCCTCACCAAATATTTTGAAGCAAATCCCAGACATCGTATCATTTCCTCCATAAATATTTCAATACACATCTCTGAAAGTTTAGAACTCTTTCAAAAAGTTAATTTCCATATGATTATCATACTTAAAATTAAAAATTATTCCTTAGGCCAGGCGTGGTGGCTCATGCCTGTAATCCCAGCACTTTGGGAGGCTGAGGTGGGTGGATCATGAGGTCAGGGGTTCGAGATCAGCCTGGCCAACATAATGATACCCCATCTCTACTAAAAATACAAACAATTAGCCAGGTGTGGTGGTGGGCACCTGTAATCCTAGCTACTCGGGAGGCTGAGGCAAGAGAATCACTTGGACCAGGAAGACGGAGGTTACAGTGAACTGAGATTGTACCACCTTGCAGTTGATTGATTTATCTTTTAAACCTCTTTTAAGATATAGACCTTGTTGGCTTTTTCCTTGCATTTTATTTGTCAAAGAAACACGTTGTTTGTCCTAAAGAGATTTTTACAGTCCAGATTGTGTTGTGTAATTCCTTTGAAACCTGGATTTCTTATAAACTAGTAAACCTAAAATTTTAGTAGGATTTGGGTTTTATTTACTGTATTTTACTTTGTATTCAAAAATCCTTATAGGCAGAATTATATTTGCTATTGTCTAGCCATCTCAGTTTTTTGTAAAGGTAGATGACTAATCTGACTAAATACATAAAATAAAAGAGAGTTGCAAAATGGTGATGACTTAATGTGATCATTTCTTTTAAATTTATTGTCTGTAGTGTATCTACAAACAATACCTTTCCATTGTATATTATATGTTTACTTTGTGGTAGAATTATTATAGGAAAAGCAATGTAAGTTCTTGGTTATATCCTCTTATCCACTAGTTTTCAAAACAATAAATTGTTCTCCTTTCACTCTCCGAAGATGATCACTGAAATTTGACTTAAGTATTTGATATGGTTTGGCTCTGTGTTCCCACCCAAATCTTATCTTGAATTGTAATAATTCCCACATGTTGTGGGAGTGACCTGGTGGGAGTTAATTGAATCATGGGAGCAAATTTTTCCCATGCTGTTCTTGTGATAGTAAGTCTCACGACATCTGATGGTTTTATAAAGGGAAGTTTCCCTGCACATGCCCTCTTGCCTGCCACCAGGGAAGATGTGCTTTTGCTTCTCCTTTGCCTTCTGCCATGATTGTGAGGCCTCCTCAGCCATGTGTAACTGTGAGTCCATTAAACCCCTCTTCTTTATAAATAACCTAGTCTGGGGTAGGTTTTTATTAGGAGCATGAGAACAGACTATTACAGTATTATTATAAACACATTAATTTCAATTTTTAATGTAATTTATTTCATTTATTAATCTTATTTGTAGTCGAATTTGCCCATCATTGGCTAGTGAAAAACTCTTGAAAGTGGCTGTTGAATTATTTGCTTATGATTTCAATAGACTTTGTTAGCTTCTTACTTTCTGGAAAGAACAGATGTTTTAGACTCATCGTTAACATTTTCTTTCTCAAGTTGAAAGCAATTATTTCACTAAAGAATTCTGGTTCTTTGCAGTGGGAAATCATATTTAGAGACCATGATCTTTGTGCTAGAGGTGCTAATTGCTACCGAGTTAGTCACTGTTTCTAGACTTTTCTAGAGAACAAAGCTAAGAAACACACACCCACACACAATGTATTCATAAAGATGATATACAATGTGAGTTCATATTGATTGCTAGTTTTAAATACAATTTAAGACTACAGGTTTTTATTCATCTCATCAACCTTACATCCGTATCTCATTCCTTTCATGGTGAAGACACCAATCCTCAATGATAACAGTTCATTTGATTTATCTCACAATAATTACTCATTATATACAGAAAATAATAATATATTCTCAGAATAGTTATATTACTTCTGTCACAAATAATGTGATTATTGAAAAGAGTTGAAGATTGCTCTTCAGGTCTTCAGTATCTAACCCAATAGGGAGGTATAGTAAATCAATATTCTTTAAAGTTACTTGAAATTTTTCTGTTTTTGTGGATATGCTACTAACCTGATAAACAGATTTATTATTTTCAATTTGCTTTTGATTTTAATAATGGCCTTTGTAGTTTTAATTTTATTTAATATAATGTTAAGCATTTACATGAGTTATTTGTCAAATGTACAAAACAATGTATATTCAGGGAAGACTTGCTTCTATTCCTTTCTCTTGTATGTATTCAGCACTCTGTAGGTGCAATTTAAGTTATTAAAATGAAACACATTTTCTGTAGATATGTATGTATACATGCACACATACTCTTCTTAAATATTCTACACATTGAAGCTTCTAGAAGTGTTCATCTTTTATCTGTACAGCTCTATAGTACTCTGTTGTGAGGACATAGCATAGTTTATTGAAATATTGGAAAACATTGTTCTTGCACCCTTTCTATTAGTCATAATGCTGCAAGGAAAAGGCTTATACACCTTTATTTTTCGTATTTTTGACATGTACTTTTAGCATAGATCTCTGGAAATGAGATTGCTGGGTCAAAGATAAATGCCTAAGTCATCCTTTTAGGCATTTCCAAATTCCCTTTTTATAAGATAAGGTCATTTTGTATTTCTGTCAATGTGTGAGATTGTCTGTTTTTCTCCAGCCATTTTGCTTTAGTTTCCTCTTATTTTCCTAGTGTAGAGTAGGAATATGGCAGCACAAAATTATGGAGAATAAGTATCACAATATGTTGAGTTGAGAAAACTTCTCATTCTAACAGAAACTATAAATCCTCAATTGTCTCTTGCTAAGAAGACAATATGTACAGAAAGCATCCCTAAAGATTTTAACTTTTTCATCATCAGACTCTGAAAGTCACTCATTAGAAGTCTGACCTAGCAATATCTCACATGTGATCAATTAGTAATCTGGTATTATCCAGTAAAGGCAAAAGCTACTTGCCTTCACTTACAAAATATGTCTTGCAGGTAAAAACATTTTAGTTATTTTGTATGAGTCTGAATTCATTTTTTCTCATGTATGCTGTTAAGATGCCTGGAACAATCATTTGTTGGGGTTGTGTTTGGCCAGGTAGAGCTGTTCATTTATTTTAAGATGTGTTTCTGAAGTATGTCTGTCATCTGATTGGTGTACCTACTCAAATTTCTCATAATGCATACTGTTCCTTCCTGGTTGGCATTCCTCAAAGTTTACAAAAAGACAACCAATTTCGCAAAAGAGTCATGTTCTAGATTCAAGTAGGGCACATTCCACTAGAAACAAAGTAAATTGTTTTTAAAGGAGGCTTGATGTAGAAATAAAATTTCCATGTAATATGACATACAAGTGTTATATTCACATAACATTACACTTTTAAGCATTTGGAAAGTGGAAACTGGTTCTTCCAGTCATTCATTCATTTATCTGTTATTTATTTATTTTTTCAGCAAGCATTTTTTAAGTATTTTTAAATCCCAATTATGGGCCAGTGTTTTTGAAATTGTGTTAACTGAAGATACAAGACTAACCAAAGTAGACACAGTTACTACCCATATAGAGTCAAACATTAAGAAATACTATCTAGATTAAGTCATAAATAACCAAATAGCAATAATCTGGATGAAGATCTCCGCACAAGTCACTGTTCCGTCTACCTATGTCCCTTTGTTGAAGAGTTGCTTGTATGTGCTGGCTCATCACTTTCTTTCATTTATGCCTAAATCCACTGAAAATGTTTTTCCTAAGATCTTCACTGGGCTTCTGATTCTGGCTAAAATGTAGTAACTGGTACTGAACTAGTCCTCATGACATAAAGAGCTAGAGAAACTGAAAAAGAAATGTTTTTTAGACATTAAAAATAAAGGCAGCATAGAAATAGAATCCATGGCAGGAAAACTAATGTGGTGGGCCCTAGATTCCTTGGCTTTCTGCCTGGATAGTGCTTCTGGACCAGAGCCCAGGAAGAGGCAGCCTAAGTAGAGCTTGGAGTCTCACTGAGAAGAGGTGATAGAGATCAAAGTTCAGAAAGACTGAGAATAAAGGTACTTGCACAGGAAATGCACAGATGAAATTTTGGGGGCAGGGTACTAGAGAGAAAGGGCCAAGCAGAGAAGGAGCTTCAGAATCTACTCAGAGTTTTCCCTGAGTCTTTGTCTGAATAGTAACCTGAACTTGTGTAGGGTACAGAACTATCAAGAAATGATAACTGTCATGGAACTACAAACACAAACTACTGGAGCTCATGTAGAGCTGGGAGACATTTGGGCTCCAGCTAGCCTGATTGGAAAGACCAGGGCATTCAGTAGAGGCTCCACAAAGGCCACGTCTTAAGTGCGGGGCTCGCCTAAACCTGGAACAACAGCTAGTCTAAACCTTCTCTAACGAAGTTTAAAACATCCTAAGAAAGACTTGTAAAGGTCAAACTGATCCTCAAATACATTAATCTCCTTCCAGAACAAAGTACAGAGTATTTTAAAGGGAGACAGGAATCCAGACATTGAACAATAGTGCTGATGTCAAATATCCAATTAAAATTACTAGTCATGTGGAGAAGCAAGGAAATGTGACCTTACCAAGAAAAAAAACCAGTTGATAGAAACAGAGCAGTGACTTTCTAGTTACCAAAGCTAATGATTTTAATTTAGTCGTGATTATCCTATTTGAGCAATTTGGGAGGTACTTTGCTGATGATTACTCCTCCCCTGTCTTGGCATCTGTAATACAGAACATCCCTAGTTCCCTGACACTTCTGCAAACCCACCTTCTCACTTCTTTATTGGCTCTTGTGTCTGTCTTATTTCTAAGTATTTGTGTTCCTTATGGCTTTTATTTTCTTTTGCTTCTTTCTGACTTATATTACAAGTTCTCTGAAGAGTCTCATTTGTTCCCATGACTTGAATTAAAAAATTTCTTTATTTAAGCTTTTGCTTGTATAATAAAAATATGTTAGTAATTATTATGATTATTATAATGTCCACATGCATTAAACTTTATCAAATATTGTTATAGACTTTCTTTTGATTCCTGTGCAACCTCTGTGTGATGAAAAATGCAGGAACTCTTACTACTATTTTTAACAAAGAAGAAACTAAAAGTTCAGCAAGATGAAGGTACTTGTCCAAGGTCACCTGTCTGGGAAGTGGTTTGGCATGGTCTAGAATCTAGGATTTCTGACTCTTAGTGCCAGGCTGTCACCAAATCTGCAGTTTTCTATGATGTGTCCCTTGTAATCTACAAGCACTGAACACATTGTGGATTATCACACATTCAATAGTCATGATACCTGCTGTGAAAAAATTGTCTGAGGATCTTATTTAATTTTGTGAGAGAAATGTCTCCTTGTTGGGCAGTGATGTGTAGATGAGTTCCTTTGAATAATGTCTTTAAATGGACTGAGGCAAATTCTGTCAGGTGATTCATGCCTCACATTGACATTCCAAAGAATCAGATTGCACAATGTGCTTTTGACTTTCTCCCTCTGAGCAATTTGAACTATTTGTGCTCACATGTCCTATCATGGAGCTAACTGCCAGTGTGGATGTTCAGTTTCATCATGACTAGGATTCCTATCTGTGTGGACACAGGCAGGAAAGTCCAGGATGACTTCAGTATCAGGCTGTGGATCACTTACATTCTGAATTCATTGGTATTGTCTTCCTTTACAGAGAGGCTAGTGCCTTATATAACAAATATTTGTCAATGGTGATGATAGCTTTCCTTATATAGTTCACACTCCATCTCTCTAGTTAGGAATGTTACACACTTTTTTTCTCCTTAACCCGGGAATCCTTACTATGCCCTTTGATGTAATCCCATAGTTTTTGTTTGAGTATCGGACTTGAGAAGTCAAACAGTTGGACACAATTTTGAATTTTCTCAGTTTGCCTTAGCACATTCAAATAAAAGTCAGAAAATGCAGAGGTCCTCAGGAAACAAATATCCCCAGCCTCACCCCCAAACACACAACCAACAGCAACAACTAAAACAAAAGCAAACACATGAATTAACAAACAAACAACACCTTGAAAAACCTAAACTTTTATTATCACTCTTTTCTGTACATATCTGTTTTCTCATTTGCAATTTAAAAGTATTAAGGAAAGTTTATTTTAAAGTAATTTAATAGCAATATTTTGAATTACAGCCTCTGTTATGCTTGAGACTGTAGTACACAACTTTTTAAAAACTATTTTTAAGTTCAGGGGTACAAGTGCAGGTTTGTTACATAAGTAAATTTCTCTCATGGGGTTTTGTTTTACAGATTATTTCATCATCCAGGTATTAAGCCTAGTACCCTTTAATTATTTTTCCAGATTCTCTCCTTCCTCCCAGTCTCCCCTCTGATAGGCCCCTGTGTGTGTTGGTCCCCTCTAGTGTCCATGTGTTCTCATCATTTGGCTCCCACTTATAAGTGAGAATATGTGGGTATTTGGTTTTCTGTTCCTGTGTTAGTTTGCTAAGAATAATGGCCTCCAGCTCCATCCATGTCCATGCAGAGAACATGATTTTGTTCTTTTTTATAGCTGCATAGTATTCCATGGTATATGTTTACCACATTTGCTTAATCCAGTTGACCATTGATGGGCATTTAGGTTGATTCCATGTCTTTGCTTTGCGAATAGTAGCATTCATCATTTACACTCTTGAGAGTAGAACTCATAATTGCTTGTTAAAATTCTGCTTAATAACATGATTAAACCTGTGTTGTTTTCAAAGGAAAAACAAATTTCATGTGCATATGCAAATTTCATATCCATATGCTGTAACCTTTGTGTATCATTGCCCTTTATATGTACTATTCATTTTAGTAGGGGTGAAATAATCTTTTATAACTGTGCATTTCTTTCTATGTAAAAAATGTATGCTTGTCACTAGAAAGTGAAAGTAGAGGTTAAATGACTAAGAGTCAGAAAAAGAGTAAGTTTGTTGTGTCATTGCTGAATTCCTTTTGCCCTTATGCCAATATCATACCAACGTTTCACTGCAACAAGAGTGTTCATTTCTCCTGGTGTTTGAGTTCTGTGTTTCTTTTCTCTCACACTTCATCATACTAGGGTGTGTTTAGTGCTACACAATTTTAGATGGTTCTGTTTTCATAGCGAACAACCACATACCACATCAATAGAATGTTCATGGTGACAGGCTGTGTTTTCTTTTGCAAATAGCCTAAACAAATAAAGTTCTATATGTTTCTTCCCACCTTGAAGCAATTAGGTTTAAAATGGAGTCTTAGAGCTAGTTGTGGCAATTAGGTTGGCATGAAAGCAAGATATGATTTTGTAGACTTGTGTTCCTTAAAAATATACAGTGTTGGTTTCACTAGAAAACATATTTATGTCAGTGGTATACTAAATAGGTTATTGTGGGTTTGTTTGCCAGGATGCTCAAAATTGAAAGTTGAAACTTGTAATAAATTTAGCAACGACATGTGTCCCCAAATCTTAAATTGAGATTTTCCAAGATCTTTGGTAACACAAGGCGCACACGTTATGCCTCTACTGAGTGCAGGCTCCACTGCCTTGTGGTGCCTCCCTGATGCTGAGAACTTGGTGACTGTGACACTAATTCTGCATGGGGGTATTATTTTCCCCATTTTACAAATGAGGAATCTGAGGTTCATACAGTGTAAGTAATTTTTCCAAGGTTAGAACAATAGAGATAAGATTAGAACTAAACCTTCAAAACTCATTCTCTCCATTTTAATAATCTGCCTCTCACTAGGTCTTTCTACATTTTTTTAAAAAGGTGGTTTTGGCCGGGTGCAGTGGCTCATGTCTGCAATCCCAACACTTTAGTAGGCTGAGGTAGGCAGATCACCTGCCGTCAGGAGTTCAAGACCAGCCTGGCCAACATGGTGAAACCCTGTCTCTACTAAAAATACAAAAATGAGCTGGGTGTGGTGGCACGTGCCTGTAGTCCCAGCTACTCAGGAGGCTGAGGCAGGAGAATTGCTTGAACCTGGGAGGCAGAGGTTGCAGTGAGCCGAGATTGCGCCACTGCACTTCAGCCTCGGTGGTAGGGCAAGACTGTGTCGCAAAAAACAAAACAAAACAAAACAAAAAACAGGTGGTTTCTTATGTCTGTTAGTGAAAAGAATATTTATTCCAAGTCCCAAGAATCTTCCAGTCAGGTTTGTAATAAGTCCGTTTATTTAGCATATGTAAGTTGTGTTAAAGTGAGGCTCCGTTAAAGGGAGAGGAAAAGGGTTCAGAAGCAGGAGTCAGGAAACTGGATCTAGCTGCCTGTGTCTATCACGGTCTGTGTTCTGTCCTTGGCTAAGCCCCTTAGGCTTTCTGTGAGGTAGGTTCCTTGTCTGTGAAATAAAGGAGTTAGGTCACATGATCTCTATGGCTTCCCATGCTAAAATCCTGTCACCTTATGCTGTTCCATTTGGATAAAATGCTTGTTAACTTTTCATCTCTATTGCCTGTCTACTTGACCATCAACAAGATAGCATAGGAACAGGTTTGGTTAAATAACATAGTGGGATTTATGGAGATTGACCTGTGGTGGGCATAAGAATGGACTTTTAAAGAGTGGCCCAGAGGGCACTCCTTGTGTCTCAGAAAATCCTTTCAGGTGACAGAGAGGCCCTGGGTTATATGCACATGGACTCAAAATTCCACCACCATCGGTGATTGCTACACTTTGTCTTTCTGGTTTTTTGAAAGAACTTCTTTTGAAAAGTAGGTTCTGACTATTTCAAAGCAGTAGATTATTTGGCCAGAGACTCCTCTCAATGCTGAAAAATAATTGTATTCAAATCAAACATTTAGCTAAGATGTTTTCTTCTATGCTGAGTTGATATTAAACTGAAGGATTGGTCACTCCTATTTCCAGTATCCATTTTATTTCCTTTCAATATATTGACATCAAATAAACACTTAGATTTTAAAGTAAATGTGATGAAAATATTTAAGTATTTTACTATTCTTAAAAAATAAAATGAATTAAAAAAAATAACTCTATAGCCTATATATGTATTGTCTATTGTCAATCTCTGTTTTTGGCTCATTTAAGTCCAAATGAGACTTATATGGAGAGTCTTACTCAAATAGGAGTTTGGAAATGTTCTCAACCAGACTGGAAGTGATGCAGTCTCTATTTCAGTCTAACAATCTTATTATTGGTTGAGATAGATGAGGCTGGACTATGCTGTGGTAACAATCCCCAGACTCAACTGCTGCAGCACAGAGCTTTACATCTCACTCCTGTTCCAGTCTGATGTGGGTCAGGCAGCTGCCTTCCTAATGTGTATTAAAGACACTGATCTTACTGTCTTAACCACGTGGGAGCCAGAGTGCTGGCAAACATGCAGAGGCTTTTATAGCCAGGCTGGGACATGGCTTCTGCCCACACCCAGTGGCCAGGAGCTGGTCATATGGCATCACACTATAACGGAGGCTGGATATTGTAGACCTTGTGTGCCCATGGAGGGAAGAATGGGATGGAGTTTCATGAAAACATGGCATTGTAGCTGCCACAATACCTTATTTAAATTTAGCATGGTACTCCTCGGCAGTAACTCTCAAGAGATAATTGACAACTATATGATTTTCTTCATGGGTCCCAAAATCGAGCAAAAACAAAATAACTGAGATGATCTAACAAGACAGCAGGAATGTTGTAAAAATAATTATTCAATGACAAACAAAATCTCTCTTAAAAATGTACCACTAGTGAACTCAAAAGAGAGCAGGCACCTAAAATTCAACAATGGGGCGTTGAGATGACTTCTTCTTGGATGTACTACTTAAAAAAAAATGTCATGTTTCAGACAAAGAAAACTTTAGGAGGTACACTACTGGGTTCCTTCGAAAGATAATTTACAAGAAGAAACTAATGGAGGGAACGGACCCAATATATTATAAAACGTTTAATTGACTTATCAACTAATTGTAATTGTTGATCTTCTTTAGATTTTCACTCAAACTTTAAAACATATGGCATTTATGAGACATTTGGAAATTCGAACAGTAATTTAATATTTGATGATATTAGGAATTACCAACTTTTAGATGTGACAATTATATTATGGTCATTTCTTTTTCATAAGCTTTTATCCATATAAGAATATTTACAACTGAAATGATATGCTGACTAGGATTTTCTTCAAAATAGTAAAGGAGAGTAGTGGGTGGGATGGGAACAAAACCAGACTCATGTTGAGTTGGTGCTTTTTGAAGCTAGGATATGGGTGTATGAGGCTTTGTTTTACTATCCTATCGATTTATGCTTGCCATTTTGTGTAATAAAAAAATTGAAAACAAAAATGTATGCTATCTTATTATCATGGAATTATTTTTATTTCTACTCTGAATTCATTGTCCCCTTTTTAATATCTATATTTCTTTTCCTGCTTATTTTACTTTTTTATATAAAGTTTCAACTTTTCACATCAGATATAGTTTCATCAAACTTATCCTCAATAATGTTGGTACAGATCGAAGATGTTGTGTCAAAACGAGTACATGCAGCAGAACATAGAGGTTTTACCCATGTTGGAGCCAGCCAATGTAAAGGATCACGAATGTCCTGAGAGTCTTGGGATGTATGATTGACGTTCAGTGGATTCCCAGAACAGAAAGTGGTTAACTAAACAAACATCCCCATTCATCACTTCTGAAACTCCTTCCTTGAATTTTCATGCTTCCTCAAAAAAGATAAAGATCCCTAATAACAAAGGACCATTTTCTGGAAAAAGTATTAAATAATTTAGCTTAGCAAACAAGAGATCTCCATATTTAAGAAAAAATTCCTTTTAATCCTAACTTAGAAAATTGTGCTAATCCAATTCTGGGAGATATTCTTCTTACAGCATTTTGAATCTTGTTGCCAGTTCTGAAGCTCTTGAGACTTAGCCACGAAGATTACCTAGAAAATTCTCAGTGCAGACATTGTGATCTCCTTGACAGTAAGCTCTGTAGTCCCAGTTAGGAGAAACTATTGACTTTCTAAAGAAACAGCATTGCTATTTTTGTCTTCAGAAATCTTTATCAAAAGAATACAGCTTTGTTTTTGGTACTTTGGGTAAAGGAGAAAAAAGATTTATAAAGTTACAGTTCATAGTTTTAATCAGACTAAAAGCTACCAGTTTTCCTTTCCAAACCGAATTTGTCTCTCCCACCCCCCACTTTTAAAAATTTGATCAGTTTCCTAATAAGCAGCACTTGGTCATTGCATCATATTTCAGGTCCTTTAATTGAAAAGCAAATTATGCATTTAATATGAGAAAAACTATTTTGAATATATTTCAGTAGAGGGAATACATATTTCAATATTCTGTGATTCTTTCCAATTGGATATTCATTGTATCATGAATACGATTTAACAGAAAAAAACTAAAGTTAGAGAAGAAAATACAATATGATCTGGTTATTCTGACTTTTCAGGCATTTCTTGTCACATCTTTTCTCTCATTTAAATGACCTCTCATGTGTTGCACTTACCCTATGTCTCGCAATGAGCTCATAAAATGCCCTTGTGAAGTATTAAAACTGGAATTTCAGTTGAAAAATAGTGGCAGCATTAATTCAAGGATCTTAGAAGAAACCAATTAGCTTCCTCAAATCAACCTATTTCCAAGTGGTATTCCACGGATTCTTGATATTGAACGCTTAGCAATTGATCCAGAAAACTCCCAATATTACTTTGAATAAATCTCATTGGCTCCACAGATAGGGGAGTCAAACTAAATTTGGCAACTGCTGAAACAGTAGTAAAATGAGGTTGCTCTGTAAACTCAATACACTCCTTAGAGCCTTTAGTCAATCAGTCAGACGAAAAGTATCTATTGGGCTTTCACTCTTTAAATAAATATCCCCAACAAAAGGCATATTTTGGGCCCACAGAACTATAAGCATTACTGTGTAGCATATAAAAATTACAAAGTCTTACTGTGCCTGGACACTTACATGCTAAAGGAGTGTCAGAGCTAAATTTTGAGAGAGTTGAAAATAATGGTTGATAAGAAAAGCAATTGAGTAAAAGATGTTGGATGATAATGAGATAGACAAGGTACTAACTAGATGAATGCATTTTTTTTTTTTTTTTGAGATGGGGTCTCACTCACTCTGTCACCCAGGCTGGAGTGCAGTGGCGTGATATTGGCTCAACCTCTGCCTCCCAGGTTCAAGCAATTCTCCTGCCTCAGCCTCCTGAGTAGCTGGGACTACAAGTGCCCACCACTATGCTAATTTTTGTATTTTTAGTAGAGATGGAATTTCACCATATTGGCCAGGTTGGTCCCAAACTCCTGGCTTTGTGATCAGCCCGCCTCAGCCTCCCAAAGTGCTGGGATTACAGGGGTCAGCCACCACACCCAGCCAATGAATGCATTTTTAAAAACTTTACAAGTGAAACTAGGAATGTGTGATTAAGACCATTGTCATTACCTTTCTTTTCCTCTCCATGACAAAGGGATTACTCTCTCCTGAAAGACATCTCTATCATTAAGGGTGGAGGATTAGGGCCAGTGAGAAATTGGAGGTTTCCCATCAGTTTTTGTGGTGTCCACTCATCCTGGCTGTTTCCTGTTGGTCTTGTCCTCCCCACTCCACCTATGTTTTCCTTTCTCAACTGTCTGCTGCTGACTTCAAGCTGCAGCACCAGAAATCTGAGAAATGGTCTCTTAATAAACATTTAACCAGCCCTACAGTTGCCCAAGATTAAATACCCAAATCAAATTCTTTTTCGTATGGAGGGATTTGTTATATTATGGTGGCTCTGCTTCTTTGATAAAAAGCTGACTCATTCAGTCTCCAGGTTTCTTCTACAACCCTGCATTCACTTTCTCTCTAGCTGGCATTGTCTCATGACCTTGGATATCACCCAGAGATTAAACATTGGTTTCTTTGGTCAACCAGTCAGTTAGAAGAATTAATGGAACAATTATCATGTGATAATATGGATACTCTACCATTTGTTTATTGTTTAACTTTTGATAGACATTTAAATTGTTTTCAGTTTTGGCCAGGGACAAATAAAGCCACTTTGAACTCTGCTAGGCACAGATATACAAAGGTGAAGGTTTTGGAAGCTTTAGTAACAAGAGAGACAGATACGTAAACAGAAATATTTACTATTAAGCTTCTAAAATTTAAGTTCTATGGCTTGTCACCTGCAATAGCTCTTTCCTAAGCCCTGTAATTAATCTTTCCCTTTCTTTTCCAAGAGCATTAATTAAATATAATTGACTTGTAATAAAGTGCATATATTTAAAGTATATCATTTGATAAGTTTTGACATGTGTATATGCCTATAACTACTAAAACAATCAAAGGTAAAAGTACATTCATCAGCCCCCAAGTTTCCTCAGGTCCCATTGTAATTCAATCCACCCTTTCCCTATCCTCAGGCTACCACTGTTCCAATTTACGTCGTTATAGATTAGTTTGCAATTTCCAAAAATGCATATAAATGGAATAATCGAGTCTGTACTGTTTCGGGTCTCTTTTCCTTCCCACAGCCTCGTTATTTTGAGAGTCACCACATGGTAGTGTGTATCAATGGTTCATTCATTTTTATTGCTGAGTAGCTCTCCATTATATGGATGGACAGCCATTTGTTTATTCATTTACCTTTTGATGGACATTTAAATTGTTTTCAGTTTTGGGCTATTACCAAAAAAAGCCACTATTAACATTCACATACAAGTCTTTGTATAGACATCTGCTTTCATTTTTCTTGGCTAAATATGAAGGAGAGGGATGATTGGATCACTTGACAGATGTATGTTTACATTTTTCAGAAACTTCTAAATTGTTTTCCAAAGTAATTTACCATTTTACACAGCTACCACCAGTGTATGAACATTTAAGTTCTTCACATTCTCACCAATAATTGATATTAACAATCTTTGTAATTTTACTCATTCAAATGGATGTATAGTGGCATCAGATTGGTGTTCTAATCTTCCTTTTCCTAAGGGCTATTGATGTTGAGTATCTTTTTTTGTGTTTATTTGCAACTTATATATCTTCTATGGTAAAGTATCTGCTCAAATCTTTTTTCCAGTTTTTTAATTGGGCTGTTTGATTTCTTATTACTGAGTTTGAGTTCCACACATATTCTGGATGCATGTCCTTGTTAAATTAAATTTAGCCTGAAGTTGCCTCCTTACATATTTTAAGTTTGGCACTAAAGCTTACACATAGTAAGCTGCAACCTAACTGGATGTATAAACAGACTGTAACCTACTCTTGTACAATCACACAGTTTCAGCCACTCACAGGCAGCCAGCTGTTCAAAGCATATTCAAATAAGGCAAATGTCAGGAGCTATAACCAATCCAGTTGTTTCTGTACTGTGCTTCTGTTTTCTGTACATCACTTTTCTTTTTCTGTCTATAAATATTATCTGACTTTGTGGCTACCCTGGAATTGCTTTGAACCTATTCTGGTTTGGGTAGTGCCCAATTGTGAATTGTTCTTTGCTCACTTAGACTGCTAATTTGTCTAAAGTTTGTCTTTTAACACCTTTTATCAATATATAATTTGTAGCTTTTGTATATATATAATCTCATGCTATGTGCATAAACTTTTATAATTATTATTTATTCTTAATGAATTGAGCCTTGGATTAAATGACTTTCTTTATACTTGGTATTCTTTGCTCTGAAATCTACATTGTCTGATACTAATGCTGTCACTCTAGTTTTATTTTTATTGGTTATAGTATAATGTATATTTTATACTTTACATTTAAACTTTTTACTGTCTATGTTTAATGTGTGTTTGTTTTATGCAGCATAGAGTTGGGTCTTGGTTTTTTGCCTAATCTGATCATTTCCATCTTTTAATTGGGATATTTAGAGCATTTACATTTAGTGTGATTATTGGCATGGTTAGGTTTAAACTAACCATCTTGCTGCTTGTTTCTACTTGTCCCATCTGTTCTTTTTTTAATTTTTCATTTTTCTCCTGCCTTCTTTTAAATTGAGCATTTTTTTTTATAATTCTACTTTATCTGGTATGTTATATAGATATAATAATGTTATATATATAATGGCATGTGATAATATGTGTAATGCTATATAAATATAACATTTTATTTATTTTAGTGGTATATTTAGGGTGTATGGTATGCATTTTAATGTATCACAGTCTAACATCCATGATATGTTGGCACATTACACATACCAAGAGAATCTTACCATAGTATATTTCCATTTTTCCTCTCCAGTCCTATGCTAAGTATACATTCTACTTATACAGGTACTATAAATCCCACAATACCTGATAGCATTTTTTAAATTCAATTTTAAGGAGATTTTTAGAATAAATATATCTTCTAGATTTTTCCATGTAGTTATTTCCCGTGATCTCCATCTAGTTGTGTAGATTCATGTGACAATTTTGTATTATTTATCTTCTGCCTGAAGGACTTCCTTTAACATTCTGCTAGTGACAAATTATTTCAGATTATGTATGTCTAGAAAAGTATTTCTGCTTCCTTTTGAAGGGTATTTTGCTGGTTACAGAATTCTAGATTGACTTTTTTCCAGTACTTTGAAGATGTTTCCCAGCCCTTTTGTCACTTGCATTGCTTCTTATGAGAAATCTGTGATCATCTTTATCTCTGTTCCTCTACATGGAATCTTTTTCCTTTGGTTGCTATTAATTTTTTTTTCTTCATGACCGTTTTTGTACAATTTGATTCTGATTTGCCTTGGTGCAGTTTTCATCATGTTTCTTGTGCTTTGAGTATGTTGAGCTTCTTGTACCTACAAGTTTCTCATTTTCATCAAATGTAGAACATTTTCAGGTATTCTATCTTCCAGTATGTCCCCTTCCCTCCCATTTAGGGGGTTAAATTTCATGTGTTTTAAACTGCTTGAAGTTTTCTCAGAACTCATGGGTACTCTTTAACATACTTTTAAAAAATTATCTTCTATATTTCATATTGAATGGTTTGTATTCCCATTTCTTAAAACTCACTAACTTTTCTTCTAAATACATAACTGCTATTAATTTCATTCAGTGTATTTTTCATCCTACATATTGCAGCTTTCATTTGTAGAATTAGGAACTGGTTCTTTTTTTATGTCTCCCATAGATCTGCTTAACTTTTTGAATGTATAGTTATAATAACTGTATTAAGGTTCTTGCCTGCTAATTGTTACCTCTGTGTCATTTCTGGATCAATGGCACTTGATTGATTTTTCTATTCTTTAATGATTATATTTTCCTGCCTGGTAATTTTTGATTGACTGTCAGATATTATGAATTGTATCTTGTTGGGTGCTATAAACTTGGGTATTTATATAAATACTCTTCATTTTGGTTCTAGTATACAGTTAATTGTCTAGGAACCTGATTCTTCCTGTTAAGAATTGTTGGGAAGGGTTGGAGTAGTACTCAGTTTAGGCTAATTATCCCCCTTCACTCAGACAAGACACTTCTATGCACCTTACCCAGTGTCCTGAGAATCAGGACATTGTCGAGTCTAGCTCAAGGGAAGAGGCATTGTTCTCTGACCTTTGTGAGTGTCAGATAATGTTACCACTAATCCTTTGGGTGATTCTTTCCCAGCCTTAGGTGGCTTTCTCACATGCAGAAACATGTCCTTAATCATCTGAGGACCCCAGGGTGCCCTCTGCAACCCTGAAGAGCTCCCTCCTCGCAGGCCTATCTTGTGAACTGTAGTCACTGTGGTCTTCCAGCTCCTCCTACTCAACTGAGAGTCCACCAGTACACAGCTCATCTCCCCTTTCCTGATCTGTGGTTTGTAAAATTTTCAGGGCCAGAAGCGGGACAGTCTTTGGAGCTTATTTCATTTGTTTTCTCTCTCGCAAGGACAGCTGCCTCATATCCTGTGTCTTGAAAACCATTGTTGTATATATTTTGTCATTTTCTTTATTCAGGCAAGAGGATAAATCGAGTCTTTCTACTCCATCTTGGACAGAAGCAGAAATCTCTGTCATATATCAAATTTTGCATTAATAATTTTGTATTCCTTTTCTTGAAAGTGCCCCTCCATCCTAATTGTATAATCCAGTTTTACAACACCTCCACTCACCAAAGTACAAAACAAACGAATAGATTGTAATCTCACATGCTGAGTGCAATAATTGATGCATATTGATGCACCTCACATGGTCTAGAGGTGGGGAAAAGATATGTGTCGGAAAATTACCAGAGAAGGAGAGAGTCAAATTGTTTTTAAATAGTAAACAAAATCAAAGATAGGTGAGGAAGAGGTGGTAAGAAACAAAGTGCAAACCTAGGGAGAACCTGATATCACCCTACAATAGATGATTTTCTAAGAGAAAAACAGAGTTTATTTAAAAGACATGAACATAAGAAAATAAAGAGAGTCACACATGGCCTGATATTATTGTCAGGTATAAAGGAAGATAGGAGACATAGTTCACATTAATTCAAAGTGACATTTCCTATTTGAAACAAGAAAGATCATTTTGAATTAATGATACTATGCAGCAGACGATGGCTACTTGTATGTGCAGTTAGGAAGAAGAAAGGGAAGGGAACAGAGGAAGAGAAGTGGGAGAAAGATGAAGAAAGAAAATGAGAAGGGGGAGGCCATAAACTCAGCTCAATTTCAATCAGAACAATGAAAGTATTTCATAATTCTAAGAACTGTTTTCCATGAGAGCCAACTTTCCCACAGACCCTTCTCCGATTCATGTAGCGACATTGAGTTTGCTCTCCGTAGCCTTGCCTGTCTACAGACTCATTCCGCAAATACCACCTGCCACGTGTTAGGCTGTCAGGTAAGTGTTACCTCATCACTCCATCATGCTTCTGCTTCTCTGAGACTTTGCAGATTTTCCCTTAGCACGGAGCTGGACCCTCTGCAATAAAATAAGTTCCCATTTATTGCCAACATTCTACTCCTTACTCACTTTGCTGTAACCATTCGTAACCGTAACAGATTTTCTCTTTCTTCTTGACAGATGAATTCTTTTTGCTTTTCTGATGTTGGTTTATATGACGGTTGTTGTGTGCTTACTCCTTTTATAGAAGCAGGAACAGAAGGGAGCAGGGGAAAGCGTTGTAGGAAAGAAACCCCCAAGAGTGCATAATAACCTGCCAACCTTCCCTTTCTCTCCCTCCTCTTTTAATGGTCCTGGTCTCCTGGCATCTACAGCCCAGAGAAAATGCAAACACATGACACTAGGCCTTACTGACTTACAAAAAATCCCAGGGAGTCGCAGTGCGATAATAGGTCTTATTATTCCTTAACATTTAATAAAGCCTGCAGTGATAGATGCTGAAAATAAAATAAGCTGGTGTGGTATCTGCTTTTTGAAAAGCTGAAATTCAAAAGACAGACCAGTGTAGGCAAATCATACAGATGGACAAAGGATTGAAGAAAATAGGAAGGAAGGGAATAGAGACAGATGGCTGACTCCATGGATTTTTTTTCCCCTCCAAGATAATTCTCCTGGCTAAGGACCCCAGGACACTCCAGAAAGATTCTTTTCTTTTCGCTTTTCTTTTCCTTTTCATTTCATTTGCTTGTTTGTATTTAATCAAGGTTTGCTGTAAACAGTGAAGCCAAGCTTCTCTTAATCACGCTTGCCATTAAGGGCTTTAAATACAAAACTCCTACTTAAAATTGCAATTATACTTTGATGAAAAAATTTCCCAGCCCACTACATTTTACATTTTTCCCATTGGTTTTCTAAAATAGGACTGGAAAGTGCTAATAGAGTGTTTTGGAACTCAGAGTTCTTTGTGGTTTCATAGTCTCAAAAAAACCGGTCCTACTTATTGCCTTATCACCACTAATCAGGGCTTATGTGTGACTTGAAAATTAGAACTTTCACACGTGGCAGGCAGGAGACACAGAGGCACAGTCTCATGAAGAGATACCTAAGCATTGATGTGGCTGCTAAGGACAGCATATTCCCCTGAACCCGTGTGGTTCTGGAAGCCCTCCAAGTTATTAATAGCGACAGTGACAGGGCTGTACATCCTATTGTTTCCTCATCGACGAGAACGGAATGTTAGGAGGTGGGGATTGTGGCATGGAAAGTATGTGAGCTGGCTGTGTTGCATTTCATTTTCTCCTTTGGAGGGCTTTCTGTCCTTTGTGCTTTTTACTGCACTCGTGGCAAACGCCTTAGTGGATGATGAACAAGAAATGACCTCATGGAAACAGTGTGGTGGTGACCCACAGCTGATTTAAAATAAGGTGGACATATTTTGATCACCCTCCCAATGTATACAGCAGGAAAGAGAGACCTGGTTTCACTGGAGTTGGGTTGATCCAGTCCTCCTATGCTGAGTCATTGGATTGAAATGCGTGTCATGTCCCAGGCTAGCCTCAGATTTCCATCTGGTCAAAAAGAAAGCATTTTTGTTGCTACTGGGGTTGGGATTAGTGCAAAAAGGGGAGTTCAGATCTGGATGAGCCAGGCCCACTTGTTCTCTCAGACAAAGCCAGGGGAGGAGCACAGAAACAAACTTGGTACCCTGAGGTGGGATTAAATGAGGAGATGGATGAAAGCCACCAAAGGTAGCTTAAAAAGCATCTGAGCTGGCACAAAATAATTCACTCCTTCATTAGTTGTTAATGCATTTCTCTAATTGCTTATTCAAAGGGACGTTATTTCTTCTTTGGTGTCTTGCACACACAGTTTTAAAATGCTTGTAGACATTTTACCTGGCTCTTTGCATTAAATTATCTCATCAGTCGTAATTCATCTCCACTTCAACGAAGTTTTCATGGCACATGGCAAACTGGGATGCACTCTTCCTCCTCCTCTGTGTTCTATCAATTATTTAATCTCATCTCCAAGCAACATGTTCTCATAATGGCTAGATTTTGATCTAAACACTAGCATTCCTGCTATTATTCTTTTACTCAACAGTCCAGATTGTTATGTGCCCATGACCTGGAGCTCTGGACTTCTTGGTTTTGTGAACCACAGGGCTCCTGCAAGTCTACTGTGTTAGTCCGTTTTCACACTGTATTATAAATAAATACCTGAGACTGGGTAATTTATAAAGAAAAGAGGTTTAATTGACTCACAGTTTCACACTGTTGATAAAGCCTCAGGAAACTTACAATTGTGGACGATGGTGAGAGAGGAGCAAAGGCACGTCTTACATGGTAGCAGGTGAGAGAGAGAGAGAGAGAGCAAATGAGTAAAGGGAGAAGAGCTGCTTGTAAGACCATCAGACCTCATGAGAACTCACTCAGTATCATGAAAATAGCATGGGGGAAACCGCCCCCATGATCCAATCACCTCCCACCAGGTCCTGCCCTCAACACATGGGGATTATGAGGATTACAATTTGAGATGATATTTGGGTGGGGACACAGAGCCAAACCATATAATCTACCATATCATAAGTGCTCAAAATATGGATTAATTGATTGCATCAAGAAGCTACGTTTTTCCTTTGCAATTTATAAGTCAGCAACTCATTCACTTCAAATATTTTTTTCTTTTCTCAGAATAATCAGAGGGAAAAGGTCATTATAGATAAAACAAATGCATAACAAATAAACTTGAAAAAAGTGACACTATCTGTCTAATTAGAATGGTTTTAATGGCAGTCTGTGTATTTAAAATGTGCAATGCAGCAGCAGCTAAGGACCTTTTTAATTGCTTTGATTTCATGATTTTCCTAGATTTTATAAAGACTCATAAACCAATGTCTTAAATTTCACTTTACAGTTATTGCCTTACTTTTAGATTTCAAAGTATCTTTTTGACACCTTCACTGGTGTGGCTCTATCCTGGAAGAAATATGCATTCAGAGATTCCATACCTCCCTCATAATACCCCACTTGGTCAGATTAGATGTTCATTTCTATTAAATCATCTTTTAAGCCTTACTTGCATTTTTAAGAAGATACTATTTTGACTTTGATAAATTCTGGCACTCTGAATTCATTGTGTTTCTTTGTCTTTTTCCTTAGGCTTGCCCTAGGCAAGGTCTAACACTGAAATCATTAGGGGGAGGACTTTATTCCCAATTTCAAATCACTTTTATTTTCATCATTCAAAAAGAAATGGCTGTCTAGGGGATAAGTGTCAGTGAATACTTTGAAGATGATGGGCATATGTTTCTATCTCAGCTGATTCTTGAAGTCACTTTTCTGGTATTTTTTTCTGTAAACTTATGTATATATTCATAAAACTTACTATTTTACTTTGAGTAAGTTTCATTCTTTCCTCTGATTAGAGACTTGTCTTCTCTACCTTTTATACTTTCTGATTGGGACAGAACAATCTTTTGGTTATTCTATCTCATTTTTTCAAAAGCATCCATTATCCCCTTATGATCCCCTTGTGATAAGAATCATAACATTTTAGAGCTATTGTTTAGAAATGTACTATACAGCCTTTCACCTCCTTGTCCCCAACTGTCTCTCTTACTCTTTCTCTCTTTCCAAAAATAGCAAGTTAACTATTAAGCCAAAAGTAGCATCCAGATTCCTATAGTTCCTGTCCACATTCACTATGGCTGAATGTATATCAGACTTCTACATTTTGCTCATGATGACTGGTCTATTAATTTTATCTTTCCTGAAGTAAAATAGGAGAGCAAATGGGATGCATATTTATTCTTTTGTCTTCTTTACCTCAGGGCTGTCTTAAATCACCTAAGAGAAGCAAAAGTTAAGTATTCTTATGCTATTAGAGAGCCATAAATAGTTAAGTAACAAAGCAGTAGTAACTCTAGATAGAGTAATGATAATTAATGTTTGCACAGTTCACTACTTTCACCTGTACCATTTCATTTAATACTCATTTTTACTTCCTATGGCAGATATAAATATTACCCTTCATTTATTGTTGGGCATACTGAGGGTCATGTCAGTGCAATAAATTTTTCCTGCTCAAACACTCAATATATGGGGAGGAAATTATATCATGTTCTGACATTAAATTCTATTTCAGCTGTCTGTTTTCTCCTTTCACTTTCCTTCTTTTCTTTCTTCTTTTAAAAATACAATTTAAATTGCACCATCTTTTCATAAGTGAGTGATTTCTTTCTCTACTCACATTTACTGTGATTTCTTATGTGTTTGCAGAATTCTGGTATTCTCGCCTTTAATCTACACTGCTCCTAAATTGTGTACATATGTTTTAATTCCTGCCTCTTTGTTATTTAGTTGGATTTGATATTCAGTTTTTAATTTTTTCTCTACTTGCTTGAAATGTAAGCTGTCAGTATCAGTTATTTTGTGTTCCTCTTAAAAATTTAATAGGAAGAGTCCTCAGTTTAGCAAATGGGAGCCCTTTCAAGCCAGCTCCTGTTTTCTGTTGACATGACTACTCCCTTGCTTTCTGATTCAACAAGATATTCCAGGCTTACCGCATATTCTTTCTGCTCCAGGGGTGAAATCTGCCATTTAGCAACCTAGCTCTGTATGCGAGGTGCATGCACTGCTGATTAAGTTTGTGATTTCCAGGTGCGTTCAGAGGCTAGAGCAAGGAATATTTTTATACTTTATTCAGAAACCTTCAAATCAAATCTGAAACCATGGGCTTCTTCCTCATCTTTCCTCATTCTATATCTGTATCTCCCTTCTCCTACAGTGAGAATGGAGATACCTAACATCAACATAGCAACTCATTTGTTGAAACCTGCAATAGATACAAAACAGTTTCAGAATAATTTTAATAATACCATGATGTCAACAAGGTGGCTAAGTTCAAGATTTATTTAAACTACATTCTAGTAAGGATGTACAGTTAGAATACTTGTTCCAAAGCTACTTGAATTTCTTTTTATTATGTGTGATATGGTTAGTAATTTGATTCAAATCTTGGTTCACTTGTATTTGTTTTTATTTAGTTTTAGAGTTTACTTATTATTTTGATTTACTTGTACTTTTTAATATTAGGTGCATCAAAAGTCAAAAATTATGTAAAAAAGATACTCAGATTTCTTATTCTCAATTCTATTACTTCCACCCCATTTTCACTGATCCTCTATAATATTTCATAAGGTTTGGATTTATCATCTTTTTAGTTTTCATTTTTTCTGACGTGAAATATAGCATATGCCATATATTCTTTTCCAGTTTCCTTTATCTATAAACAATGGACGTTTGAAATCACTCCCTACCAATCTGTAGGATCTTCCTTTTGTCTTTTTAAACAGATGCATATAATACGATACTGTGTGGAGATATCATAGTTTATTCAATCAGTTTCCTATTGTTGAATATTTAATTGTCACCAATATTTTGCTGTTGCAGACAATGCTGCAATGGTTGACCATGTGCACATGTTGTTTTAGATTTGAAAAGGTGCCCTTCAACAAAAATGAGTAGAAATGAGATTGCAGGGTCAAATGCCCATGTAATTTTGTTAGATGTGACAAAATTGCCTTACATAGTGTTTGTGGCATTTTGTGTTGGCCATCAGAACATGTTAGTGAACTTTTGAATGTTTATAAATCTGAAAGTTAAGAAATTGGTATCTTTTATATTCTTAAATTTGAAGCAACAATAGTAACAACAGCATGTTCCTGTCTAAAGATCAATTCTCTTTTTCTTCAGAAAGTAGACCCAATATTTCACGAGCCTTGTAGTGCACCTACAGATGAATTTTATTCTTCTTCCATTTAAATCACAACATGATTTAATATCCTATAACCCATGAATTTGATTGTAAATATTACTGACACCTAGACTTACTCTACATCTACATAAAAGGAGTATGGGAAAGAAAATAGAAGAAATTAGGAAAGCTGTAGTTTTCCAATCTGTGTTCCAGTGTCTATTCATCTATGTACTAGCCATCATCTATCTTTCAGTCCTCTGTTTTATCCTCCTACATGTTTTGCTCTGTATTCCTCGTTATGTGCATATATGTACACACACATAGTTAAACAAGCAAACTATATGGATAGCAGCTTCTGTTCTTGTTTTGAGCTAATGTGGCACTTCTGCACTGGGGTTTATGACTTGCTTTTTCCATAATCTCTTCCATGTTCCTTTGCCCTGGGCAAAGAGGATTCTTCCCTTGTGGGAAGAATTAATTATTGTAGACCTACTGTACTCTATTATTTAATTTACACTACAGGACATGTGTTTAGTAGGATATAAACTATAGAATCCCTTTAATTCAAGCCATACGTATTCTTTCTACATTGCATTTTCCCTTGACGATAAAGACAAATGACTCTTTACACAGAATCCACTGTTGGTCTGGGGTTACAAGGGACCCATCATGAACATGCGACCTGGGTGTCAATGGAAGGACTTCTTCCTTGGATCTTAAGCCATTATATTCATAGAGCCCAATGTTGAAATCACATACATTGTGTGAGCATGCTACTCAGTGTAAGAATGAGCTGTTCTTCCCATTTCCCATCCTTGGATCCCTTACCCATCTGTTCTGGCTATGGAACAATCAGTACCGTATATTGTCTCTGTCTGAGGAAGTAAACTTCAATTTATTGGACAACACACCTTCTTCACATGGTATTGAATACCAGCTGGTCCTATAACTAGGTCTTCAGTGGGCCATGTCATCAATTTTCAAGGCCAACATGCTCCTGGGTAATGAAAGCCAGTGGATACCATGAGCATCAGTCATCAGCATCCTTCCTTCTCTATAAAATGAGGCTTTAGGTCAGAAGAATTTTATGTGATACTAAGATGGTTGTAAGGCATTCTGTAATTTTATGGATGGTATTGCTGGAAAAAGCTTGGCAGGAAGGGATGACAAATTCACAACCAGAATGTGTCAGTGCAAGTGAGGATTCATCTTCTCCTCCATGACTGCAGAGGTTGATTTTCGTTAACCTATCATGGTCAGTTAAACGTTACAGGCTGGTGCCTGTGGGTTATAACAGGTATAACCCTGAGGTCATAACAGGTATTCATTACTGATCTTATCTTTTGGAAGACTGGGCATTTAGAAGTTTCAGCAACCTCATAAGACCTTCTAGGCAGCCGTACGTATGTTAAGCCACACTTGATCTCCATCACCATTGCTATGACCACTTTGTTCAAGTCTTTTTGAGAATGTCTTTGGGGTAGCTAAAAAATGAGGCCGACTGACGTCCATAGAGTGGGCTTGGTTTGCATAACATCCTCCAAAATGAATTCTTTTGGAGAATATTCACATGTGACTCAATTTTGAAAGCTCCAGTCTCATAATTCTTTCACAAACATCTTCCTTTCATCAGTCTTCCTATTTTGTTTTTTCCAAGTCTCAGACTATCTAGACAAAGCATTAGCCTTTGTTTGTGAATTCACCTACCTCCCTACTTCTATCTTACACAGGAGAGTAAACAAAATTTGTTTGCTCACTAGGATGGATTAGCAACCCCAGTAGAATATATTTTATATTCTACCATAGAAACATAGATGATATACTAGAAAAGCAAGCACATAAAATATATGTCAGATGGTTACAAATGTCACAGAGATAATAATGCATAGAAGGTAAATAGGGAGTGTGGAAAAATTGTAATTATGCTTAGTTTGGCCCAAGAAGGCTATTAAGGGAAGGTAGTAAGAAATAGCGGTTGGTAGAGGATGACATAGGATCAACTGAACCCCCTCATAACAGTGATTTTCAATCTTGGCTGCATCTTGTAATTACCTGTGGAGCTATACAAATGCTGATGTCTGAGTTTCACATTCAGAGATTCTAACTTGATTAATCTGAGGTGAAGTTTGGGCACTAGAATTTTTGAAATATCCCAGGTGACTTTAATGTGCTGCCAAGGCCAAGGAGCTCTGCAGTCCTGAGAAATTCACTGAGATGAGTTTATTCTATGGTCTTTAAATAAAGCAGGAATAGGCCCACGAGAAAAGAAAGAAAGAGCATCTCTTGGTGGCTGGAGAAGTTCAAGATTTTGGAGATCTTTGGATATTCAGAGTAATTAAATTTGCCCACTAGTCCCTGCCCCAGTTCTTTGGGCTCCACATTTTTGCAACCAATGTCTTGTTTTTGTTTTTGTTTTTCTATTTTGAGATGAAGTTTTCCTCTTGTTGCCCAGGCTGGAGCTCAATAGAGCATTCTGGGCTCACTGCAACCTCCACCTCCCAGGTTCAAGTGATTCTCCTGCCTCAGCCTCCCGAGTAGCTGGGATTACAGGCACTCATCACCATGCCTGGCTAATTTTTGTATATTTAGTAGAGACAGGGTTCCACCATGTTGACCAGGCTGGTCTTGAACTTTTGACCTGAGGGTGACCCACCTGCCTTGGCCTCCCAAAGTGCTGGGATTACAGGCGTGAGCAACCACGCCCAGCCCTTTTGCAACCAATGTCTTAATCTTAAAAGCCCCATGAGTCTGCAAACTCCACACTTAGGATCAGATGCTTATTTATTTATTTATTATTTGTTTATGCTTGCCTCATAGCTATGAGAGATAAGATAGCCTTAAAGCCACAAATGTTACCTGGTCCACTGAGTATGTCATGAACTGATAATGAAAAGTCCTGAGTGTTTCATTTTCTGCCTTTAAGATTTTGAACACCGTTGAATACAGCCAGACATACTCCGCAGTCATTGTGCTTCTCATTTTTGCCATACTTGCCCTCGACAGTAGACATGTAGCCTGCCAAAGCCTTCCTTCAATGGGCACTTTATTTCCCACAAGCACAGGGGATAATGTAAGTATCTCTTTCACCACCAGATACTGTGGACTGCCAGCGTCTCATCCTTCAATGCTGGCAGAAACTTTGCTGCCTTCAAATCTAACCAGTTTGGACGCATTTCAGATTCCCGTTTCCGTGAGAGTCTATTGTCTCCAGCTGCCTCAGGTACCAATTACTGCATCGAGGGAAGTTCAGGTGAAGAAACAGTCAACTCTAGCTAGTTTAGCCACTTTTTTTTTACCCGATATTAAATGGCTTACAGAGTCTTTAAGTGGGGCTGAAGAATAGTCTCCAGACTGAGCCTTATGAAAGATCCCTGTACTACAAGCCCAGACTGCCACAAGAGATGTTGAATTGGACAAAATCAGGAAGATGCCTGCAGAACAAGGAAGCCAGCTCCAGGGCCAGCTCCTCCCCTGCCAAACTGGAAAGCTGTCACCAATATTACTGACCACATGCTGTGTCAACAGTGTTCCGCTGCTCTAATGATGACGTTCTTTGGGCAGAATCTCATTATTGTGTTGAAGTTACTATCTTTTTTTTTTTTCCTCCAGTACTTGGTGACCCTTGCTGGTGCTTTCATGTTTCATACCGAGGCAGTTAGACTTTGTGCTGAATTTGTTTGTGCTGCCACCTCAGGGACGGGGTGGAATGTGCAGCCGTGGTTTCCATTTGACATTGTTTTCGCTGAGAGATGGGAGGGCTGAATGTCGCCTCTTGACAAGTCTTAGTGGACAGAGGGGCCTGGATACCTGGGCACCTTAGTTCTTTGGGCCATGTTTTCGTTCGTTTTCACACTGCTGATAAAGACATACTCGAGATTGGGAAGTAAAAGAGGTTTAATTGGACTTACAGTCCCACATGGCTTGGGAGGCCTCAGAATCATGGCAGGAGGTGAAAGGCACTTCTTACATGGCGGCAGCAAGAGAAAATGAGGAAGATGCAAAAGCGGAAACCTCTGATAAAACCAACAGATATTGTGAGATTATTCACTACCATGAGAACAGTGTGGGGGAACCACCTCCATGATTCAAATTATCTCCCACCTGGTCCCTCCCACAACACATGGGATTATGGGAGTACAATTCAAGATGAGATTTGGGTGAGGACCCAGAGCCAAACTGTATCAGCCTGCTATGACAAAATACCATAGACTGGGCAATTTGTAAGCCACACAAATGTATTGCTCAGTTCTAGAGGCTGAGAAGTCCCAGATCAAGGCACCAGCAGGTCTGGTGTCTGGTGAGAGCTCTCTGCTTTGAAGACAGTACATTCTCACTGCATCCTCATGTGGCAGGAGGGTCAAGGGACCTCATGCACGCCTTTAAGGGCACTAATGTCATTCCTGAGGGTGGAGCCCTCATGGCTTACTCGGTTCCCAAAGGTCCCATGTTTTAATATGATATTAAGTTTCAACATATGGTTTTTGGGGGACACCAACATCCAGAATATAGGACCGGGGTCCTGCCATTCTCTCTGAATGAGTCTTTTGACACGTGCTGATGCTATATATTCTGCTTAGCTAATAATGGAAAAGGAGAGATGTTTGTGTTGCACACCTGGCTTCTCCTATGAGGGTATCCCGTTAATCACCTTCAGGGGGTCCTGGGGCCCCTTTGTGTCCATGGAGTACTGTGGGATCTGCCCCGTATTGGCCATGCTCTCCTGCGTGGATGTTACGCTGTGATTTCCTTTGCAATTTTATTGCCACTATATTCTACATTTAAGGGATTTTCCCCCACATTTTCTGATCCACCAAAAGTCCTGTGTAATGATTTACATGTTAAACAAATGTTTGTTACATTGTTTTTAGAGATTTGGGATAATGCGGATATCATAAGTGATGCCATAAATGTCACAGCCTGATATCTTGAAAACTCTTTAACTGGTTCTCATTCATTCATTTATGCACCCTTTAGTGTATTCATCCATTAGTAGTACATTGCTGTTCTCTGTGTGCCAAGGACTGTTCTGGAATCTGAGACATACAGTTTTCTTACATCCCCACAGTTGAGTGAGAATGACAGAAATCATGACACCAGCTGGCAGGTGCTGCAGTGAAGGTGTATGCAGAGGATTTTTGAGAACTTAGAAGGGAAGAGTCATTAGAAGAAGAGAGTACATCTGAGCTTCCCATTTCTGGAACTCTCTACATCCAGCATGGTAATGGAGTCTTACATTCACCTCATTTGTCACCTGCCAGTTTTCACTGATTCTTATGTCTCAGTATAAATTCCACTTTGGTAAATACTTCCATGACTCCTTTAAGCAAACCAGATTTATTCTTTAAATTTTTATTATGCCTTGTACTTTTGCCTTTATAGTGCTTGACAACACCGCTTTTTAAATGGTTATATGTGGAATTATTCTGTTTTTCTCCCTACTGTAGCATCAACATGGATTCCATGCCAAATGTGCAGAGGAGTTTCAGAAATCTATGTTTCAATGTGAATAAATGAACTTGCTCTAGGTGATCCACACATAAAGCACAAGGATATGCACAGAGAAAATTTCAGTGGGCTTCTCTGTGAATTTCGTACCAAAATATCAGTCCTATTTCTCAGTTGCAAAACGCAAGGAGAATGCATTCACTAACTTAGTCTCATTCTCACACAAATGACTAATCCACAGTGAGTGAGAGTGAAACTGCATTTATTTTCATTGCTCTCTCTTTGCCCTCTTCATCTGACTGAAGAGAGGAACAAGCAGTCCCGGCTCCATCCCAGCTACATCAGCTCCTGGCAGGCCCACCACAGATAGCCAATCAACAAGCGGGTAGGGACCCCTTCATTCAACAGCTAGCCAGTGCTGGGGCGTCACTTCTCATCCAACGAATGATCCGGGTCACAGTTCTGAGTGAGCAAACGTTTTTGGATGTGTGAACGGCACTCTTGTAACAGTCATATAAAGGAGAGGATATAAAGAAGCCGTGAATAGAGGTAAAGTAAACAAGCAAACAAACAAAACACCCAACAATAAACCACAGGAAACAAGAAAGCGTCCAAGAAGTAAACGTGGGTCTGATAGCTGAAAGCCAAGTACTACATTTTGGAACATTCTTTTCTTTATTTTCCAGTGGTATGCTTCTCAGGGTAAAATATCCCAATATGTTTTCTTATTTCGAGATTACAGTGAAAGAATGGGCCACATGTCAGTCGAATTCATTGGTAGAAAATTTGGTTTTACTTCATTTCACCTGACATTAATGGCTTGACAAGCCTTGGGAAGTTTTATTCTTGATTAAGCCATGGAAATTCAAACCAAGTCAACATTAGGTATAACGTAAAAACTTGTAAACAAATTTTAGATATAAATTTTGAACCGGGAGTAGTTACACATGAAAATATCAGTATGACTTGAGACGAGCACAGAACAAACTATTACTGAAATTCTGCGAGTTGTGCAGAAAACAAACAAAAAAAAAGACGTGAATTTTATCTGTACAATTTCTAACCTGTAATAGTGTCACAATCCCCCAAAATTAGAGTGAAAATGGTTCAGGGAGAAGAGAAATAAATGATCTTTAGAATTCACAGCATTCTTTCTAGTGTCATTTTTAATTTATTTTCCAAAATGGATTCTCAACAAAATAAGGCAAAACTAAAACAAATGGATAACCGTCATCCCATTTATCCCTTTGAGATGGATGAAAACTTGTTGTTTTGTTTCGTTTTTGTTTTTCACCTTTGTCCTTAGGTGAGACCTCTCCAAGTCGTTTCAAGCAAGTGCAGTTTGGTATAATGTTAAGGGACATGGGGGAATTTCCACACCAGTCTTTGTAACTGGTTCCAATGAGCGTGTGCTCTGCAGTCTACAGGAAGATGAGTTGCCTCTCAGAAGGGAGCCATGGGAGGCCACACTCAGGACACTTTTGGAGGCTCATTCCGTGGCTGGCTATTCCTACCTTCCAGAATGCCAAAACCTCATGAACAGCTGACTCCTTCTAGAGATTGTCTCAACTGTCTTTTCTCCATTAGCATGATTCACCAAACAGTAATTTCCTTAGGAAACATAGAAATGATATAGATGTGCTGTTTTCAGAGAGGCTGCTAAACCTCCATGCACGGGCAGTGCTGTGAGTGCTGCCTGTGGGGCAGAGGGTTGGCAACTGGTCTTTATACAGAGAAGTGCAAAGTTTGTAAACAGAGAGCCCTGGATCCAACTTCATGCTGGGTGACCTCTGCCTTGTCTTTTCTTAGCTTCAATTTTCTCAACTATAGAAGAGGGATTAAAGCATTATGTTTGAGGGGAAGAAATGAGATAAATTCAACTAAAAAAAACTATTTTCCTGCTTTTGGCCAGACAAAAGCATATTAAGGCACAAGTGTGGAGTGGTCAGATGCAAAGCAGTGCCCCATGCACACTAAGCCTCAGATCTGCTGCATCCAGTGACCCCTCCAAACTACCTTTATGTTCATCCCACTGAGTTTATCATTTAGAAGGACATGCATGTTCATTTACTGTGTCTTACAGATTATGATAAGGAAGTTAATGTGGAGAAAGTTTAAAAAACTTTGCTTGTTGCTTAGAATACTTAAAGCTGAAAGAAGTGTTGAGGCAGTAAAACTGTTCATTTTATTAAGGCAGCAAAAAGAGGCAGTGACTCTTCAAAGGTCGGAAGGCTTATTGGTGACACACACGCACATGGAACTTGGCCTCCTCACTTTAAGGTTTGCAGTGTTTGCTTTACTATGTTAACATTGTTCTGTGTGTGTTTTAGGCACATTAATGGAACCTGCATCTGCTGACTGTCGTATTGCTACCCTTTTTTCTGCAAAAATTTTCCTTTACATGCTCAGTTTCAAGACTATCTTTTTTGTTCCTTCAAGTCATGATATAAACGTTTATTAACTCAATGATTAGAAAAATGACTTCTTAGAGCTGGACGCAGTGGCTCACACTTGTAATCCCAGCATTTTGGGATTTTGGGAGGCCGAGGCAGGCAGATCACATGGTTTTCTGCCTGCTTGTATTCTAGCCACTTTGGCAGTTGATTAGATTGTGCCCACTCAGCTTAAGGGTGGGTCTACCTTTCCCAGCCTACTGACTCAAATGTTAATTACCTTTGGCAACATCCTTACAGACACACCCAGGATCAATGCCTTGTATCCTTCATTCCAATCAAGTTGACACTCAATATTAACCATCACACAGGGTTTCTCCATGTTAGCCAGGGTGGTCTCGAACTCTTGACCTCAGGTGATATGCCCTCTTTAGTCTCCCAAAATGCAGGATTACAGGTGTGAGCCACCACACCCGGCCTTAACATACTTTCTATTGAGAGATGGAGCATAGTCCGCTCCTTTTGAATATAGCCTTGCCTTAGTGACTTGCTAATAACATTGATGCTGCCTGACTTCTGAGGCTGGGTCATAAAATGTGACACTGCTTTCATCTGGCCCTCTTGAGATGCTTGTCTCTGGAATCCAGATGCCATGGTGGAAAGAACTCCTGGCCACATGGAGAAGCTACAGGGAGGTGCTTCCGTCAACATTCCCCACTGAAGTCCTAGTTAACATCCCACATCAACTGCCAGCCCGGCATGTGAGGAAGCTCTGCTGTGTCACCAGCATTGGTCACCATCTGACTGTAACTGCATGAGAGGCCATGAACACCAACTCTCCTGCTGGGGCCAGTCTTCCCTAGAACTCAGGGAGTCGGGGGGGTAATTATAATAAATGACCATTGCTTTACACCAGTGCTTTAGAGTAACCCTGGGGAGTGGAACCAATAGAATACTAGTAATGTAGAATTCCTGCTCAAGTATGATTGTTCCTGGACAGTTACAATTTGACACCAGGAAAGCATTCCAGGCAGTCACTTAGAGGGGCCCAGCCTAACGGAGCTTGGGCTCCTTCGGCACACGGCTCCCATACAGAGCTCAGGCTCCTTCAGAACTCGGCCCCCATACAGCGCTCAGGCTCCTTGGGCACACGGCCCCCATGCCAGCATGACCTTCACTTCCCAGTCAGAGGAACATGGGGAGCCCTGGGAAGCACATGTGGGAGGTTTCTATGGGCCAGACCTGCAAACAACAGGCAGTAAGTTTGTCATTTCATTGGTGACAGCTAAGTCCCAGGACCACGAATAACAGGAAGGGATACTGAGACAAATGGGTCAGACAAGACAGCCCAGGAAAAAAGAAAACGGCATTGGCTAAAGGGAGCCATTCTCTGTCACAACATTAGGAAACAAATGAAATTCTACCCTTATCATGATTGTAGGGTGAGACGGGAGAGTGTGGCAGCTTTGTTTTGTGGAGGTCTAGACCTGGCAGCTAGTGAAAAATCAGTCTTCAACCAGGAAAATACAGAAAAGAAAAAGACCTCAAATGAATGATTTCCCTTTGGAAAATATTGATGTTGAGATATTGCAAGGTATTGAGTGAAACTATCTAAAGGTTGTTGAAAACATGGATCTTGAATTCTAGAAAGAGGTCCAAGCTGTAGATAGAGACATTCAGCCAAGGATAAATCAACCTTCCTTGGCAGCAGTATGGGAGTTTCAACAGCTCTGCTGAATATCATTAAGCTGTGGCAGCGAAATCACCAGAATAAAGCCAAACCTCTTATTTCTCATGGCTTGCTGTGGTCAGCAGATAGGCATCCCTGCATTTAAACTTTTGAAGTTGCTCACATGCATTTTGAAAACCAGGAGCCACAAATAATTAGAAGACTTTGGAAACCTCTGCAAGCTTTTTTTTTTTTTTTTTTTTTTTTTTTTTTTTGCTAGAAAAAACACTGCTGAGTGTCCAATTTGCCAGTAGCAGAGACCAACACTGAACCCTTGATATGGCACCATTCTTCAGGGTGATCAGCCAGTTACCTGGTGGCTGGTTGATTATATTGGACCACTTCCATCATGGAAAGGGCAGAGGTTTGTCCACACTGGAATAGACACTTACTCTGGATATAGGTTTGCCTATCCTGCACGCAATGCTTCTGCCAAGACTCACAGAATGCCTTATCCACCATCCTGGTTTTACACACAGCATTGCCTCTAACCAAGGCACTCACTTGAGGGCTAAAGCAGTGCACCAGAGGGCTCATGCTTATGGAATTCACTGGTCTTACCACGCTCTCCATCATCATGAAGCAGCTGGATTGATAGAGTGGTGGAATGGCCTTTTGAAGTCACAATTCCAAGGCCAACTAAGTGACAATACTTTGCAGGGCTGGGGCAGAGTTCTCCAGAAGGCTGTGTATTCTCTGAATCAGTGTCCAATGTATGGCACTGTTTCTCGCAAAACCAAGATTCATGGGTCCAGAAATCAAGGGATGGAAGTGGGAGTGGCACCACTCACCATCACCTATAGTGATCCACTAACAAAATTTTTGCTTCCTGTTCCCACAACATTACATTCTGCTGGCCTAGTCTTAGTTCCAGGGGCAGGAATGCTGCCACCAGGAGTCACAGCAACGGTTCCATTAAACTGGAAGTTAAGATTGCCACGTGGACACTTTGGGCTTCTACTACATTTAAGTCAACAGGCAAAGAAGGGAGTTACGGTGTTGACTGGGGTGATTGACCCGGACTATCAAGGTGAAATCAGTCTACTACTCCACAATGGAGGTAACGAAGAGTATCCATGGAATGCAGGAGATCCATTATGGTGTCTCTTAGTATTACCATGACCTGTGATTATGGTCACTAGGAAGCTACAACAGCCCAATCCAAGAAGGACTACAAATGACCCAGACCTTCAGGAATAAAGGTTTGGGGTCATTCCACCATGAAAAAATAAAAAGCATGACCTGCTGAGGTGCTTGCTGAAGGCAAGGGGAACACAGAATGGGTAGTGGAAGATGGTAGTCAACAATACCAGCTACCACCATGTGACCAGCTGCAGAAACGAGGACTGTAATTTTCATGAGTATTTCCTCCTTTTTTTGTTAAAAGTGTATACATGTTTGTGCATGTATATACTTGTACTAAGAAAATATCTTCATTTTATTTCCTTTCTCCTTCATCATGTGACATAATCTTTATTGACTTCACATCAGCATTTAAGTATGGTTAACTTTATGTAATAGTATTTGGGTTGGGGATTGGTGTGTTTCCAGTTGTAAGAAGGATAGTTGTATTATGTTAGGCAGAATTATGACCTTATTATTGTCTTTACTTGAAGATCATGTATGATCTCAGGAGCTGTGTATGGATTCAAGTTGACAAGGAGTGGACTTGTGATAGTTAATACTGAACGTCAACTTGATTGGATTGAAAGATATAAAGTATTGATCCTGGGTGTGTCTGTGAGGGTGTTGCCAAAGGAGATTAACATTTGAGTCAGTGGGCTGGGAAAGGCAGACCCACCCTTAAGCTGGGTGGGCACAATCTAATCAGCTGCCAGTGCAGCTAGAATATAAGCAGGCAGAAAAATACGAAAAGAGAGACTGGCCTAGCCTCCCAGCCTATGTCTTTCTACCTTGCTGGATACTTCCTGCCCTTGAACATTGGACTCCAAGTTCTTCAGTTTTGGAACTCAGACTGGCTCTCCTTGCTCCTCAGCCTGCAGATGGCCTATTGTGGGACCTTGTGATCGTGTAGGTTAATATTTAATAAACTACTCTTTGTGTGTGTGTGTGTATATATATACACACACACACACACATATATACATATACACACACACATATATATATATATTCGATTTGTTCTGTCCCTCTAGAGAACCCTGACTAATACACCCATCCCTACTAAAAATAAAAAAAAATTGCCCAGGCATAGTGATGCCGCCTGTAGTCCCAGCTACTCCGAAGGCTGAGGCGGGAGAATTCCTTGAACCTGGGAGGTGGAGGCTGCAGTTAGCTGAGATCACCCCATTACACTCCAGCCTGGGTGACAGAGAGAGACTGTCTCCAAAAAAAAAAAAAAAAAAAAGTATGAACTCTTAAGAGAGTTGCAGACATATTCTCAAGCCATCACTTATAACAACAATAATAGAACATATTGCATACATTTCTTTTAAGATTAAATGAGTTAAATGCAGACCATGTAAGTATGTAAGAAACTCCTAGCAAAATTCTTGGCACATAGTAAGCACTGAGTAAATTTTAGCTATCATATTCACCAGTATTATCATCTTTCTTGCCAGGGGCTACACTGGCATCAGCAGTAATAGTTGTATAGAAAAGAACCTTTGTCTTTAGGAAATTGTTTTCATCTTTGAGATCCTGCAGCTGACATTGGTCCTCTGTAGAAATGTTTCCAGGCTGTTTTTAGCCAGAAAACGAAGGTGGAGAGTGGCAGGAACCTTTGACTTCATCAGACACTGCATCTGCCTAGCGGAGCAATCTATCAGATTCACAGGTTTGTGATGATATTCAGGAAAGTATGGTTTCTCTGCCACACACTGCAACACGGTAGGTCTTCATGTAATACTCAACAAATACTTGACTTATATATTGACATGTGTTTCTGTCATGGGAACTTAACTATATATTTTTTTCAGTGTAGTGGCAGCAAAATGAAAATAGAAATCTACATGTTGTATTTTAATAAATATCAATAATTAATCAAATAGAATAATGTACACACACTTAGCTAAGCGGAAAAGCACATGCTATTTCCATGGTGGCTATTGTGGAGGTGCACTCTGAGACTCTGGGAGGGAAGGAGACCTAGAATCACAGCAGAGGAGCTGCTATTTTCCTCTAAGCCCAACTCTATCCTAGAGCCCTCTTCTCCCCAAAAAGGAAGGCAGTGAGTCAGAAATCTAATTTCTTTTTCTCTGATATGGAAAGAAAGAAGGTCTCATGTCTTCTTTGTGTCTCATGTGTCTTTGTGTCTCATGTGTCTCATGTCTCATGTGTCTGTTAGAGACCACAAACTGCCCCTGTGAGCTGGGGGACAGCGCAGGGAGCCTGAGACTGCCCTGTACTGCCTGCTGGGGCTTAGTTGGGATGAGCCAGTCCTGAGACCCTTTAGCTTATGTCCTGCCCTTCTCATCTTCCTATCATTACCTCACCTTCCTCCCCAGGGAGGATGCCAACACCTCATTCTGCTTCGCCCTTTGCACATTCCCAAGAGTTTTCCCACACTTAATTGTACTTTGATATTTCTAACAACCCAATGAGAGTGGTGACACCATGGATGATTGCATCTTATCTACAAGGACACGGACTCAGTGAAGTTATTCATGAGGACAGCTCAATGGGCACAATGTTTGAGCTAAAACCCAAGCCTACAGGTTTTTCAATCTTTGCTCCCCAATCCCAAGTCATTACAAGGAGTTGGAACAAAAGGAGGAACTGCCCTGAAGGAAAGCTCTCTGGTCTCTAATTAGAGTGGTGCTCACTGGCATCTAGAGTATCAGATGTGACCATATCCCTTGATCGCATGGTAGTCAATTCTTAATTTCTATATGATTTGAATTCGTGCCCCCACCCAAATCTCATATCAAATTGCAATCCCCAGCATTGGAGCAGAGGCCTGCTGGGAGCTGACTGTATCATGGGGTCGGGCTTCTCCCTTGTTCTCATGATATGAAGTTCTCATGAGATCTGGGTGTGGAAAAGTGTGTGGCACCTCCCCCGTCTCTCTTCCTCCTGCTCTGGCCACGTGAGAAATGCCTCCTTCCTCTTCACCTTCCACCATGATTGTAAGTTTCCTGAGGCTCCCCCAGCCATGTTTCCTATGCAGCCTACAGAACCATAAGTCAATTAAATCTGCTTTTTTTTTAATTACCCAGTCTCATATAGTTCTTTATAGCAGTGTTTGAACAGACTAATACAATTTCTGAACCTCTTCTCTGGAGGTTCTCTGTTGGGCACAATGCCACCAACATTTTTTTGCCCAAGCTATTTGTCTATCACTAGGAATGGACTCAAATAGAGAAATCCTCTAATCAGTAAGTTTTCATCTTAGTAGTGTCATTCTGCCAGCAAAGTGTAGAAGATGGATTCAAACCTGAGTCATGCTTTCTTTAGCTGCCGCGTGACGAAAGCAGAAACTCCTCAAAGAGGCATGTTCACTGCCATTGACAGCAACTTTTTTTCAAGCTGTGTTATTAGAGTAAGACCTGTCTGAATTAGTGAAGAATTATGGGACTTTTAAATAAATTTCATATTTTATATACTTTCCAGGATATAGTTATAACAGGATATCAGATTGAGACTCTTTTTGCCTCAATTTCCATTGATTTCTAAATGATAGTGATTGGGATACCAAGGGAGTATCAGACAGGTGGCCCTGTATATGTCAGATGCAGACTTTACAAGGGGAAGGAAGGAAACTTGCTCCTATCTCTTGGGCCCTTCAGCAAGATTAAAGACACAAAAAGTGGTCAGAGAGAGGATTAGGAAAAATTGATGAAAATATTTATTTTGCCAACTCTAAGTTTCATCCTGCCCTTTCAGGAGGGGTTTGGAGAGTGCATTTGCTCTTAGTGCTAAGCCTAACGAGGGCGCTCCACCACAGCCCCCAGGGAGCACTGGAAAATGTGCTCACTGCACTGGGGAGATCCACAGAACTAGTATCTGGCCCATGAGGAAGACTGCTGACTTGCTTTGGAGGTGGGGCTGAGAGTGCTCCTGCTCGGAGCTCAGCCTGCTCTGCAGAGCAAGCGCTGCATGAGGGCTCTCCCAACAACTGCATGTGGGCTGCTTGGTGGGTGCCACCTGGAGACCTCCAGAGCAGGGCTTCTCAAATGTCCATGTGCACGTGGCTCACCTGCAGATTTTGACTGGGCAGGTCTAGCGTTGGGACGGTGAGTTTCCCAGGCGATACCACTGCTGCTGGCCACTGGACCACAATTTGAAGGGCAGAGAGTACTGTGTGTGGGAGAGACTGAAGACACTTCAGAAAAAGAGGACAAAGGACTCCTGATGTCCATGAATTCAGGAAGGAGCCTCAGGAGCTCTAGGAGCAGAGAGACATCTGTCTGCCCGGGGCTTGTGTGAGAGAGGACCAAGTAGATAGTCTCCAGAGCCCACTGCATCTTCTGAGAAAAGAGTCAGCTTGCTCCTCCACGAGGCTCTCCCAGCGCTCCCTGCTTGAACTGCTGCCAGACCTGGAGAAGGGAAGCCTTCCAGGGAAGTGAGGGACTCCCCTATCTCCCACCTCTCCTCCCACCCATCCTTACCTCGTTACCCTCCAGCGCTGGGTACAGGAAGACTTACAAGGGCCCACTGGGAAGGCGGGCTGGCGGCTGCTGATGTAGAGAATTTTCCGCATCTCATGATTGGCAGAAGGCTAGTGGCTCTGTGCACCTTCTGAGCCCAGAAAGAAATATAAAATTGCTTTTAGATAGTTATAGTTAGGACTTCCCTACCTCACATAGCGTGATGTATCCAGGCGGATCATCAGCCATGTGGCAACCCTTTCCCCAAGTCAAAGAGTAGGACTACTTGTCCCAGGCCCCTTCTGCCAGGTGCAGCCGCATGACTGAGTTCTGGCCCATGGAACGTGGAGGCACGTTAAGCCATTTTTAGGCAGGCCATGAATCCCTCCTGGGTCTGTTCCTTGTGCTCTAATCCGCATCTACTGGCTAAGTAAGGAGCACTGCCAAAGGCCTAGAGGAGGTTGAGCCATGAGATGGACGGACCCTTGATCTTTGAATGACTGTGTCAACTGTGACTTAAGAGAGAACACTAAAATAGAAGGACAGCTTTATTGTGTGAAACCACTAGAGCCTGTGGTTGTTAAAACAACCAACTTGAGTAACAAACATAGATAGGAGTGGGAAGTCAAGACAAGTAAGAAAACTGCCCACAAGTGCCACCTGCCAACTGTCAGGAGCAAAACTGGGAGGTACTGTGACTTGTACCTTTAATGAATTTTCTCATTGAGTCACTGTGGGCAAACTTTTGGCTTATGAAGGCTGTGGGCAGCAAGCATTATGTCTTTGTCAGGTTTGCCTTTCCTTCTGAGGCTGAAAAATAAGAGTTCTTGGTATGGGATAAAAACACATCAGTAATGAGACAGTGTCACCTCTAATTTCCTAATTCCTTACCCTTGACACCCTGAGCATCTGAGGCCATGACTTGGTGGATTTCTTGTGGCCTCTTTTTCTCTTTTGCTGGGAAACTTGCTTTTAAAAATATAGACGGTCATCCTTTTATGTAACAGTTTCTAAGCCCAAGGGAATGACAATAGTTCTCCAACCACAAAATGCATGTATAATTGTCTGAAGAACTAGTTCCCCTACAAAACACGTGTATATAGATGACCTATTTGTATTAAAAAGTGTCCAAAACACTAGCTTTGTGATATTAAATGTAATTATCTTATTCAACAATAATATTGATGAAGAGTAATAGAGTGTTGGTCGGGTGGCTATGCTCTTCTTATTGCCACACAAAAGTCTAATGCAATTTATCATAAAGTTCGGAAAGAAAATCTCTCTTCAAATATGACAAAATGTATACATTTTTCAATTAATTGTTTTAGATCACGGACCTCCAACTCCTTTGTTTGTTGAAATCTTAAAAGATCAAAAACTCAAATTGAATTTGGTTTTATTCCATTTTTCTTTAGAGCTTTGATCCCCCCCTCCCTTGGAATTTATCAATAGTTTCATTCTCTTTCATTTTCTTTAGACTTCAGAAGTCAAATGGTGACATCAGGAAAATGTCATCTGAGCAGGCTCGCTGGCCTTCCTTTGAAGCAGCGCTTGTTCCCTGGGGCTACAGGGAAAGGCAAGCTGGCAGATATGCAGGGTGTCTGTCCCATGACTAATTCAAAGGAAAGAAAAGACACATTTGATACATTCCTATTATAAAGCAACAATAGAAACGAATGCATAGATTTATTCACCTTTAATTATTTTCTTATGAGAGGACATCAACATTTTCTTCTGCCATTATAATGATCCAGTAAACTACATAAAATTCAGATTATATTGTGCTGATATTGAAGCACACACAAATGATATTTAAAGTATAAGTACATTTCAAAAAGCCTGGAAAATGATCTGAGAAATTAGAACAGGTGATAGAGATGAATTATAGGCACCTATTAAGACATACCCTTTGAAAAATATCATCTTTAAAGTTTATAAAGCATCCTGGATTTTAGAGAAACTTACTGAAACCACAATAATAGAACATCCCGGGGGTTTGGAGTACTCAGGTAAAGTGAAAAAAACTACAAAGAGTATTCTTCCCAGTCTGTAACTCAGCATGCTACAACCTTTCGCTATCTAATGGGTATCTTTGTAACTCACGTGGACGCCTTGCAGCAGAGAACATTGTTGGTAGTAGAATTTATTTTATAAAGTCATTGCTTATGAATAAGATGTAGAGGAAGAAAAATGGGGGTGGAGATGATATTTTTAGTTTTTTGAAAGCAGCGCTACTGTTTTGGGAACCCATGAGCATCACACAGAGCTCACTATTCCACAGTAAATAGAAATTTAATTGCTTTCATCTTCATTATATGGATTTTTATGTGCAGCTAAAAACAATTTGAAAAATGTAATAAAATTACACTAAATGTTTACTTGGAACAGAGTTTTTTTTTTCTCTAGCTAATTTAAGAATCTTTTTTATTGAAAGTTTCCTGATGAGAAATAGAAATCAATTCCATTCATTTCTCACCAAAAACTACATTTAAATGATTAGAAAAAAATGAGCAGTTCCAAGTGATGGTCAATGGGTGAATTGTGTCCTACTGAAGAACGTTATTACTTAATACCCTCATGCCCTTTATTGTGATATGAGTTGAGTCTGATGTCTGGCTGGAAACTGACAGCAATAGAATTTTGATAGAAGTTCATCCATCCTTTCAGACTCTGGAATTCATAATATACCTTTTGTCTAAGTTGTGTAATGTTTATTTGTGAAGTCCATTCATAAATCTTAGATTTTAATTGGTTGTTGCTTTTATTGAGTAGATTTATATAAGCGTAATTCTACTAAATTAGATACCACTATTTAAGAATAGTGATGATATATTTTTCCATCCTGGAAAATACATTTTAAATCATTTTAACTCATTATAAACATTTGGATAGTGGTTTTTAGAGAGCTCTCATAAATAATTTTTTTAAAAAAAGCAATAGTAGTGGGCAGTGTTTGAACATAGGGTAATAATTCATACCAATTATATTGCTGAACATAAGGTTGAAGCCTCAATAATATATCCTAATTCATACCTTATGGTCTGATGGCGATTAAAATACCACCATTAAATATTTTGCAAACACACATAAAAGCTGAAATCTTGCTTATATGGAATAATATTCAGTGCTTTATCACCCAGAATAGTACCTCTTTATTTTCATGACAAAGTATAATCATTAGAGAGCCATTCTGAGAGTAACTTTAATCCACACAAGGCTTGGACTTCATATTATTGTGACTATTAATACTATTACTACTGTCAAGGCTATTAATGCTTTTGAGCCTCTGCTGATTTTTATATCATGTAATTAGAACAGGCACAATCAGATGGTCCTAATGTAGTGACCAACAACAGACAGCTGCAATCTCTTTCCACAGCAGAGAAACCAGACAAACACAAAAGAGCTTACTTACTGATTAAGGAGATTGTGTTTGAAAGGTCTGTCTACATTGATTTAGAAGATCGCGTTTAAAGAATCTATCTACAAGTGGTTTGGCTTCTAGTGTCTGAAGGTCAATAAAACTTAAATGAGGCAGAGGGACTACTGAGAGGTTAAATATTTCATGTTCATAATGTTCATAGTAATCTAGTAGGTGACTATAAGGTTTACATAACAACAACACAGGCCCCAATGCTTCGACTTGGGTTAATAGGGAGTTGTGTGGTTTGGATACACATGTGGCTTGTGACTTCCTTACTTCATGTAGGGTCTCCCTGCAATGGTCATGCATCCTCATTTCAGATATATTTTGATACAGTAAGTTGGCAATTTCTGTGTATCAAATTAAAATGGCATGGGCATTGGAATCATAAAGATAAGAGTTTATATTCTGATGGGCTACTTAAAGCTGTAAGTTTCAATTTCAGTATCAATACAAAAATGATAAAGATTACCTTGCAGGCATATGTCAGTGCTGTGGACTGAATTATGTCCTCTCAGAATTCCGATGTTGAAACCCTGATCCCCAGTATGATGGAATTTGGAGGCAGGGTCTTTGGGATATGATTAGGTCATGAGGGCAGAGTCCTCGTGATGGAATTCATGCCCTTGTAAGAAGAGACACCAGAGAGGGTGCTTCCTCCCCTTCCTTTCTGAACATGCGAGGGGACGATGAGAAGATGGCCATCTGCAATCCAGGAAGCAAGCCCTCACCAGACACGGGATCTGCAGAAACTTTAATTTTGGACTTCCTAGGCTTCAGAACTGTGGGAATACATGCTTGTTGTTGAAGCTGCCCTGCCGATGGCAATTTCTTACAGCAGCCCTAACCAAAATAGCCAGTTTAGGAATCATATGGGCTGAGCAACTCACACAGTCACCACAATGCTCAGTGAACATTTAAAGCAAGTTCTTGCAATGTGCAATGCTTGAGCAGTTTATTTTTCACCCTGGCCTGAATATACTGTGGGGAGGAGAATGCAATTCAAAGTTTTCATTCAACCAAGATCATTAAGTGCCTACTATTTCCATAGCATGGCCCAAGAAGTCATGTATCAAGGGAAAGTCGACTTCTTCCGTTGCTTCTTGGCTGGGGTTGGAAGTCAGAAGGGACAAAGGTGAGAGAGAAATAGCCAGGGAGTGGGGCTCGGCTGTCATCAGGCTGGAGGTCAGGCAGAACACTTCCTTGTCTTCGTTGGGTGGCTGCAGTAACGTTGCAGTAACTACATATTGACCATGTGCTTTTATTTGCTGTGTTCCGATGCTTTGGCATCTGGGGCCCTGCTGACCTTGGAGGAATTGCCCTTCCCAGGGTTAGCCATGTCCAAAAGATAGTGACAACTCACCCCAGAACATGATTTTCAAAGACAAGGCAATCAATCTAGAGCCCACATCGCTAGTAAGCCTCCCCTGTGGGTTCTCATAGGGCTGTCATTCCAGGCCACGCTCTGCCCACCCTAATCACCTCAAGGCCAGGTCCCAGACAGGCAGGGGTGGTTCCCGCACCCAGAACCCACTGACATTTCTCAAAGCAGCCAGTTATATGCCTGCTTTGTCTTTTCCCAGTGTTGTGCAGACTAAAATAAAGGGCTCCCCCATGCCCTCTGCTTCCTGGCTGACCTCAGTGTGGCCCTCTGATGGTACTATGTGCCCCCTTCTCTGGGATTTCTGAGGATAACAAGCCGTCTTTTCAACGGGACTCCCTTCTGGACCTGATGGTCTCACCATACCGGAATCATCATAAAGCCTGTATTGTAAAACACATCATTGGTGTCTAAAGTTTGCACAATGCTATGGCCCCCACATTAAGGGAGTCTGGGTGAGATGACTTCATTGTCCCTACTTCTCTGACCAGAAAACACAAGACTTAATGGGAGACAATAATAACAACAACAAAAGCAATAGAAGAACACAGTTGTACCTCTTTATTGGCACAGTAACTTTTCAAAGGCTGGTATGAATAAAAAGTTCCAAGTAGCAAGACAAGGTGGTCTGGAGCCACTGCTCAGAACTTCCCACAGCCAACGAAAGCACATCAATGAACAAGGCCTTGCATTATGGGAGGGTTGAGGATATACAGCGAGGGAATCATGCAGTGGAAGTCCTGGGGGACGAACGTTGTGAGATGCAGTCCCTACTGCTCAAAACAGTACATGGCAGCGTGCTCATTTGTACTGTGTAGACCTTTGAATGAATATGACCATTTTACACCACCAGCTATGGATTTGAAGCCATACGTGTTTAACCAAGTGCTATGTGATTTCCTGTGATCTATGCTGAAGTCGGGAGGTGAAATTGAACTAAAGGGTGCACAATCCACTTATCCAGAAATACAGGGCATAGGAAAGAACAGCCTCCTCATCCATGAGTAACACCCAAAACATGGGACTCAATTCATAGTTTTGCAAGGGGTGACACAGGCGAAGCTAAAACAACAATGTAATTTCAAGATTTCAGGTGCGTTAGGTTAAAAAAAAGGACTGTGGAGGAAAAAAAAAATCTAGAAATTATTTTTTAAAATCTGTATTTTGAAGAAAGGAAGCACCACCAATTGCATAAAGTTATAAAATTACAGTAATAAACATGTAAATAATTATCAGGTTTACAATACCAATAAAACACAAATATCTACAAAGAAATAAAATATATGTCCCATATGCTGTATTATAATAAAACCATTGGAAGTACAATAAACAGACTGTTGAACCGTAGAAAAACAACTGTACAGGGTGTGCATGGATTGCTCCTTTCCTCTGCTACTCTCCCTCTCTGGCCACGTCCACCCTTTTCCCAGCCTCTCTCTCGCTACCTAGGGGTAGCACAGAGCCATAAATGAGGAGCCTGAAAATCAGAGTGTATCACCACGAGATGGATAAGAAAGAATACACACACACGCGCGCGCGCACGCGCGCACACACACACACACACACACACACACACGGGATCTCATATATTTAGTGTCTGTGTCCTGTGCTTTTTTTGTCTAAATGCGTGGAGGGAAGACCCAGCGTGTGTCAGAAGGCAGCCTTCTGTTGTTGTAGCATGGAATCAGTAGGTAGTTCTATTTTGTGAGTCTGCAGTTCAAGCTGCATCAAATGGTGGTGTCCCAGAGCTCAGACGGCAGCCTGTTGCAGGAGGCCCCTTCCGGCTTCTTCAGAAGACTGGGCTTCTTACAAGGTGGTGGGGGAGGCACCCTGGGCTCAGCGTGGTGCAGGATCTGCTGCCAGTCTTGTCCTTCCTCACAGAGCTTTCTCCTCCAGTCCAAGAGTTCCTGCAGGGCCACACTTTCATTCTCTGAGAGCCTCAGCTGATGGATTACCTGTGGGAGGAAGAGGGGGAAAAAAAACAGGTAGCACCAAATATTGTGAATGAGTATGAAGCGTCATAGCAACACCTGGATACAAAGGGGCAGGGCTGGCGCTGAAAAAGGCAGCCTCTTTCCTCAGTCTCCATGCACTGCTGCCTCTGGAAACAGCACTGAGCTAGGGAGGCTATGAATTGCTGAGTTAAGGCGATGACTGCAACAAAACACTGGGAACTAGGTAGAGTGTTAATGTGAGCTGCACCTCCAGAGGCTGCAAGAAAGAATCAGATGTCTGCTTGACCTATGCCCTCGATTATTGTGTTCATTCTTATGGCAACTTGTACTTTCTCTTCATTTAATTTCTATCCATAATAGATGTTCTCCTATTAACAGAGCTTCCTCAAGCTTCCCTCCATCCTCGGAGCTGCTCCTCCATCTGTCCACATAGTTAATAGTCAAACATGACTATTAGGGTTACATGACCTCACTTCCAACCATAGGCATGGACCCAAAGATGCACCCCTACTCATGGGGGCCCATACATAGACAATACAGAATCACACCACACTCATGTAGAAAATGTTTTCAAGCATTAGGTGTTACAAAAGGCAGTCACTAAAATATCCAATGAGCTCATTCAACGCAGGCTAGCTGTGCTTGAGAATATTTGAAGCCTCTTTGGGGTATCTACCTGCCTGCTCTATTTGGTGGCAGTGAGACAAAGCAATGAGCTAAATTAGCAACTGTGTACTCTCTCGGACTCTGAGCTCTCAAAAATGGGAACATTATGGGCCTTTGCAGGGAAGCATCAAAACATGTAACTGTATTGGCTACATCATCTTGCATCACTATGGCCCCTGAAGAGAGACACCCTGCAGACCAAGCTTACCCCAACTTCAGCTAGGGCACAAGACAAGCTGGCTATGTAGCTGTGGTCACCCTTCTTCTGCCAGCTGCCAGGAGTCTGTAGCAGCTGGACATTGCAGATATCAATGTTTCTGGCAATTCTAAGGAAGTATACTGGTTTTTTTTTTTTTTTTTTTAATGAGATTCTGGAAATCCAAATGGGAATACTGGGGAGAATTCAGAGGAAATGAGATGACTCATCCTACCTCCAAAGCACCGACTACTTTATTCCAGCACTTCTTCTATCTCATCACAACCCTCTCCATTAAAATGAGAGAAAATAAAACAGAACACAAGTGGTTATGCACTTATGTAGAAAACAGTCACTTGAAAGCAGCAAAGGGAGTGAGTGTTCCAGACTCAATTCTAACACCAACACCTGAGCCTACTGTTTCCCCAAGAAAGAGGATTTTAAAGGCTGGGATCAAGGAGACGATGTTTACAGCATGAAGGTCAAACCCATATTCCGAGTCTGTAACTAGAGTCCTGGAGCTGGTTATTAGTAAAAGGAGCCTCCCCAGTTGAACTGACAGACAACCAGAGGAAAGAAGAGCTTCAGGGTAGAAAAGAGGACTATGGTTACTCAGTCCCTAAAGCAATTTCTAGACATAACAGAGAGTGAGTTGCAGAGCAGAGTGGGCCTCTTAGAAGGATTTTTTTTTTTTTTTTCAGTCTTTAGGGCTGCATCAGAATGACCTGGAAATGAGAAATTCTGTTGGGCAGATTGCTTCTCCTCTCAGCGGAGGGAGCCAAGACAGGGTGGTGGGAGCGAGCATGAAATCAGGTTATTTAGTGAACACTTTGGCTACACATGTGCTAGGTGCTTTCCTAAGCACCTTCCAGGCATTAACTCGTCAGTTCTTAAGAGCCCTGTAAAGTGGGTACTCCTATTTTGCAGATGAGGAAACATGAACAGGGCAGACAGGTAATCTGCCCAAAGCCACATGGAAAATGACAGATCCTGGCAGCCTGGCCCAAGAGTCCATGTGTTTCCATTTGTTGGCATCATCTATAATTTCTTTCAAAGTGGGCTAAGGACAGGAGTAGACAATTCTCAAAAGAAGATATGCTTTTAGCTGTGAGTCTACTTTGCTTAACACAACTATTGTCGTCTAGGATCTGATACAGGCTAAGGATTAGAGTCCTCTGTACCACGTTCCTCCTCCCTTCTTTTTCTGAATGGGACCACAGTCATCTCTCTCTGTTTGTCCAGGAGTGTGTGCCAGCTCCTCCGTCATCCTCCACCAGTGTGTGCTGTGCTGGTTACATTCCCTTCAGTCTCATTAGTGCGGACATGGAACATTCATATTTATGTTCCTTGGCACACACTTAGCATACAGTAGTGATCTCTGAAAACAATGTCACCAGATTAGGAAACAACATTTAGCTGATGGAAGAATATCGCTACCATGTCAACGGATTATTTTCCCCAAGCTTTCTTGAGACACCATCTTTCCTAAATGACACAACTTCATATTCATTTATTTAGAAAAAAACTGACGAACGTCCACTTCTAGATAGCTGTAGCACGTTATCGTTCCCGTTGTAAAAATTTCAAAAAAGAGTCATTTTTCTAAAACATCAGGAAATTCTGACAAAAGGAGAGAATTCCAGATGGAGTGAAGCTTTTTGAGGTGAACTGATAATTACCAGCTGCTTCCCCCCGCCCCCCAGGGACACTTGCCAATTCTGAGCATTTCCCCAGATCCAGAGAGTTTTTACTGGAAGAAAGAGAAACCACATAGTATTTTGG